>NW_015177011.1:1355839-1385851 GCF_001447785.1 Gekko japonicus
TAATTATTGGGTTAAGTCCCATTTGAATCCAGTGGGACTTATTCCTGATCTTTTGGCATCAACACCATATCCCCAATGGGCTCTTAGAGTAGTAGATAAATTGAAACTAATTGGGTTAGATCCTGAAAATCTGCTAGAGGGAGGTCTGCAGCATGTAAAGAATTTAATATACCAAAGATTTAAGGATATTGAAGCACAAAACAACTATGCAGCCCTGCCTTCCTCTTATAAGAGATTAAAGCAGGGACCAAGTTTAAATGCCGCATCTTACCTTGGACTTATAAAAAACCCTAACCATAGATGGGCGTTTACTAGAGCAAGACTTAAGGATATTGAAGCACAAAACGATTATGCAGCCCTGCCTTCCTATTATAAGAGATTACAGCAGGGACCAAGTTTAAATGCCGCATCTTACCTTGGACTTATAAAAAACCCTAACCATAGATGGGCGTTTACTAGAGCACGGCTCGATGTGTTACCCTCAGCAGTACTTTATGGTAGATATACCCGGACTCCCATGCACCAGAGAATTTGCTCCTGTCTGTTAGAACAGGTGGAGTCGGCCGCCCATATATTACTCCATTGTCCTATGTATGATGAAGAGAGACAGCAGCTGCTGATACCCCTTCTCGCACGTTTTAAACCCCTGGCTAATTATCTTACATATGCCGAGGAATGCTTGATGAAGTTCTTACTGGCTGATACTTATGATTCTGTCACACGCAATGTTGCTAAATATTGTTACTTGGTAATTAAAAAGCGCAGTGTACTGTAACTCAAGCCATTAATGATGGAATTGACCGGTGTGGTATTTTAGGAATTAAGCTTGTAAGGTTCTTATGTTGTAGACTCTGTGTTTAATATTTTGGTTCATTTTGCTGGTCTTATGACTGTTCTTAATAAACTTACTTACTTACTAGTAGTTGCCATTGGAGAGCCAAAAGCAAAGCTGATATAGGTACTGTAAGAATGTATTGTAAACATATTTGTAGTTTAGATCAGGTTGCTAGTTGAGATTTAAAAGTAAACAGTCTATGCCAGTCAATTAAACAACAGGAGGAGAATTTGTTGCCTTGTTTGTTAGCTTTCCAGAGCAACTTGCTGGCCACTTTGATACAGAATGCTGAACTAGATGGATCCATCAGGCTCTTCTTATGTAATGAGAACACTAGTGGCAAAGCGGCGAAAAATGTGAGACAGCAAGCTAGGGAATAGAGGTGGGGATTTAGATCTAAGTTAGTGGGAAAATTCAAAAATACATAGGCCTAAGCAGCAACAACTTTTAACTAGTGGTTAAATCAGAAGGGTGTTTCCCATGTTTACAGGGGAAGTGGTTCAGAAGGAAAAAGGTTAAATGGCACACATTTCAAGTCTGATGATGGTTCTTTTGCTAGGGTTCTGGTGGTGAACTTGAAGACCTTGATTTAAGTTTCAAGATTTTCTGATTGGATTAACTAGTGCGGTGGCTCAGAGGTTAAGATGCCGAGCTGCACACTGGAAGGTTTGTAGTTTGGCAGTTTGAGACCCTAGTGCCGGATGATGGAGTGAGCTTCCGACTCTGGCCCCAGCTCCTGCCAACCTAGCAGTTCAAAAGCAAGAAATTGCAAGTAGATAAATAGGTACCACTTCGGTGGGAAGGTAACAGCATTCTGTGCACCTTGGTGTTTAGTTATGCTGGCCACATGACCACGGAAACGTCTTCAGACACAGCTGGCTCTTTGGCTTGGAAACGGAGATGAGCACTGCCCCCTAGAGTTGTATTTGACTGGCTTTCGAGCAAGGGAAACCTTTACTTATGCTAGTGACAAATATCACTTTAAATCTGTGCTAGTGTCGATCATGCATACAGTATGTAACTGGTGCTGGCACATGAGAATTTTTGTATTTGAGTCATGTGCATGGCTGGCACCTAAAAACACAGGGCCTAAAAGTGTTAAATACTTTTTACTGGTACTTGTAAGCAATGTTCCCTCTAAGCTGTGGAGTCTTGTGAGCAGGGATTCTACTTTGTGAGCTGCTGGCATTAAAATTGTGAGCGAGCCATTTGGCTCCTGCATCAATTAGTTTGCTCTGGAGCCCTCCTTCCTGAGCTAAGGCAAAGATGTGTGAGCCGGAGGCTAAAAAACTGTGAGCTAGCTCACACTAACTCAGCTTAGAGGGAACACTGCTTGTAAGGTCTATTCATATTGTCATAGATTAATTTAAAGCAAGATGTTTGTATATGGTTTACTGTTTGAGGTGAAGCATAGGTTAGGAGAGGTCCTTTTCCTTAGTTTTAACTTTCAGTCTTTGGATTTGGTATGTAAAACTGAAATTTAGTATTCTCTTAGAGTAAGAACTCACCTAAAAATGAGTTATCTGTAGTGCATCCAAGATGTATTTTGGAAATTGACATGTTCTCACACATTATAAGCATGGTTTTCAATGGAATTTTTTGTTGCAAAGAATGTTTTTTAAAAAGCTACTCAGACAGTTTTGCATATAACAACACTAGAAGCCCAATGAATTCTTTTTGTTTTGTTAAAAACAAAATTCTTTTATTCTTCAAGTAAGAGCTGGAGGAATGGGGTACTCTGTATAGCTACATATCCCCCTTTAGAAAGTTTATCAGGTAGTACGCAGCCTAATCTCCCCTGGTTCTACCATCTTTTCTCATCATTTCCCCCAAAGTTTAAATGCCTCCTAGGCCAGGGCAAATTTTGTGTGTGTGTATGTGTGTGTGTGTGTGTGTTTAATCTTCTTTGATCCCTCTGCAGCAACTAATATAACTGTTGGGCTGCTTTAATACCAAGAATCTATAGCCAACTTTGCAGATAAACCAAATACAAGAATAGTTTAAAGCTGAAAAGAAAAGAAGGCGATTCCAAGAAAACAGCCAAGTTTTCCCTTTTACCTGCTAGCAAAGTCCAACAGGTCTACATTAGTACAGAGAATATGTATTTATACATATTTCTGAGGAAGCAACTATTTTAAATTGTTATGAGGATAAAGTTTTTATACAATAATTTTATATATTTTCTAAGTTATATAGAAATATAACCTTTGTTGCTTATTAATTAACAGAAAGAAGAATCAAATTAACCTCAAGAAGGGGGGTCAGATAATAGAAGTTGTTCTTTTAAATGTTATCTGCTCCTCTCTTGTGGTATGTCAATTTCTCATTCTTCCAATACAATTTTTTTTATTTTGTAAATTTCAGGATGTTCTAGTGATCCTTTTTGCCCCACTTGTATTGAATGGGAAAGTGAAAATAAACCTTGAGGGTGAAATTGACAAAATTATATATGCTACTATTTTCTCCTCTACTTTATGTTCAGTTCCTGTACTACCAATGGAAACATTTGATAAGATGCAGATTTTTCCCACTTTGTAGCTGGCACCATGCTCAGTGAAACTCCAAAGTTTTTTATTTCTGGAGCTTGTTTAGAAGTCTAATCCACACTGGATTAGTAAATTAGAAGTTTTTTTGTACTGTCAAGGATTAAAATGTCTGCCGTGAGTTATATTCAGTTTAAAGATGAATGATCTTGGGAAGATCATAAACTGTTTAATTCAAAATCATAAACCTGTTTAATTCAAGATTCCTATTTCAAAACTAGACACATACCCTCGAGTTACTTAGGTGTAAAGTGCAATCAAAATATTATTGTGCCAAATTAAACAATGGTTGGTTAAACAGTGGCAAAAAGTGTTTAGTAGCATGTTAAAATCAAAGCAAAAATAGACTTTGTTCTGTAGCTAAGCTTTTTATAACTAGCCAGTTGACTCAATTGTAAGCCATTAAACATTTCAGTGTTGCATGTGTTTCACCAGCATATTCATTTCCACTTACAATTATTATTATTTTTAATCTGGAGGACCAGGAATCTTTGTGAGGCATTTTGTAAACATTATTAGTCTATGCAGTTTTGGTCTAGAGCAGTCATTTTTAAATCATCATGAAGGCTATGGTTGTGGTTCAGTAATAGAGCACTTGCTTTGCAACCTGAAAGTCCCGGATTCTGTTCCTGGCATCTCCAGTTGAAATGGTCAGGTGATGTGAAAGACCTTTGCAGAGAGCTGCTGCTAGTCTGGAGCAGGTAACACCAACCTGGGCTGCTTTCATATGGAGGATTTCCCCTGTTTCAGCCACCTGACTCATGCAAGTTTTTTCCTATTTCAACATGACGACGTCGTCCTGTATTCATGCACAAATCATGAACAGCCCATTCCTTCCCCAGAAAAAACGCTTTACTTCAAATCTTTAAAAAACTGTTTCCCTGGTAAGATGGTTTCTTGTGTCTGAAAAAGAAACTATTCCAAAACATGCTGTTAGATTTTGAACCCACAGGTGTTACCGGTACTCTTCAGAACTGAGGTTACAGGGAAGTGTTCTCACAGAAGAGCAATCATATGAAGGGTAAATCTCTTAATTCAGTGATTCAGATAAGGGCTAAAGTGTGACATTAGTATATGAATAGTGATCTACTTGGGCATCTGAGCTTTCTCCTTCATTCTTCCTTGGCAGATTTTTTAAGCTCACTTGCAGGATCTACCAGTTTCAGTTTTAGTGGGCCTTAGAGTTAGGCATTCAGAGATTCAGCCTGGCTCTCCGACATCTCGTTCGTTACAATTTCAATCAGTGCAGGGCTCAGCATATCAGAAGGAAATGTAAATATTGTTTTAAAGCAAGATTCAGTACCTTAAGAAATGCGCAACAATGAACGCTTCATTCTTTGCTTTAGGTTTTAATGCAGCGTTCCTAGTTCAAAGCACAGGTCATTCAGGTAAAGAGACCTTGTAGTGAATTATTTGAGAACTGTAAAGCTGGTTGGATAATAGGACGTTGAAACAAGGACACAGGTATAATTTTGTGTGTGTTTGCGTAAGTGATGCTTTAGAAAACTTCCAGATACATTATGTTTAAATTCTATAATGCCTCAGAGCTCTTTTTCCCCCTTTTCTCTTGCTTCTGTTTGCGTTCAGATCAGTTGTCTTGAAGTGCCTCTCAGTGTTGAGTCAATTGGGCTCTGTTGCTAGTTTTGCTTTTGACCTGCAGGCTCTGCTAACATCACCACACTTTGGTTTCTGCTCCATTCCTCTTAGTACAATTTCTGTCATATAGCATTATTTTATGCTGTGGATCACACAGAAGAAGCAACTCAAATGACAAACTCAAATAACCCTTTATCACACTTCTCTGTAAATCTCTTAGTTCATTGTTGATTCAGGTGGGCAGCCATGTTGGTCTGAAAAAATAGAACAAAGTTTGAGTCCAGTGGCACCTTTGAGACCTACCAAGTTTAATTCTGGGTATAAGCAGACACAAGCTTATACCAGAATTAAACTTTATTGGTCTTAAAGGTTCCACTGGACTCAAACTTTGTTCTTAGTTCATTATGAAATTCTAATTTGCATTCCACTTAGGTTCAAAAGTTGGTTTAAAAATTCTCCAGGTCAGGACAAGTTCCTGTAAAACCAAGAGGCAAAGTCTGATTTGTAGATATGTTGTAGATCATCCTGCTGTTTTGTTTAAAGGGGCTATTGAAGTTTAGGAAATGATTGCATTTGATTGTGAAAATGAAAGTTAAATAATGTGACAAAATGGGGAGTAATCCTACTTGTTTAGGGAGAACCCTTTGTGGGAAAGAGAAGTTATTCTGAAGATGGGAATAGAGGCTTGTTACCAGATGGGATTCTGCTTTGGGCAAGAAAATAAATGCCCTGCAGTGATGTCCTGCCTTATGTAAAGAGGATTTATTTGGTTCCATCGTTTGTTTTGTACTTTGCTCAGAAGTTGTAAACCAGAAATCTGTTCCTTACTAGTTGGTAGTTGAGTCATTCGTCTGTTACATAAACTATAATTTCCTCTAAAATAATATCTGCTTGATTTATGGCCTGTTCGACCTGGAAATAAGAACATAAGAACATAAGAACATAAGAGATGCCAATGTTGGATCAGGCCAAAGGCCCATCCAGTCCAACACTCTGTATCCCACAGTGGCCAGAAATACCAGGGATCTTTGTCTGGAATAAAGTGAGGATATTTATTTCAAATTATTTCTTTAAAACATTTTTGTGCTAGTTTTTACCCAGTTCAGGGTCCCCCAAGACTCAAACGTTCAAAACAATAAAACAAATATTATGATGTGTATTTATATATATCTCAATACAATGGACACATAGATAACACAAAAACACATAAACAAAAACACATAAACAAGAAGGGAGGGGCAAGTAGTGCCATGGAGCCTATTAAAATGGTTCATGTTTGAAGAAACAAGTGCTTAGGACTGTTTAACTAGAATTTTTTTTATCATTTCTAGTGGTCGTAATAGGTGCACATAATTTATCTTTAAGGGATTAGAACAGAGATTGTCCAATTTCCAACCTGGAATTGAGAGAGCTGTGTCAATTGGGAGAGCACAGTTAGTGTCTGGCACTGGCATGTGGGGCAACATTGAAGGTGGCCATGGGAAGGTGGGACGCAGTGGCTAGGATATAACACATTCAGTGGAGGGGCAGTCAGATAGATAGCAAAAACTAGTCTCATGGGATAGTTGTACCAGCAGAGCTCTGGCTGCAGCAACTGAATCTTTATAGTGCCTGGTTGTTTCACCCTTCCTGTTGACGTGAGTGGGGCCCTCATTCTGGCAAGTTCAGAACCCGGCTTCTTCCTCCTGGGTGAACTCATGATGTATTGCCCTGTGCCGCTAGACAGGCACTTTGACTTGCTTCAGATTCCATTCTTGAGGTCCCATGGATGAGCCTGGGGATTCTGGGACCAGACAAGTCCAGATGGTAGGCTCCTGACTCTCCGCTTTCTCTGGTTCTCTGGCTGGTCTCCTCCTGCATGGTCTTGGGGCTTTCCTAACTTCCCTTGGTTCTCAGATATGGCAAAATTGTAGGATTATTCTCATTTGCTGTGGGGATTCTGTCTGACTCTAGCATTGGATCTAGGCAGATCTTGACAAAGAAAATAGGAAATTCTTGTTGAGGTACAATTCCTTGAGTCCATAACCAGCTTGGAGTCTCTTTCAGCAAGTATAATTGGGTGTAAATATCCTATTTTCACATTATCCAAATGACTTTTCAGTTCTGGCAATTTTGAAATATTAGTTTTTGAGTGCAGCTAGCAATCTAGAAATTGTAGGTTAAGGAAGAAATTATCAACAAGACTGACCACTGCTGCCTCCTAGGCAAATATTCAGAGGAGTGAATTGTCATATATGCATTTTGAATCTTCAGTAGTTTTAAATGTTCTTGTTCCCTTTTGTTGGTTCATAATCCACTTTGAGCCATTTTGTTTTATTTCTATTTTGAGCCATTTAAACTATATAGAATCCTCTTTATTTCATTCAACAGTGCCCTGAGGTCTTAGATATTGACTTTGGGTGGCAGTTTGAAGGCAGAGCACAGGTACAAATCCTAGTATCTGTTAGGGTGAAGAGACCTAAAGCCTTACTGAGGGGTTGTAGTTAGGATTAGGGAATGGGTGTTATGATATGTGTATTCCCTGAACTCGATTTCAGTTTTTCTCACACACATGTGTGCATGGACATACACACCTTTTAAGCAGTAAGGGAGAGGCTGCTTCTACTGCAGCTGAATTTGGTAGGAAGGCATTAATTAGTATCAGAGGAAGCTCCTCCATGCCAATTATTTTCAGCTGTTTAAGCTGTGATGGGAGCTGTCCACTTACAGTATGAAGAAGCTATACTGAGGGGCAATAACTGGGGGTGGGGTGAAGGGAGCAGACTTCCCCTTACTGTTTTAAAGAAAATTAATATTTGTGGGGGTAGAAATCAGGAGTAGGGAATGAGCATAGGGCGGCATATATCAGCTCCCCTTTGATTTACTTTCCCACTAGGCTGTAATGAAGCAAGTAGCTTGCTTTAATGCAGCTTTAAAGCAATAGGAATCATGAGAGAGGATAGGACTCATGAGCCCTGTAGGACTCATACTTGTTCCCTCTAATATCAGTGTTCACATAATGCCTGTCAATAAATAAAAGATCAAATATTTTGCCATGTAGAGGTGGTATATTGTATGATTACAATAGGGAAGATTCCCCCCCCCCCCATCTCTGCATACTTTCCCGTTTGACTATTGGTATTGACTTAAAACCCTATGATGAAGGGCAGCCATGAAGGAGCTAGAGAAGTTATAAGGATGTGCTGGCAAACAAGATCAAGATAATTCATGTCATAGTATTTCCCATTACTAGGTATGGGTGTGAAAGTTGGACAATGAAGAAAGATGATTCATTTGAAATGTGGTGTTGGAGGAGAGTTTTACGGATACTGTGGACCGCCAAAAAAGAACTGAGGCAATTATACTTTGGTCACCTTATGAGAAGAGTCTCTGGAAAAGACAACAATGCTAGTTAAAGTTGACAGAAGCAGGAAAAGAGGAAGCCCCAACATGAGATGGATTTACTCAATAAAGAAAGCCATGGCCCTCAGTTTGCAAGACCTGAGAAAGGCTGTAAACAATAGGACATTTTGGAGGTCATTAATTCAGAGACTTAATGGCACTTAACACACATGCATAGTCTTTGAATGTAGGCCTAGGTGACAGGAAGAAACTGTAGTTGCTATTGATCAATAGTGATAGCAATGATTTATTTCCTTTGCTTTTTCACAAGCTTATTATTGTCTTTATGTTTGTCTGGTGCACATGGTGCTTGACAGGTAGGAGGAATTTACACTTTTAGGCATGGTAAGAAGCACACAGATGTCTCTTAAAGGTGTTCAGTTTGCTTGTTGTACGAATCTGAAAGATCAAAAAGTCAGTTGTGAACATGACTGTACTGAAGAATGGGTTTGACCAAAGGAACACAATGAGCTTGAGACCCAGCCAAATTAAATACAGCTCATATGTTTCTGTACTGTGTGCTACCACTCTGTGTTCCCCTTCTGTTAGAGCCTTTTTTTCAGTACTTTGATTTGTTTTTATTATTAATACCTTACCCCACCTTTCCAAGAGTTCAAGACAACTTTTTTTCTTGACCATCAAGTCGCAGCTGACTTATGGCGACCCCATAGGGTTTTCAAGGAAAGAGACGTTTGGAGGTCCCTTTATGATAGTCTCAACAGACAGGTAGGTTTATACAGGGAGAGGTGCTGTCAAAAGTTATGCAGGTCCAGGATATGAAGGGGCCTTAAGGGTAAACTGGGCCCAGAAGCCACATATGTGTGTTGCATCTGCCACAGCATCCTCTACAAGCTGAACCGTCTAAACATTATCCAAGTGCCCTTTCCCCTCCCTACTGAATAACTGGAATCTCCTTCCTCCCCACACTGTTCATGGTCCAGGAGAAGGTTGCTTCTGTGCAGAATTAGAAAGGTTTTTCAGCTATAAGGAGTAAACTCGCAAAACTCTCATGATTTTTCTCTCTCTCCCTACCTGTGTTTGTCAACTTCTAGACACTTAAAAAAAGACGTATGACAAAAAGCTTGTCAACATTATGGAGTATGACAGTTTAGAGTTATAGAGACAATTTTCAGTCATATTGGCTTAAATCTGTCCTGACCCATATTGTTAGGATTGGCTTCTCTCCTCATTCTCTGCTATCTTGTGGGTCCCTTTGCCAAGTACTGGAAGGCAGATAAGAAAACTCCTTATATTGAAAGGCTTTGCTCATGTCCACTGAGAGATGTTGAAACCGTAGAGCATATGTTTTTCAACTGCCCATATTATAAGGAAGCACGAGGTGAGATTATTACCCCATTATTAGACAAAATACTTGGTCTCACTGAAAAAGCTAGATTTGATTATCTTCTATCTGATAAGAACCCTCTGATTACCTACCAGGTAGCTAGATTTTTGTTTGGTGATATTGAAATCGTGGAAAATATATTGTAATTAGATCTTGAAATTTTAAATCATTTTTAATCATTTTAATCTGATATACTGTAAACGTAGAATTTTTAATTGTAAAATTGTGTATATGATTGGACAAATGATTGTAATAATGAATGAATGAGTTTAATTTTTAAAATACTGATTTATGATGCTATATAAACAAAGGTGTGTCTAGAGATTTAATAAAATCCCTTTCCTTTTCCCAAATCCTCCTCTCCTCTATTTCCCATTCTTAGAAGTTTCTGCTGGTGCCCTGACTAGCTTCCTCCATTGAAGTGGACTGGAGATGAAAATAGACAATAGTAAATGCATCTAATTTGCCTTTAACATTGAATCTTTTTGGAGGAAAGTTCAGAGTGGTGGTGGTGGTGGGGAATCAGGAAATTCATTTACAAGTATTTTATGTCAGTTTCTTTGCATGTCTTAGTAACTGGAGTGGTCTACAGTTATTGGGGGGAGTATTCTGTCAAGAGATACAATATGGGAAATATGGTTGGCTCTTACCTTTAGCTAAAAAAAGGGAGAAGGACTAATATAGGAATCCTCTTACTGACAAGACAGGTGCTGCTGCTCCTCATGAGAGGTGGAAAGGAAACTGGAGCAACAATGAGAGCAACAGCTAGGTTTGCTACAGGACCTATTGCCATGCCCCCCAACTTGTGTCAAATACCCAGAAAATGGGCCCTGTCAAAACCATTGTAAAGAAATTAGCTTAGCCCCTTAGTGCTTACTTTTTTTGGGGGGGGGTGTCTTTGTTTGTGTGTGCATGCGCCTGTGCCTGGAAGTCATGGCGACCTCTGGCAGCTCCTACTGGGGCATGGAGGATGTTCAGAGAAGTGGCTTAATAGCCTGCCTCTGCCTCCCGACCCTGGTGTTCTTTGGAGGTCTCCCATCCAAATACTTGCCAGGGTCGGCCCTGCTTAGCTTCTGAGATCTGATGACATTGGGCTTGCCTGGGCTATCCAGGTCAGGGCACCCCTTAGTGCTTACTTTGACTGAAATGAAGTCTAAGGCTGCTACATTTCGTAGTCATAACTGAGAATGCTGAGAGAAATTGGAATTACAGCAATATAAATTTGAATTTTTGAAAGCAAATACAAACTAAGAGAACTTGTTTGAAAATATTTTTTACAACCTCAACTCTAGTTCATGGTATACATTGCTGCTTTGGTGCTTGTTCTTAAATTTTACAACCTAATATGACCTGCTGGAATGTCTTTTGAATTTATGTGGATGTAGCTACTTCACAATAAGATTGGTTCTGTTGTGCACAATCAAG
The DNA here is from genome assembly GCF_001447785.1 of Gekko japonicus. Lineage (NCBI taxonomy): Eukaryota > Metazoa > Chordata > Lepidosauria > Squamata > Gekkonidae > Gekko > Gekko japonicus. The sequence goes on from NW_015177011.1 coordinate 1,366,965, forward strand.
TCATTTTTGTCTAATTCAAAACACCTTTCTATACCAATGACTTTGAGGTGGGTATTTTAAAGATTTTGTTGCTTTAAATAAATAATTTAAATAAGGATTTCTTTCTCTGCCTCTTTTTCTAAACAGTTGTAGAATGGGGAGATGATGTTAAATCCATCTCAGAAGATGAAGCTGTGATGCTAGTGAATCATCAAGCAACTGGAGATGTTTGCATTCTAATGATGTGCCTTCAGGACAAAGGCACGGTATGCTATATTTGTATATATATCCTTATATAGTTGTAAGCCATCTCAGAAATATTTAAGGAGTCCTGTGCAGAGCCTTGAGATGGAATCTTTCACACACAAATCCATATCCACTCAGTATTTTAAACCCCCCCCTTTCCTCTATAGGTTAATCCACACCTCACAGATGGCTTTGCCTTAGAACAGTGGTACTTTACTCAGTGGCTTGCAAAGAGCCTCATTCACATATCACATATCAAAGTAACACCGAATGTAGATCCAGATGATTCTCTGGGCCCTTTATTCCCATCACTATCACAGTGAGGCTGTAGCTCACCTGTCCTCTAGTCCCTCTAGAAGCACTGTTTCAAAGTGGGAACCACCTGTCAATCACTGGACAATGACATTGTCTACTTTGTTGGAACTGGGGGTGGGTGCCACATTGGGGAACAGCGCCCAGAAGAGCCACAGATGTTATGTCAAATAGCCACATGTGGCTCCTGATTCACTGAGTGAGTATCACTGCCCTAGAAGCAAAGAAGTGAGCAAACAAGACACACAAAAACAGTACAGGTGGTTCGCAGCCAGGAATTGTTTAAAATTGTTTGTGTGGCCAGGAAGTAGGCATTCAGACACATCAAGCACTGGGTTTGTTTTGTTTTGCTTTTCTCTTATGCACAAGAGACAATGAAGTGCATTGCATTAGCAACTCAAACACTGGAAAAGGGATGCATTCAGGCTATTTTAATTTCGGCTAACAACTCATATTGTGACATTTATACTGTTTTGTATCTGTCTGTATTAACTAAGTTACAGGTACCTCTTAGATTGCAGAAACTCAATGACAGAAGCTTTTTTGAGGCTTTGGGGAATCAAGCCATGGTTAGGTTTAAAATCATTCTGACTACTCAGCAGCTTGTAATATTGTTTACAACAAAAATTGTGAAATGTATTGTATGCTTAGAAGTGCTGTACAATTTGTCATTCTCTGTAAAATCAGAATGGAATTTGGCTTAGGAAAACTGACCTATTTGCTGGAAATGAACAAACAGCCCTGTTGGTTTTTTTAGCCCAGTTTGGAACTCAAAAAGCTTGGAACTCCGCCTCCTCAATTGCATCTGCTTATAGCCCCAGGCCAAGCTGTTGGTGGTTACCAGCCAAGTGGCCAGCTAGCTCAAAGATGAACAGGTGGAAAGAGAGAATCTTCCTGTACCTTCCCTGGCACCTTAAACCCTGTTTTGGCTGCATGCCAGGCATCATGTCCCAATGTAACTTGAGAAATGTAGTCCATTTTATCATTCCTAACTTCTTAACATCAGCCATTCTGGAATTATGTCTCCTGGGGTAAGCCCAAGGGAAGAGAAATTCTTTCTACCTATGAAACAGTAAGCTGACTGTGAACACTAGTTTATTCAAGCAGTTGCCACAATACAATAGGTATGCTTCAAGAAGGATATGGGTAGTCTGAGTCCAAGAAGATTATACACAGGCCGTTAACTCAGACCACATTTTCATTGCAGAGAACAGAAACTTAGCCACAGATACATTAGTTCTTTGGCCAACCCCTGCCAGTAAGGTTTTGACAGTCTTCAGTTCAGAAGCTCTCATCTTTCATTTGCATTCATTTTGAGTTTGGTATTGTTACGTGCAAGATTATAAAATTGTGACCTTATATATCTGTAGAAGTCTGAATTTGTTCAAAAGAAAAGTGGATGTGGAAAAAATTATATTGATAATAATATGAAATTATTTATACACACACACACTTGAAGATAGGAGTGTTGCATCTCCTAATGCTCACTTTCAAATAAACAGGCTAGAATTTTTCTTTAGTTTAGATTTTATATCTGAGGTGGTGAAGAGCTCCATTTCTTCTCCCCCACCCCCTCTCCACCTGCATGTAAGATGTTCCTGTGCCAGGCTGGCAGCTGAGGCATGGTAACCAGCCACCTGGCAAACAGGGAGAGACAATCACTGTTATTCCTTTCCATTGCCTTCCCTGGCACCATTGTGACTCTGAACACTACATTTCCCAGGATCTACTGCAGTGTATTGCTTTGGACATTTCCAAAACTGTGTCCAAAGTGCTAAGGAAAGGGGTGTGTGTGTGTGTGTGTGTGTGTGTGTGAAGCTGTCTGCCTTCCTGTCATCACCCTGATTGAAGTACCCTTCAACTGCCCTGATTCAAGCCCAACTTTAATATATGTATTTCTGTCTGTTACTAGTTGGGCAGGGGTTTTGTATGGTTTTAATTGATTTAATAGTAAATTAAAAGAGTGTAATATATATTTTAAATGCTAATTAATTAAATGAAAAGAGTAATATATATTTTAAATGCTAATTAATTGGATAGTGGTGGTTGTTGTTGTTCAGTCGCACAGTCGAGTCCGACTCTTCGCGACCCCATGGACCAGATCACGCCAGGCCTTCCGGTCTTCCAGAAGATAGTTGCTCTCACTTAAATGACACTAGTAAAGTAGATAAGATTTGGTTATACTGGAAAGTCAAGTATAGACTACTAGGAAGAATGAAAAATATACTTGTAAAGGCATTGACACCAGAGAAAATTATGAGTGCTTTTTTTTTTATTATTTTACTTCTGGAACTGTAGTGTGTTTTTGAACTGTTGTCTCAGGTGTGTTTGTGCAGATAAGTGACCCATAACTGTTACAATAGTACATTTTCCTACAAATTGCCTAGTAGTTTGAATTGGTAGCACAATTTTGATTATACATTTTCTCAAGTTAGGATAACACAGTGCAAGTGATAGCTCTAAATTAACTCTCTCTGTAACTCACGCTCTGTAATTTTGGGAACTTTAAATATTAAGTTATGGGACTTCTCCCAATGGGAAAATTTTAAATAAAAAACAATAGAATATCAAAATTCCTTTTCCACATTGTATATCTGCAGCAGATCCTTTTAAATTAAATTCTCTGTAACTGAATACTTCATCTTTTAAAAAAAGAGTAATATAAGAAGTGAGGTGAATATAATTCCATGAGGGGTATATAGCGGATTCTGAACATCTTCTCTTCCCTCCCCCCTATATTCTTTTCTTCTAGCATACCAAAGAAAGAGAGGTCATTTATTTAGCCAAGTCAAATAAAATAAATTTTCAATTGAATATTCAATTAAAAGAAGGATGTACTTGCTTTCATTGCTGTTAAAGGCCTTTTAAAAGCATGTTAACTTTGCAGATTAATTGAAAGTGAGTTTCTAATATAAGAATTACCCAAGACACATAAAAACTGAAATTAAATCCATTGTTTGTGCTGTGAAATGAAAATGAAGAGCTTGGGGAGGGACGGCATTCTTGGAGCTGGGTTTGCCTGTACGTTAGCCCTTGTTGAAAGTTTAAAAGCCTTTAATGGTAACAGTTCTACAGGGATGTTGCCACACAACATTTATATTTATTCCTCAGTTAAAAATGATATATAATCACGTTAGTGTTCTGAGAAGGGTTACTATATTCTAGCGTCTCTGTGTTTATATGACTAAAAAACCTCACTGTGTTAATTTCAGATGGTTTGCTCTCCCCCCTTGCGTGCAGAATGAATTAATTATCAATTTAACTTTTCCAGGTTGTTCGTCAGATGATGTGGCTGATGGATTATATTTTTAAATATACAAACTTTGGAATTGTATCTCTGCTTCATGGAGATTTCTTTATAAGACAGGTAATAGTTAAAAGTGTTTAGAAATAATGTGCTCTCTGTATTTACTCATGAAGTCATATGCTGTACTTGGTAGGCATGGTCTGGAAATATGAGAGGCCACAGTGGCAGGTTCAGCAAGATTTTGTAGTAGATAGCTGAGGGAAAGGAGTAGAGTTTGAGTGCCCTGCATAGCTTTTTGTTTTACCCTTGACTATCAAAAACAGATTTATGGAAACTAAACTAATGTATGCACCTTTGTGTAATCTATATAATTTTCAGGATTTATATTGTTTCATAGAGTACCAGTCCAGTAATACCTTACACTTGAATATAGCTCTTCTGCTGCATACCATCATGGCTACCCTCTGAAACTATCTTTGTAGAGTATGTTAATGTTCTGTAATTAAAAATAAAACAGGACTAACTATGATGGGGTGGTGTTACAATTGCATATTAACTGCACCATCCAGTCACACATCACCTTGGTATATGATATGTCCAGTCTGCATTTACTTTGATTAACAACTTGATTGGGTCCTACTTTTCTCATACACACACCGCCAACCAAACTACTTTAATCCCAACAGTTAAACAAACATAGCTTACTGTAAGTAGGGTCTTTATGTAATTTTTGCATCATTTCATGTGTCTTGTTAATACTTATGCTTTGCTTCAGTTCTGTTTTTTAGATTTCTGGTTGGTTCCAGATTCCTACCATCCTAATTCTATTGAATTGTTTATTGAAAGTTTCATCCTGTTGATTGTATTGACCTCATTAAGATCTGCCTCTTAATCCCTTTTCTCTGTGCCCTCATCTTTCAGAGGTGAAGCGAGTGGCAACATTTTCTGTGGTGGTATTACTCTTTTGTACCACCCTTCCCCTTGAGCCTTTTCTGGTGCCCGCTTTACTGTCTTCTAGACACCAGACCCAGGTTTTTAATTAGAGCCTTTATTTTTCTAGCCTTTTAATGGTTTGCTTCTGGTCTGAGGTCTGTTTTATGGATAGTTTTATGCTGTTTATGTCCCTGGGCTTGTTTTAATTGCTTCTTGTTCTTATATTGATAATTTCTTATTTTAATTCCAAGTTGCCTCAAGGAGGACTCTGAAGAGGCAGGATAAAAATCTAAGTAAATAAATTGGAAGTCTAAAACCTACCACCTGCTTGTGTTACTGTTGCCCCTCCTGGTTGCTTAAATCTACAGGGTGAGGGCCTGATTGACTGGGTTCTGGAGACAATAAATGCCTCCTTGAGAGAGGCAGTGATAACTCCAGCCTTGAAACAGGTGGTAATTGGCCCATTCCTAAAGAATGGACTGAGCAGATTTTAATAACTATCACCTAGTCTCAAATATACCATTCTTGACCTAGATGACTGAATGGGTGGTGGTGGACAGCTTCAAGAATTCCTGGATGAAGCAGATTGTTTGGATCCACTGATTCTCCTCTATCATTGTCTTCCACTGGCATGTGAAGACTTCTTTGTTTTGTTTGGTGTTCCCTTATTGGCCCTCCTTCCTGCTTGAATGTCTCTTTTATGTGTATATGTTGTTCTTAAAGTTGATTTTAATATCTTTTAACTGTTTGCCACCTTGAAGGCCCTGATTGGACAGAAAGGCAGGATACCTTTTTAATAAAAGGTACTTTTTCTGTATTGTCCAGTGTTCATCCAGTGAAACAGTGAAGTTGGTACAAACTGTACCATTTGCAGAATATGAAAGCAATATATGGTTGTTTTAGTCCAATACAGAATGACCCAATTAATCCTTCAAAATGTCAAGTTTGGCCTCTTGAAGATGCCTTAGAAATTATTAAATATGTAAGAACATTTCAGATTTAACTAATTGCTTCATTAACTGAGCCTCATTTTGATGAGTGCTACAGATATATATCAATGATATTTGTATCCTATCTATTTGAGAAACTTTAATTTGCTGAACAGAATGTCAGTAGTTCTCCAGTGTTTCAGACAGAGAGGTCTTTCCTAGCCCTACTGTAACTCGGAATGCTAGTTCATCGTCGTGGCGTCTGTGCAGTCCCACATGGGACTGCGCAGTTGCCGGCCAGCCACGGAAAAGATTTCCAAGCTTTCTAATAGACTAGGAGCATTCCTCCTCCTCCCCCTGGCGCTTTCCCGCTCAAAATGCTCACATGACCAGGAGGAGGGGCGCTACTCCCTCAGTTCTCTTTTTGCCGCCACGGAGAGATAATCTCCACTGCTGTTCTCTGTGTTTTTTTCCTCACCTCAGTTTTGAGGCTGAGGAGATTTTTTTTGTCTCAACAGTTTTTTATTCAAGTGAACAATGAAATACATCTAAAGAAGATTTTTTTTTTGTGGATTTCCACTGTGTCCTTATGACTAAAAATGGTGCTGATTCTCTGTGCCTTGGCTGCCTAGGGGTTCACACAGCAGAGCTGCCTGCTCTTGCTGCCACCAGTTTCCCCTGAAGGCATGTGTGGAAAGAGCTGCTCTTCAAAGGCTTACCCCTCCCTGGTGAGGAGGGGAGGAAAAAGAGCCTGGCTTAAATTGCTCTTAGGAGGTCACGTGTGTGGCCAGCAGCCTGATGAAGGCCTCTTCCCCCTCTGCTGAGGTGTGGTGAAAGGAAAAGGGGGGGGGAAAGGAGTCTGAATGGAGGCGTATTCTCCCCTCCGTGCTGGGGTGTTGTAGACAGAGCCTCAGAATAACTGGCTCTTTTCATGGGCTTGGGCTGTGTGCCTTGAAGTCACAACCCCCTCGACGTCAAAGCGTTTCTGCCTAGTGATTCCCTAAGGAGTCTCTGGCCTCTATGCCTTCGACGCCGACCTAGAAGCCCCTCCCTCCCCCCTCCCTTCTCTCGGTGCAGAAAGAGAGAGAGAGAAGAAAAGATTGGGAGGTGTGGCCTGGCAAAGACTGCTTGAATGAAGGCCCCTTCCTTCCCTTCGAATGAAAAAGCTTGGAGGTGCGGCCTGGCAGAGACTGCCTGCCTGAAAGATTCTCTGGCCACTACCAGCACTTCCAGTGAAGCAGCTTGGAGGCGTGGCCTGGCAGAGGCTGCCTGTCTTAAGGAGACTTCCTCCTCTCTGCCTTTCTGTCACTTCTGACCAGAAGCCTGGAAGTGTGGCCTCATGAAGGCCCGTTTGCTGTGCCTTACTGAAGGAACGTTTCCCTGGCTGTCCTCAGGTCCACGGTGGAATCTGTGGAGGCATGGGTTCACACAACCTTGTAATTCTTTATGCCCCTTTGTGGAAGGTGTTATGTGTCAGAATGCTATTGTGGCCTTTAGTTGGGGTTGTTTGGACCTCTTCAGCTTTTGTCGTTTTGAATAATGGCTGAGGTGGGCAGAGTTTCCCCTTCATGTTGTTAGCCACGTCCCAGACAACAGACTACTTATGCTTAAGTCCTGCTGTGGTTTTTGACCATTCACTCAATTGGGACTGCCTGGATTCCAAGGTCAGAACCAGTTCTCTGCTGAGCTCTGCTCCAAGCCCTATTCCTAAAATCTAGTTTTAAAGGTTGACACAGCAGCCTCAATCTACCGCCCTGCTGCAGTCTCTCAGCACTGATACTTAACCCTACAGGGCTTTTCAATGCAGGTGTTATTTCAAGCTCAGGCAAGGCTTACTGTTTCCATCTTCATGGGGAATGCAGAATTAATCGGCAAGTATGCTTTGGGAGGCAAGCCTAAGTAGTTTGTCACTCCTCTCGGTTTCATGGTATCCTTTGGAACCGTCTATGAATTGGGGGATTCCTTAGCTCGCACAAGTCACTCTTATGTGACATCATTCACAGCAAGACTCAGTGTTATATGTGGATCCAGTGTTGGTCTGGCCCTAGGAGATCAGGTTCAAATATCAAAATTGTGTTACAATTTTCTGACCTTGTACCTTCACAGCTTCTCATAGTGCCCTACCTTGCAGGGTTCTAGCGAGGATAAGAAAGGAAGGAAGGAAGATGAGGTGTTATAAGACTCTTTGAGTCCAGGTTACAGAGTAGGATAAACTCCTTACTACTCTTTTTAAAAGAGAGCATTTCCCCCCTGCTCAAAACAGCTGCCCTAATAGACAAGGGTCCAATGGGCAAACTATAATTAACGGCTCTTGTTGCATCTTCTGCTACAATCAGTGATTGTATTCTTGATTCCATGGGTCATCCGTATTGTTCCTGTTGGCCTACAGGCCAAATACCACTTACTCTTTATTTAACCAGTACACAGTATTAATAATCTAAAATAAACCCAGTTTGGATGCAGTTTGTTTCTTTTTCTTTCTATACTGCACTTTCCCATAGTTTATAAATCAACAGGTCACTATGACCTTTATACTATTCTGTTTGAACATATCTTAATGCACTGTGATGCTGGTGATGTGCATGATAAATCTGTCCCTTTAATTCGAATCACTCATGTGACCCTACCCTAGTCCATGCTAGGAGATAATATAAACAAAATAAACAAGCAAAAAACAGAACAAAACAAAGCATTAAAGTAAATGACCTCCTTGCAGAGGCTGTGAATTCTGCTGTCCAGTCGGACAACATTCTGGAGGCAATAACAGGCTTGCTGTGGGATCCCTGAGTCACGTTTCCTTCCCGCCTTCACTTAACGTGATGTCTTGGGGTTCTGCATACCTTTTGTCCATGTACAAGAGGCCAAGTCCCATCCTTGGCATCTCCTACTGACAAAGTCTCTGGTGATCAAGATCCTTTCACCTCTGCTGTTTTGTCCACCAGGCTTCCTGCAATCCTGTGTGCACCTTTGTCAATTGCTGGACTTAGATCCAACAATTTGCCCTCCTCTCCTTTATATGAGGGCTACCGGTCTCCAATTGATTATATCATTCCATTTAGTGATAAATGGGGAGGATCTATAGCTCAGTGGAAGAGTGTCTGCTTGGCATGCTGAACGTCCTAGGCCCTCCAAGTTAACGGTCTGGCAGTAGGTGATGTGAAGGACCTTTCTCTGCCTAACTCCTTAGAGAGCTGCTGCCAGTCTGAGTAGACAGTACTGACCTTGATGAACCAATGGTCTGATCCACTATAAGGCAGATTTGAGGTGCTCTGTTACATCCCCCCCCCCCACTCCCGGACAAGAAAAATGATGTTATTTCAAATTATTCTTATGTCTTCAGTGCAGCACCTGAAGAGATGCCTATGATAGGCCCAGATCCGGTGACTCATAATACATGGCTTTTGCTTGGCTGTTCTGTGTCTTGACCGCTCTACTATTCCTGCAGTCAGTCCCCCTCTTGTTGAAGAGGGAAGTTTCCAGTGGTAGAATTCCAATGTTCCCTTTCATGGGGTTTATACTTAGCTGCCTCTCAATGTGCGCAGAGATTAGTGAGGCCTATGTGCAGCTTCTATATTAAATTTTCCCTGCCACTTTGACAGATCTTATTAAGCCTTTTCAAAGCAACCTGCCTGAATACCCCCCCCCTGTTTTACTAAGATTGTCAGCTCTGTTTAGCTTTTACTGCTGCGTTTCCTAGCATTTTTACATATCTATATGTGACACCATAAATAAGACTGTTGTTTTGCTGTGTCTTTTACCCTTCACAGGATGCCTAGACTTAGTTTTCTTTCTGGTCTCAGCACAGTCCTTTCTCTCACAGCATTTCTTTTGTCTATGATCTTCTAGAGGTAGTGCCATCTCCAATGGCTCCTTCATTATATGTGGGAACCATTCCCAGTAACTCCTGGTGTTCTGCAATATTAATTGATATCACTTTACCTTGACATGATGGGCATATTTACTTTGTCTCTGGTTTTAGTGCAAACGCTCCACAGATTTAAAGGAGGCACTGTAAACATGTTTTAACTGATTAGCAGACACCAGTTCCCTGGTATTCTGATTGGAGGTCCGGGCTACTTGGTATAGCCCCAGAATATGACATTTCAGACCCTGGCGTTTATGGTTTATTCCTGACAACTAGCAGTAAAGCCCGTTGTGGAAATAAATACAACGGGATCTAGAAAGAGGCTCTGCGGGAGTGCTCTGGCTTTGGGCAAACAGTGTCATTTTGCTGTGGTGACCTCAGCAGGGTATAATGACAGAGTCCACTGTTTTCTCCAGAGGAACTGATCTCTGCTCCCTGAAGAGTAGTTGTAATTTTGAGTGATCTGTAGCCCTCACCTGGAGATTGGCAACAATTGTTACCCAGGATGAAATGGCTGGTTTGGAGGGTGGAGTCTATGGCATTCTACCTGTCTGAGGTCCCACCCCTCCGCAAACCCCACCCTCTCCAGGCTCCACCCCTCAAATCCCCAGGAATTTGCCAGCCTGGAGTTGGCAACCCCATCTCCTTCCCAGCTAGCCACCAACCTACCATTATCTGCCCCTTTGACTTCAGCTGACTTCCGCCCTCCCTTCTGCAGAGCAATTGTAATTTTGAGCGGTCTCCAGCCCTCACCTGGAGATTGGCAACAATGGTTCCCCATGAGGGACTGAGTGGTTTGGAGGGTGGAGTCTATGGCATTGTACCTGTCTGAGGTCCCACCCCTCCTCAAACCTCACCCTCTTCAGGCTCCATCCCTCAAATCTCCAGGAATTTCCCATCGGGAGTTGGCAACCCTATCAGGATTGGCCCCAATATGTTTTCTCCCAAAGGCCAAAGTAGGTGACTGGACCAAACTAAGTTGCCTACCATCAGGCACTGAGGGGAAAGTAGGGTTGCCAGCTATAAGGAGGGAAATATCTGGAGTTTTGGGGGGTGGATTCTGTAGAGGGCAGCATGGGGGGGGGCGGAAGGACTCAGCAGGTATAATGTCATAAGGTCTACCCTCCAAAGCAGGCATTTTCTCCAGGGGAAACTGATCTCTGTCATCTGGAGATCAATTGTAGCAGTGGGAGATCTCCAGGTCCCACCTGGAGATTGGCAACCCTAGGGGAAAGTCAGCTGCACAGCAGGGGGTTGAAGAGAATGGTTTGATGGGTGCTGGGCCAAGATTGGCAACAATAGTTCCCCAGGAGCAAATAGCTGGGTTGGAGGGTGGAGTCTATGGCACTGTAACCTGTCTGAGGTCCCCCTCTCCGGCCTCCACTCCTCAAATCTCCAGGAATTTCCATACCTAAAGCTGGCAACTTTATTTCCTCCCCTCTCAGTAGCCTCTTATTTTGCCTTAAATTGGTTTTGATGTCAGCAGAGTGAGAAAATGCCAGAGGCTCTGGGTGGGTGCCCCATCGTAAATGCACCAAACAATTCCTAAAGATTTGCCAAAACACTACTCTGTCAATAAATTGCAGCACTTTGAAGTAGCACCAGAGCTTTAAGAGCTCTCCAGCTGTCACCTGGAGACTGGCAACAGCTTGTTTGGAGGGTGGGGAGTATGGCATTGTATCTGTCTGAGGTCCCCCTCTTCCTCCTCCTCCTCCTCAGACCCCACCCTCAGCAGGCTTCATCCCCAAAATATCCTGGAAGTTTCCAACCTGGAGTTGGCAACCCTATGTCCCCCCCAGCCTCTGCCTAGAGAAAGGGCAGTCTTTCCCTGCAGTGGGAACCAAAGCAGCTGTCATCATTCTCCTCTCCCCCTATGAGGTATGTTAAGGTTGAAAGTGTGTGAATGGTCCATAATCCCCCAGGCAGCTTTTAAAACATGATCCTGGGACCTACACACCACCAGACATTCCAACTGCCTTGCGGGGGGGGGAGTATGAGGTGTGGAATGGAGTGAAGTCCAATCAGCTTCCATATGCAAAAGACCTTGAAGGTTCCATATGCAACTGACATTCCAACTGCCTTGCGGGGAGGGGGGTGAGTTTGAGGTGTGGAATGCAGTGAAGTCCAATCAGCTTCCATATGCAAAAGACCTTGAAACGCTGGGCGGGACTGCACAAAGCAGCCAGTCAACCCAGCCAGCGTCTTCTGACTGACAGTTCAAGCGTCCATACACTAAAGGAGTGCATTTTAGAACTTTGGCAGCCACTATTCAATTATATATAAGGAGAGATAACCTTGTTGTTGAGGAATGCACTTATAATCCCTGAGAAAGACAAGCCTTTTTTCTCTGCCTATATTGCTGCACAAATTGCTCTGCAGACTACACAAGTTTTTTTTCCTTGTGGCACATTCTGTCCATCCTTTCTTTAGCCACATCACACCTCTTTTCACTGCCTTCGTTACTATCGTGCAGATCTGCTTATTCTCACTCCTGCTGACAAATTAATACGTTGATCATCTGCTTTCCTGCATTGTAGCAGTAGCCTCCCACTTTTCTGAGTGGCAAACACCACTCTTGTACCTTGCACCTCTAAGTGGAGAGGAGAGTCTCTATAGAAATTGCAGCAAGGTTTGGACCCTGCTGCTTGTACTATTGAATGTTTTTGGCAACTGATTAAAAAAAAAAAAAACCCTCTCTGATCTTTTCCTTGTCGGATTACTAAGCATGCTATAAAAGACAGGTATAACTCCTTGTTTTATTTTTGGCACTTACATGGTGCTTCATTTATGATAGGGTTCTAATTTATACCCTCTCCATGCATGAAATTTCAAAAGGCGATGTCCTGCTGGAATCCCCTACCAAGGGTTGTCTCTCACTCCTCATGTAATTCATGGTCAGCGTCCTCACACAATCCATTCTTGTGGGTCAGTTGACGCTATCACACTGTGTTTGAGTGCACAGCCTTTCATTACCACTCTGTGTATGATGGCTCTTTTCAAAAGAGTGCTCTTTTTTTCTTTACCACATTCCCACTTGTATTTTGGTGGGGCACTTGCACAGAGCTTACTGCTCTGATATAGGAGAGTTCTGGGTGAAGGTCAATTTGTGCCGCTAAACAACTGTTGATAAACCAGTCCTCAGTGGTCTCCTTCTGAGAGCTTCACACCCACCTCCTTCACTCAGTGATCTTGCTAATTTTCCCATGTGGGACTACACAGAAGCCATGACGATGAAAACAAGGTTGCACTTACCTGTAACTGTTGTTCACTGAATGGTCTTCTGTGCAGGCACACATCCCTCCCTCCTGCCCCGCTGTGAACTCTCTGGAACTTTAGTTTTCTAGGGGTCTCCAGCGGCGGCATGGAGAAAACTGAGGGAGTAGTGCCCCTTCTCCTGGTCACGTGAGTGTTTTGGCAGGAAAGCGTCAGAGGGAGGAAGGGCGCTCCTAGTCTATTAGAAAGCTTGGAAATCTTTTCCGTGGCTGGCCTGCGACTGCGCAGTCCCATGTGTGCCTGCACAGAAGACCATTCGATGAACAACAGTTACAGGTAAGTGCAACCTTATTGAATTGAACCTGGGCACTTCTGCATGCAAAGCATGTTTTCTGCCACTGACTTAATGGCCATTTGCAGTTTCTCCAAACAGTTTATCTTACTGTGTGTTGTCTCACCAATTCCTTAATTCAGCACAGCAGTTTAGTATTGAGTGTGTTGTAAAACAAAATAAATTAATTGTATTAATCCCTTGGGCGTGGCTGTAGTGCAGTAGTACTTCAGGTATGACTGGTTGTTGTTTCAATATAATTTTTCTAAATTTTGGGCCAAAGTAGCCATTGAAGATCAATGATATTTTTAAAAGGGCTAAATGCAGCCAAGGGGCATCCCATTCCGATCTGGACTGCAGCACTGGTGTGTGAGAAAGTTTTCCTCCCTGTCATTTTCCCAGTGCAGACTCTAACTTGGGTCATTCACTTCACTCAGATATGCTATTCACCTCACAGAAGAAGAAAAATCAGTACAAATAGCAGCTCTATGAGTCAGAGGATTTTTAATCTGCTACCCCATCTGAGTTGGGCTCCTCTGCAGCTGCTTTTAGACTTAAAAAAAAATCACAATGCTCTCACATATCTCCTGGGTCATGTCTACTTTAGCCTGAACAGAAAGGTCCACAGGTATGCAGCTCTTACTTGGAATGAGGATTCTGATCATACCCAGCATAATTTCCATCCTCTGATAACTAGATCTGCATTTGTTGTTGTTGTTCAGCCGCACAGTTGAGTCCGACTCTTTGCGACCCCATGGACCACATCACACCAGGCACTCCTGTCTTCCACCGTCCTCCAGAGTTTGCTCAGTTTCATGTTCGTTGCATTGATAACATTGTCCAACCATCTCATCCTTTGCTGTAAAATCCCTTCCATAGATGCTTTGAAAAGAAAAAGAGTGTTAGCCTATTTCACTTCCAAAACTAGTTTTCATTTTCTCATTTAAGAAGCACTTAGGGTTGCTTTTCGCATTACAGTGTGGAGAGAAATGATTGCTTCCATTACCTTAGTTAAAAAATTATACACGAAAGACTGTCCATGTCATATATAAATCCTCATTTAATGTCAGCTTATTGTTATACAGTACAAGGTTGCTAGTGTTGACATGACCCCGTTGCTGACATGCCATGGTTGATACCAACAACAGCTGACTTCAGGTCCCCAAGTACCAGCTGTTTGATAGGTATCCTAGCATCAAGGAATTTGATTGAAGTCACTGGTTCCTGGATGGTTGTAAACTTGTTTAAGGTGAACGGATTTTGGTATACATTTTTATTACCTGTGGGGAAAAATTGCATTAGTCTGATAAAGTTGTTCTCTCTGTACTTACTGTGAGTATGTATACCATTCCTTCCATCCTGAGTATCCTAGACACTTTGTTATCTTTTTGACAGTACATTTCTTAAAACATTTCTATGCCATGTTCCCACCCAAATAGGGTCCCTAAGGTGGCAAACATCAAAACATTTGAAACGGCATTTAAAATAGGTTATATATTTAAATATTTAAACAACTCAATAAAACGTATAGACATATAAACACAACCAGGAAAGAGGGCAAATAAGAGTTGTATGGCTGATAATGCATAAGATTTTCATCAAAGTGTTTTAATGATGTATTTTTTTGAGGGTAATGGTTTTAAATGTAATTTTATTATGTGTGTTTTAATTCGTTAGCCACCTTTGTGGTCCTTGTGAGAGTAAAAAGGCAAGATATAAAATTTTGTAAATAAATACATTTTAAGACAAAAGATGTATATGGCAAGGAATCATTAATTGTCGTATAAGAAACCTCAAATACAGAGAATTTACATGAAAATTGCAAAGATGCAAAGGTGGGGGTAATCTCATCCCTTAAATTTAGTGAAACAATGTACTCTGGGATTTTCTTGAAAAAAAGAGAACATACATAAACAAATGTTTTGAAAACTGAAGATTTTCTGAAAGATAGCTTTTCCTTTTAGGGAAAAGCTTATCGTGACCAGCAGCTTGAACTTCTCCAGCAACATCTAGAAAAATATTACAGGAGCCGTGATCGAAAGTGGATTGTATTGTTTCCAGAAGGAGGTTTTCTTAGAAAAAGAAGAGAAACCAGTCAGGCATTTGCCAAGAAAAACAATTTGCCATTTCTTACACATGTTACACTGCCAAGACTGGGGGCCACACAGATTATACTGAAAAATCTGGTAGCTCAGCAAGAAAATGGAACTCTGGCAGGCGGAGATGCCACAGAAACAGGTAAGAAACATTTTAAAGGCATATAAAACCAGCTCCCAGCTGAATGTTAGTTAGTATTTCTTGAAATATTCCTTGGGCCTTGTTTTCTAAGCCAAGTTTTATAGAATTCTGAATTTGTGCTACTTTTGTAAGCATGTTCAAAATTTCCATGCACCAACAAATTCATTTGAAGTCCTTTCCAGTGTTTATCATTTTTTCTTTTTGAAAAATTGTAAAATATCTGTTCGTTCTTATAAAATTGAAACAGGAAGCAGTTAGAAGTTTTGATACCATGGAGTACACCATGCACCTATATGTGTAGGAAGGAATATAGGGGAGGGAGGGGGAAGAGGGAGAGCTTTAAGTTGACAGTGATGTATAAATTCTTTGACACATTCCCTGTTGTGTATCTGTTACAAAATTTATTGCCAGAAGGAGAATATAACACTCTCATAATTTACCTACAGTGTTACAAAATTGAAAGTTCTTTGGCATCTGCTCTCCTTAAAGCAGTTTTTCTGCAGGCATTTCCTTTCTTTTAGTTCAGAGCAATAGTATCCACTGTGCAAGGCTGTGGTCTGAAAAGGAAAATAGAAAGTGAAAGTAAAAAAACTTTAAAAAGTAAAACAGCTTAATGTCATGGCATTGAGACTGAGTTCTGGAAAATATTTGCTTCCATTACTACTGTAAAAGAGAGAGCAAACATGAGACCAGAAGCCTCTTTTTTCCTTGGCTGTATATATTTCATCTCGCTGAAGAACACTTACGTATTTATATCATCTGCCATTTTGGGGTTTTGTTAGTACAGCCAAACGCAGGCTGTTTAGAGCAGGCAAAGGCCTCCAAGGTGCTGCTGACCATAATAACAGTATCTTCCTCCTCGGGAGTTCTTCAGTACATGCACTGTGATGACGTCACTCGGAAGTGATGTCATTGTGCAGGGCACATTGTGGGTGGGGCCTCTATCATTTGAGGAAAAACCGTAAAGTGTTTCTTCAAATGATAGAGCATCCTCCCACAACATGCCCTGTGTGATGATGTCACCTCCGGGTGATGTCATTGCACTGGGCACATCGGCCCAAACATGGCACTTTGGAGGTGGTGTTCCTCCTGCCGGCCAACTCTGGGCCAGTGGAATGGGGGCCCTAAAAGTGGGCGAACCCTCCCCCCCCGGGGGGAATGGTAGCTCTATGTGGAGCCCAAGGCATGGGGTTGGTTTCATGCTTTCAGTGATTTGACATTTTCAGATGGTCTTTTCCCACCTTCACATTCTTCTTCTTTGAGTTTTGTGTGGACTGCCTCTTTTTTTCCTTATTTGTAACTGTTTGGCTATTGTCTGCTTGAAGAAAATTAGATACTTGCCATACACATGGGATTTCCAATCTCATGCTAGTTTCTAGTGTACAGTATGGGGCGGAGAGACTCTAATCCCGTTATAACTGTTTGAATCATAGACTTTGTTTTCCTTTTTCATATAACATTGCATCAGTTCACAGTTTCTCCTCTGTTGTTTTAGAACATGTTTTTACTGTGAATAGTTTATCTCTTGATAAGCTTATACACATTCAAGCTTCAGTTATCTGTATAATGATAGATTCAGGTGGTAGCCACATTGGTCCGAAGCAGCAGAACAAAGTTTGAGTCCAGCGGCACCTTTTATTATAACATTTTATTTTTAACTAAGACAAACAAACACACACAACTCTGGGGGGTTCCATTTCATCATTAAAATATCTAGTGAAGTATGTCATACAGTGTCTAAATATCTGTTTTCTATATTCAACCTTATTTTTATGTATATTCTTTTGCAATTGATTTAAAATAAGGTTCTTGTTCCTTTCAAATTGGTTATATGTCAGTCTAATTTATAAGATGGTAAAAAATTGTATAGTCTCTCTTGTCCAAAGGGTGTTGACCTTCTTCTCTTGAAAATGAGTGTAGTCTCAAATATCCAGCAAGTTTTAACCATTTTTGTGGGATTTCATCCTCTTCTTCATTCTCTGGTTTCTCCTCTTAAGTTTTAAAGTCTTAATTCTGTGTCTTTTCCCCTTATATGTAAGGAAAATAACTTCTGGATGTAGCCCTCTATATTCAATTCTTTGGATGGTTTGAGGATCCATATATTCTTTATTTTCCTCTCTCTGAAGGAAATTTCATTTTCTGCTGTAAGGATTTCTTCTCTTGTCATTCATATAGTCTCCCATTCAGTTCTCCAAGCATTTTGTTTCTTTTTGTATATGGTGAGTTCGTTCTGTAGTCCATGTCACAAAGATGTATGTCCTGTCAGTCTGCTCTTTCAGTTGGCTGATTTTCTGCTGTAGGAGTAAGTCTAGCTTAGATTGCAGAGTCCAGAGCCGTTTTCACAGCTTTTTCTACTATTGGAGTGATTGTTTCTTGTAAAACAATCTGTAACCATTGGTGTTAAAACATTTTTTCCTTCTTCTACTCCAGCCATTTTAAAATATTGAGTTAAAAACAGAGAATCTCTCCAGCTCTTTGTCAATTAAATCTCTACAATCACAAAGCTTTCTATGTTTACCCAATTACATTAAAAACAAGGAGGTTCCCAGGCAAGACAGACATTTAGTTGTAATACAGACTTATCATTTATGAGAACCTCAGAACATAATATACTTTACCATTTTCAACAAACCGCAGTATACGCAATGAGTTATAAGGAAATGACGTAGTGAAAGTTAAAAGTATATGCTTAATAGTTCATTAATTCTTCCTTCTTGATTTTAGTTTATGGTCCAGATAATAAGATGTAGATATTTATAATCCAAATTAAATGTCTTATTATGAATCCTTATGGCTTAGTTATAATTCCAGGGAAGATGGGTTTCTATTTCAATAGTATAGAGTCTGATGCTTATTACAGTATTCCAAAGATTTATAATCCATGGTATAATTTTGTAATCCAAAATATAATGATATCACATTTATAAATGTGTTTCACAGTTTTCTTTTCTTTTTTTTTTGGCCCCCCGAAGGGGATTTTTTAATTGATTATCTATAAACTACAAAGAAAAATAGGGTAGGGAGTCTAATATCTACAGGAGAAAGAAGAGTTAACCACTAAAAGCCCAAGTAGTGAAGATCATTACATAAGCTTATAAAATGTTAGTTTAATCTATTAATAATACAATGAGCTTGAATGTTTAAATCTAGCTAATACTCTCCAAAAAACGATGAAAGTTACTGTTTAAGGCAATCACAAAAGCATCAAAAATAAAGAAAAAACAGCTTCTTAAAGGTGAAATTCAGAGTTCCTCGGCATCTCATTTCTTGGCACTTCTTTTCCTCAAATCATAGTCTCTTTTGGGGGCCACAGCCCCCAATTCCGAGTCAGAGTCCTCCTCAGTAGTTGAAGAAGAGTCTTCACCGCTTTCTTTATCCTGATCTTCTTCTTTGTCGTCTTCTCTGGACCTTCCCAGTTGCTGCTTCGAACTCACTTGCTTTCTTAACAGAGTCAATTCTTTCTTTTTTGTCATTTATTCTGAAGAGTATGCCTTCGGGAACCAACCATTTGTACTGTATGTTGTTTGTCTGTAAAAACATTGCCACATCTTTAAATTTCTTCCTCCTCTTTCTAATTTCAAATGGAATGTCTTT
>NW_015177011.1:1385974-1395372 GCF_001447785.1 Gekko japonicus
CTGGCCAGCTCTATCTCTGAGAGCCAGTTTGGGGTAGTGGTTAAGTGCGCGGCGTGGACTCTAATCTGGGAGAACCGCGTTTGATTCCCCTCTCCTTCACTTGCACCTGCTGGGTGACCTTGGGTCAGTTCAAGTTCTTTCAGAGCTGTTCTTGAAAGGACAGTTCTGGAAAGAGCCCTCTCAGCCCCACCTACCTCACGGGCCTCCTGAGAAAAACATGGGCCCCCTGAGCAAAAAGTTGTTAGCTTAAGCTGCGATGGTTTTCTCTTTCTCGCCTCTCTGCCCTGCCATTTTTGAGGTTTGTTTACTTTTAGTAAAGTTTCCAAAGTCTCTGTTATTCACCAGAATGCTTAACTGCGCTCTTGTGTGCTTCTTAAATCAGTTCTTATAGCTTTTACGTCCGGCTCCCTCCTTTTAAAATGATCTGCTTAGATTTCGTGTCTGGGGGTCCCCTCCCCCGCTCGCTTAGATCGAATGGGCTTTCTTGCCGGAACTTGGTATTCTGCTTTCAACATGACTCACAGTTCATCGTTGGTCCTAAGACCCACCTAAAATACATGCAAAATGCCCCACACGCTTGCCCCAGTCAGTGACTCTCAATCCATACGGTTGCACAGCGGCAGGACCTTCGGGGCGGAGGTAAGCCTCAATTCTCTGGCATCGAGCTGGAAAAGAGGCAATCCCTCAAAAGCCCCATGGCTAGGAGTCCAAACGTAAGGACTCTGGGAGGGGTAGCGGACAATCACACCCCCTCCTAACCGCTGGCGTACAGATCACGACCCTGGGAGCTCTCCAGGGTCATGTTCGCCATCGTGCCGCCGAAAACCGGGACTCCTGTTTCACGATTTTCTTCAGACATCAACCTTCTCTAGCCCAGTAAATTTATTTATTTAAGAAGTTCCTTTCCCTTCTTTTCTTGGCCGCTTTAGAGAAGTGGGGAGGGGGGATTCCTCACCTCTCCCTTTCTTTCCCCCTTACAAATGATTTAAAGGACTAATCTGTGTAAAAGTTTCTAGTAATGTTGCAATTAAGGTTACTCACAGTGATTTATCTTCTTGTATTGTTTTGTTGAGATGTTCTGTTTCCCCCTTGCCCCGGGAGTCATGAATTCACGTCCATGGCTGCCATGGATGCTCTTGCTGGAGACGGTCTCAGACTTCCACCTGCTTGCTGCCGCTCACGGGGAGTCTTGAGTCAAGCCCCTTGCCATGAACTCCTCTCTGGAGAGCTCGTTGGAGTTCGGGAGCCCCCAAACTCTCAAGGATCAAGTGACCGGGTGGCTTCATGGGAGCAAGTCCCGGAGCCAACCGTTCTCATCACGCTGAAAACCGGAATTTCGAGTGGCACCTTTAAGGGCAACAGTTTAATTCAAGTTATAAGGTTTGGTGTGCAAATACATTTCTTCAGAAGTGTGCTTGCACAGAAAAGCTTATTCCTTGAATTAAATTTTGTTGGGCTTCAAGGTGCCACTGGACTCAAACTTTGTTCTGTATAAATATAAACTTCCTTTCTTTGGACAAAACAAACCCTTATAGAAGTAAATCATTAAAAAACACACCAACGATCATAGCAGCCCAAATGCAACTTGCCTTTAGATGGCTTGTGATGAGGATTCTGGTCTGCTTCTTTTTACTTGTATTTCTGTGATTTACAAGTGTATTTGCTTTTATAATATCAATACTTCAGCTTCCAATTAGCTTCCGGTGCCAATTCAAAGTGCTGTTTTTGACCTATAAAACCCTAAATGGTCTTGGACTGTCTTACCTATGTGTCCACTTCTCCCAGTATGACCCCTCTTGCCTCCTTAGATCATCATTGTGGGGCCTTCTACAGGTGCCTGGCCTTGGAATTGCCCACCTGTCAACCACCAGGGCCAAGGGCATTTTCAGTGGCTGCCCCCTCTCTCTGGAGCCAGCTCCACAGGGAAGTTTTCCAGCATTCTGTAGGGCATGCAAGGCTGCTTTGTTTTGGGTGGACTTTGGTTAGTGTTCTGAACCAGGGAGCTGGCCAGTTGTTTTAATCCTTCAGGTTGGCTTGCCAAGCTGCTGTTTTAATTGGTTTTATTGTTTTATACATATTGTATTTATTTGTATTGTTTATATTTTTTTTTATTTTAAATATTGTAAGCTGCCCAAGTCCCCTGTGGGGAGATGATGTGGAATATTAATTAATTAATTAATTAAAATGATTTTATGTAAACTGCTTTGATTAGGAGAAAAACAGGACATAACTGTATTAATTTTACATTGTATGTTTATGAAATCAAAGAACTAAAATCAACAAAACTATCTTCACGAAGAATTACAAGTAGATTAAAATCTGTTAAAAGTTTTCCTGAATGAAACTGTCATACAAAGTTTGTTGGAAATGGGGAGAGGGTACCCTGTACGTCTCTGTCAAGAGTCCATTCCACAATTCAGGACTAATTACCAAAAAGCCCTGGAACAGCCACTTCAGATTGCCCCGTTCTGTGAGAGGGAATGGTGAAGAGAAGATGATCTGAAGACTGTAATATATAGAGACAGGCAGTTCTTTGGTTATGTAGGTCAGGCCATAAAGAAGAAGAAGAGATTGGATTTAAATCCTGCCCTTCACTATCTGAAGGAGTCTCAGAGCGGCTTATAAATTCCTTTCCCTTCCCCTCCCCACAACAGATACCCTGTTAAGTAGGTGGGGCTGAGAGAACTCTGAGAGAACTGCTCTTTCCAGAATAGTTCTGAGAGAACTGTGACTGACCCAAGGTCATGCCAGCAGCTGCATGTGGAGGAGTGGGGAATCAAACCCGGTTCTCCCAGATTAGAGTCCATGCTCCTAACCACTACAGTACACTACACCAAACCAGCACCTTAAATTATGCCTGGAAACAAATCTGGTTCTAAACCTGGTGTGATATGCTGGAAGCGGTATGTCCTTGTGAAAAATGGACTGTCATGTTCTTCAGTTAGCTGCAGGCTTCTGACATGAATCTTTTGTGGCCCGGTACCCTCATTGAGTCTTCCTGCAGAGATCTTTAAAACCCAGGGAGTCATATGTGAGAAGAAGCTCCTCAAGGTTTGCAGGACTCAGCTCCTGACTGATAACTAATACAACTCATCCAAAATAGGTGTAATATACCCAGCATCCCTCTGCAGATGAGCAAGGGTTTTTAAGCTGAAGCTTCCACACTTGGTCATAAAAGAAAACCGAACATAGAATGTGTTATTTTAGCCAAGGCAAAAGGCAACCAAAACATTCATGATAGTAGCTAGATCCTCATAATGAGAAGAGTGGGCGTCTGGGGTGTCAGATACAGCTGATAAAAATCACTCCCATTCATTCTGATAGATAGATTTGTGTGTGTGTGTGTGTGTGTTTTGTGTGTGTTTGCCTGGAAGTCATGGTTGACTTCTGGCGAACCCTACTGGGGTCTTAGACATTTTTCAGAGAGGTGGCTTAATTAGCCTGCCTCTCTGTCCTGCCTCTGGTATTCCTTGGAAGTTGCCCTACCAAGTACTTGCCAGAGTCAGCCCTGCTTAGCTTCCGTGATCTGACGAGATTTTGCCTGGGCTATCCAGGTCAGGGTGCTCCTATCCATTGACACCTGGGCATCCACGGGCACAGCACTGGATCCAGGAGTGCACACAGACTGAGAACCAGAACATTGAGGGAGTGTGAGATTTCTTCAAGAACAGGCATTCCCCATCTCTCCTAGGTCACAAAGCCCAGCAACATATTAAGCTTAATTGTGTATCAGCACCTTATGTTGTTGTTTTAAGATTTTAATGTTCCTATTTATATTGTTGTTTTAAATGTTGCATATATGTAAGCTGCCCTGAGCCTGCCCTGGCAGGGAGGGTGGGGTATAAATTGAATAAAATAAATAAATAAATAAATGTTGTGCCAGACTCGATAGTGGCAGGCCCAGCTAGAATCTGGTCAACTCTATGTAAGGCAGGATAGGTCAGAAAGCTGAATTCTTCTCCTGCTTGCACTTTTCACCCTGAAATATCATCTTACTTCATGTGTTTTGTGCCAGTGAGAGTTACTTCTAGTTTCAAATCCATACCTGGAAAGAGATACCAGGAGTTTTGTGGTTGCTAGGCAAAAGGTAGGAGCTGCGGTGGCTCAAGTGGTTAAGACGCTGAACTGCAGGCTGCGGAAGGTCAGTAGTTCAGCAGTTCGAGACCCGAGTGTGCCGCATGACGGAGTGAGCTCCTGTCTCTAGTTCCAGCTCCTGCCAACCTAGCAGTTCAAAAGCAAGAAATTGCAAGTAGATAAATAGGTACCACTTCAGTGGGAAGGTAACAGCATTCCGTGCGCCTTGGTGTTTAGTCATGCCGGCCACATGACCACGGAGACGTCTTCGGACAGTGCTGGCTCTTCGGCTTTGAAACGGAGATGAGCACCGCATCCCTAGAGTCGGATTCGACTGGCTTTCGAGCAAGGGAACCTTTACCTAGGCAAAAAGTACACACAGAGGGGGGAGGTTCAACTTTCTACCTGCAGCCTTCTCTACTTTAATTCTATCCTTGCCCACATCCTTCATAGGGATTTGGATGCAGAACCAGTCTTAATATATGAGTCTGCCATTGTTCTTTCTTGTTTGGCACTTATGGATGATGTTTTTTAATTAATCCCACAGATATAAAGCCTTGATTCTTTCTCTCCTGCTTTTTCAAAAAGCACGATTGACATTATCTTCAGAGCCTTCTATGAGTGTGTAATTTATTTTAACCAGTATTTTTTGGTTCGGGTCAATTGGACCGAATAAAATTTCGGGATTCCCCAAAACCCTGAAAATTTTTGGGTCTAATAAACCCAAACTTGAAAAATGTTGGTAAAAAAAAAAAAAAACAGCCGGGGGTTTAAACCGGGTGGCAGGAGAAAGCAGCGCAGAGCTGCACCAGTGGAAAGCTTTCAACTACCCACCAACCCTGCTGGTCTTGGACTGGCTTGTCTTGCATGATATTTGCCCCAATAGAAGCCAGCCACAACTGAGGCAGCGGGGAACTCTCAGCTCCCCACCACCCCAGCTCATCCTTGGGATGACTTCTTCAGTCCTTTTAAAGTTTAAAGGAACTGCATAAGCCTACCTGACAAACAGCTGAGAGGCAGGAACAATCTGCTCTTGCCTGTCTGCTGTTTTCAGATCACTCAAAAATTCCCAAATATTTACAGGATTTTCTTGAGATTTCTTTTCTTTTCTTTTTTTGGTTTTCCAGAGAAAACCCGGATACATTTGGGAACCTGAAATATATTTTTCGGGTATATTTTCGGCTAGGGTGGATCTGAATGCACACCTAGAGTCCGCTCATTTTGTTTTTAGTACTGAGGATTTGTAAAAATTTGTTTTGATTGCTAGGAGTGGACACTGTCTTGTCCATTTTTTTCCATTTAATTTATTAGCTTCATTGACCCAAGGTCTTAAGCCAAACATGCAGACAGCAACTATAAAATGCATTACATATAATTACAAGAAATTTAGACAGAACGTCTTTACAATAAAAGCTAGTAAACATGCTCTCGATCAGTAATATCAGACCACATTTTATAAACTTCAATAAATTCTATAAAATCCCATGATATTATGGAAATTAGTTTTAAAATTGTATACAAAAGGTACTTATAACATTTCAAAGCCGCTTTAAAAATAGCACTATCGAAAGATATTTTGCCACCAAGCGAGTCGTTTCAGGGTCCTCATCAGCTAATAGTATGGTTATCACCCAGGGTTCCATAGGGAGGACACTGTCTTGTCTTGTTTGGACTAGATGACCTGCAAGGTCCTTTCCAACTCTAACATTCTATGATTCTATGTTTGGATCACTGTAACACTTTGCTTTTTTGGTCTTCTTCTCTCCTGCCTTCACTCTTCAATTTCTGCACAAAATTTCTGTTTGTCTTACATGGTACTTTGATTATATCTTTCCATAGTAATGTTATTTCCACTGAATTCCATTATTCACACATATATGCAAAATTGCATTTCAACTATAGCTTTTTACTTTTAAAGTCATGAATAGTCTGATCTCTCTATTCTTCATGTTTCTTGAACTCTTATTCCACTCTTATTATTAAAATGAAATTCAATAGAGATAAGTGCAAAGTCCTACACTTAGGTACAAAAAATCAAAGGCACAGATATAGAATGGGAGGGACTTGGCTTGACAGCAGCACATGTGAAAGGGATCTTGGTGTTCTGGTTGATCACAAGCTAAACATGAGCCTGCAGTGCGATGTGGCTGTGAAGAAAGCTAATGCAATCTTAGGATGCATTAACAGAAGCATTGTGCCCAGATCACAGGAGGTGGTAGTTCCGCTCTATTCTGCTATGGTCAGGCCTCACCTGGAGTACTGTGTCCAGTTTTGGGCACCACATTTTAGGAAGGATGTTGACAAGCTCGAGCGTGTCCAAAAGAGGGCAACCAGGATGGTGAGAGGGTTGGAATCCAAGTCTTATGAGGAAAGGCTGAAAGAGTTGGGTATATTAAGCCTGGGAAAGAGAAGACTTAGAGGGGACATGAGTGCAGTCTTCAAGTATTTGAAGGGCTGTCATGTTGAAGATGGAGCAGATGTATTCTCTCTTGCTCTGGATTGCAAGACTA
Source organism: Gekko japonicus (assembly GCF_001447785.1). NCBI lineage: Eukaryota > Metazoa > Chordata > Lepidosauria > Squamata > Gekkonidae > Gekko > Gekko japonicus. The sequence continues at coordinate 1,392,559 of NW_015177011.1, forward strand.
GATCTAATGGGTGGAAATTACAAGGGAGTCGTTACCAGCTAAATATCAGGAGAAACTTCCTAACTGTAAGAGTGGTTGAGCAGTGGAACAGTCTGCCTCGGGAGGTGGTGGATGCTCCTTCGCTGGACGTTTTCAAGCGGAGGCTGGACGACCATCTTTCGGGTATGTTGTAGGTACGTAGGGCTATCTTTCAGCTATGGTCCTGCAGAGTGCAGGGGGTTGGACTAGATGACCTGCAAGGTCCCTTCCAACTCTAACATTCTATGATTCTATGATTCCTCTACTCTCTTATTCTTCCTGCTGTCTTCTTATTCGACGTCAGATTATTTCTTTTTCTGTCAGCTATCTGTCGTCGCTCTCTCCCCCCCCCCCCCCCCTTCCCCATATGTTTGGAAAGCTGTTCTTATAAGTCCTGGCAAGCCTTCCTCCTTCTGGAAAGCTTCTTGAAATAAGACTGCTTTATTTATTTATTTATAATATTTTTCTTTCTTCTGCTGTACCTTTAAAATGTGATGACTTATTTTTCTCATATATAATACTTAGAAAGTATGCAATTTTTGGTGTAGTGGTTAAGTGCGCAGACTCTAATCTGTAGTGGTTTGGTGTAGTGGTTAAGTGCACGTGTAGTGGTTTGGTGTAGTGGTTAAGTGCACAGACTCTAATCTGGGAGAACCGGGTTTGATTCCCCACTCCTCCACTCGCACCTGGCTGGATGACCTTGGGCAAGCTGTAGCTCTGATAAGAGCTGTTCTTGAAAAAAAAGCAGTTTCTGTCAAGAGCTCTCTCAGCCCCACCTACCTCACAGGGTGTCTGTTGTGGGGAAGGGAAGGGAAAAGGAGATTGTAAACTGCTCTGAGACTCCTTCAAGTAGTGAAGGGCAGGGTATAAATCCAATCTCCTCCTCTTCCTCCTCCTTCCTTCATTCTGACACTGTGAAATGTTACCTTCTCCTTTCTATCTCCTTCTCTTTCTGTCTTGTCTTTTTAATTTCTAAGCTTCAGGGCATGACCAATGTCTTATTGATTGTTTTTCAATAAGCCAAAATTACTACTGCTGCTGCTGCTGCTATTGCCGGTATTGGGAAGAATTTTCCTGGCATGAACATAATAGTATGATTGAAAGCAGAACTTCAGGCCTAATTGTACAACTGCATCTTTTCATGGAAATATAAACTGCATAGTTCATATTCTTTCGATGTGCTTCAAATAAATCTGCTGTTAGTATTATTTAGTTTAAAATACTAGATATTAAAAGCAACTCCTGTATTTTTTCTGCTAAAATAATGAAAGCTTTGTCCTTCAGTTTGTACCTGTAAAGTTGTCATGTGTATTTCAAAGAGGGCAGATTTGAGTTTTCTCCGCATTTGTCTATAAACTATTTTTTAAAATTTGCTTATCTATAAATTCTGGAAGACTTTCAGATACTTTTACTATACTTGTGTCAGAGTTCAGATGTTCTGCAATGCTGTTTTTGTGGATCTTCATACTTCTTAAAAGTTTAAAACTTATTCCAGATTAATATGGAAAAGTATTAAAGTTGGCAGAGTACATTTCTTACTAAAACAGCTACAGAAACCAATTTATCAAGTCTTAAAAAGATACAGTGGTATTAATTATTTTGATTGTTTTATTTATGTTATTTCTAGTCTGCCTTTCTTACTGGGACTGAAGGCAGATTACAGAGGGTGAATTAGTATGATCAACAGGAAGGGACATTCAATAAAAATGAAATAAGATTAGGGTTGTGGAAGTCTGGAACCAACTGGAAGTTTAAACAGTAGAATTGAAGCAAAGCATAAATATTGACATGAGACATTAAACGATGCAGGAATGACATATTAGGATCTTACTTACAGCAAGCTATACATAGTAGGATACAGGGCTCTTTTTGTAGAAAAAGCCCTGCAGAAACTCATTAGCATAATAGGCCAAACCCAACAGAAACTCATTAGCATATTAGGTCACACCCTGACAGCACAGCTCATTAGCATATTAGGCCAATGTTCTCTCCTGGCTGCACATGGCAAAAGGAAATTTTAAAAGGACTCCGATCTGAATGTCCCCTCCCCATCTTGTTCATGCAGATTCGCTTACCATTTAAAAACAGACACCCTGGGAGGTAGGTGGGGCTGAGAGAGCTCTTTTGAGGACTGCTCTTGAGAGAACAGCTCTGAAAGAACTTGTGATTGACCCAAGGTCTCACCACCAGCTGCAAGTAGAGGAATGGGGAATCAAACCCGGTTCTCACAGATTAGAGTCCATGCTCCTAACCACTACACCAAACTGTAACTCAAAACCTTTAGAAGCATAAGAAACATAGGACACCCACTCCACCACATCAGAGCCTTTAAGCAGATCATTTCCAAAACAGTCCTTCAGAGCCTAATTACATGAACTAAGCAGCAAGCAAGATACACTGGTTTGAAAAGTATTTCCCTCATAAATATTCAGAGATCCTGTGGTCTCCCAGCAGTGACATTCACAAGCAACAAACCCAGAAGACTAAAGATGCATCAGAGTCCTAACATGATGCTTAAGCAATGGGGAGAGGGGACAGAATGAGAAGGCACTTATGTAAACAAAAAAACCTGGGACACACTTCAGCACAGAGGAGGAAGAGCTTGTAGCTGAATAAGACTTGTTCTTAAAGGTGACACTGGACTATTTTGAATTGCTAGCTATTGGGGGGGGGGATGCGCAGATCTGCCCTTACAGAAGAAGGAGAGCTTGTAGCTGAATAAGACTTGTTCTTAAAGGTGACACTGGACTATTTTGAATTGCTAGCTATTGGGGGGGGGAACACAGGTATTTACAC
>NW_015177011.1:1395849-1414024 GCF_001447785.1 Gekko japonicus
TAGAAAGAAAGAAAGAAAGAAAGAAAGAAAGAAAGAAAGAAAGAAAGAAAGAAAGAAAGAAAGAAAGAAAGAAAGAGGCGCAGTCTGGAGAGGCCGGCGGGGATGCTCTTCGGGCCTCCTGCGGGCCCCAGTGCCTCGGCGTGGGTCCAGAGAGGCTGGCGGGGGCAGTCTTCGGGCTTCCCCCGGGGCCCAGCACCTCAGTGCAGGTCCACGGAGGCCTTCAGGGACGGTCTCCGGGCCTCCCCTGGCCCCCAGCGCCTTGGCACGAATCCATAGAGGCCTGCGGGGGCACTCTTCAGGCCTCCCCCGGTCCCCAGCACCTTGGTGCAGGTCCGTGGAGACCTGTGGGGGCGCTCTTTGGGCCTCTCCTGGGCACCAGCGCCTCGGCGTGGGTCCAGTGAGGCCTGCGGAGATGGTCTTCAGGCCTCCCCCGGGCACCAGCTGGGAGCAGGGGGCGGGGCTTTCTACCTGTGCCCGCCCCCTGGGTTCGGAAGGCAGCCAGAATGCTGTTCCGGTGCGTTCCGACCCAAAAATAGCCCTGGTAGTATAGATTGCAGTCCCTAATCATGTATCCAAGTAACTTTCTCTGCTGTTTCATACAGTGCAGCCCTATTACCTGTGCAGAAAAGCCCTCTTGAATATTCTGATTTGCATAGTTTTTGGAAAGCCAAGAGAGTGGGAGATTCCTGATCTCCTCTGGCAGGCCATTCCATAAGGTGGGGGCCACAGTGGAGAAAGTACATGTACAACCAGTTGTTGATTTTGCCCATTTGTAGGCTGGTACCTATAGAAGGCCCTGCTCAGATGATTGAAGCTGTTGTGGCAGAGCATAGGGGGACTGGTGGTTCTAAAATATGAGGGACCAAGGGCAGGAGGGGCTTTGTATGTGTTAACCAGTACCTTCAGTCTAGCTCAGTAACTAATGGGCAGCCAATGGAGTGATTGCAGAAAGGGTGTAATATGCACGCTTCTTCTAGGTCCCAGTAATAGCTAAGCTATGGCATTCTGCACCAACTGGAGTTTCAAAGTTGATTTTAAGGGGAGACCAATGTACAGAGCATTACAGTACATCTTGATGTTACTGTGGCGTGGATCCAGGTGACCAGATCAGCTGTATCAGGCTAGGCGGAGTTGGAAGAAAGGGTTTTTGCAGCTGCATTAACTTGCTTCTCCAGCAATAATTCTGGATACAGCATGGCCCAAGGCTTTTAACTGAATCAGCAAGGGTCAGCTGAACTCTGTCAAAAGTGCAGAACAGAATGTCTTTCAAGATCTCTGCCTTCCTAACTAGCATTATCTGTCTTTTCATGGTTTAGTTTCAATTAGTTTATTTTTAGACATTTAACCATATCAGCCAGGCAGGACTGCGGGAACTCTACTGCATCACCAGAAGATTTGAATAAGGATATATAGAGCTGGGTATCATCAGCACATCAATGACAACCAACCCCCAAACTACAAATAATTTGTCCTAAGGGCATTACATAGAAATTGAAAAGCATGGGGGATAGAATTGCACCAGTTCAATACATATTCCCTAATACCCACTTCTGTCTCCAAGCACCTTGACAAAATAGCATAATCTGCTGTATTACCGTATTAAAGGCTGCAGATTAAGAGCAACAAGGAGACAAGACCTTTGTCTACACTCAGACAAAGGTCATCATCAACTAAAGTAGTAGACCCATCTCCCCCCCATAGCCGAGCCTGACGCCAGACTGAAGAGGGTCCAGAACAGAATTATCCAGGAAGACCTGGGATTGGCCTGCTGCTGCTCTCTCAATCACTTTGCCTAGAAAGGGCAGATTAGAGACTGAGTGATAATTGGCCACATAGTTAAAAAGTTCACCATAAGTGACTAAAATTTTTAAATTGCTGTCATTTATGGGGGGAAAGGTTGTACCTATGACTCTGAAATCCTGTTGTCATTTTGTAAACACAGTGCAAATGAGAATCTAAATAAGGAGACTTCCTTAAATTATGGGATATAACATGCAAACTGGACCACATGAGAAAAAAGCCATTGTAATTTGATATTATTTGCGGATCTTTGTTTTTGTTGTCTCCAATGAGATTTCTCTTCCCCAGAAACCTTGACATCAATGGTCATGCTCAGTATTTGATAAAGTGTATTGCAGTTGTTTGGCAGTTTCATTAAACTTATTTGAAGTGTCCGTTCCACAATTCTTTCTAGCTTCCTTTGCGACAGTGTTTTAGAACTCTGCAGCATGGAATCACTATTTTTGGTATGCTAAATCTTTTCAAGAACACGCCATATACATAGCAGATCCTAATCTGTTCTGAGTGTGTCATGACACTGCTGAATTATTTAAAACTAGGAAGAAGGCCTGTTGTGGAATGAAATGCAACGAGCTCTAGTAAGAGGGCCTGGGAGAGTGCGGCAGCCTGCATCAGCACCCCCCCCCCCACAGGTCTGGCCAAGCGCCATGGCTAGGCCACCGTTGGATGCAGGGTCAGCCTTCTCCGAAGCCAGGGTCAGGCATTAGACCCCTCCACCCCTCCCCGCCCAACCTCTCCAGAAGAAGGGACAGTAGTGTCCTGGTCCCGTAGGGCCACTGGTGAGTAGAGCAGCGGTCTGCCGCTGGCCGCGTCCTGGTTCCCGTCCGCGGGGTCAGCAAGCAGGAGGTGGTTGGTGTGGCAGCGTGTCTGTAGTGGTGAGGGCTTATGGTGGGTGCGGCGTGTTGGTGGGTGTGGGGCCCATAACTGAGGGCCGGCAGAGCCGCCTCTCCGGAGGATGACAGGGCGGCCGGCAGAGGAGTGACCTCCCACTGCAGCAGACGCCACCACCCCACAGCCGTTTCCTCCTCAGCCGCTTCAGAGTAGAGCAGCAGCTCTCCACCACTGCCCGCGTCCTGGTTCCCGCCTGTGGGGTCGGTGAGCAGGAGGCAGTTGGTGCGGTGGCGCCTCTGCAACGGTGAGGGCTTGTGGTGGCTGCGGGGGGGGATAACAGAGCATCTGCAGAGTTGTCTCGCTGGAGGACAACAGGGCAGCTGGTGGAGGGGCACCCTCCTGGCACAGCTGCCGCCGCCGCCACCGCCACTGCTTCCTCCTCGGCCACATCCACGTCCAAGTTTGGTGGCGGCTGAGCGGCAGCGCCGCATGGCGCAGAATGACTCTGGAATTGAGACGTGGGCCATCTCAGCGGCTCGGCCAGGTGGGAAGAGGTGGTGGCATCCTCTGTGCTGAGGTACTGCTGCTGTGGTCTTCCACTCCCTCACGCAGGCCTCTGGCGGGGCTTCTGAGCCGCCTGGTCCGGCCTCCCGCAGCCGGCGAGTGCCCTCAGAGGGCGGGTAGCAATGTGGCTTGGGGGCCCCAGGGTGGGTTGGATGGAGCTCCTCCGAGGCGCTTCCCAGTGACTTGCCAATTTGCCCGGGCAGCCCTCGGTGTGTGAGTACCCTGCGCACCCCCCCTCCGCTCGGCTCCAACAGGTATAAGTTTTCTGGCCTTTTGCCCTGCTCCCAGCCTTCATGACAGTCGGTCTGGTGACCCTCTGCCCGCCAGAGGGTCCGTCTGGTCGGTCTGCTGACAGCAGAGTGAGGCCGAGAGACTTGCCGCCGTCGCTGTGGGCGGGACTCAGCAACGCAGCCAGCCAATGGAGGTAGTGCCTTCTGATTGGCAGCTGAGGGAGCGAACTGATTTTGGCGCGCATCGAATCTTGCCAGACGAAAACACAATTATTAATAAGGAGAGATGAGTAAAAACTGGGCTTATTGTGATTTCGTTGTTCAGTGCCGTTTGAAACTGTAAAGAGAGATTGAGAGTTCTGGTGTAAACTGAAAATATCTCAGTAGCAAGGCTGTTGGGTCAAAATGGGCTAATTGATATACTACTGAGTCAGAGTGGACAACATTGAAAGTTCTTAAGCAATTAAAATGTGCTCTTAATATCAGTGCAAAATTATGAAATCCTTTTGATTTATTAATTTGGATTGTTGTGGTCTACCTTTTTAATTACAAGTTTGAATGATAGGGTTATAGTGTTATATATTTTGGATTTGATTAAGGGCATGAACTCATCCTGATTAAATATAAATGTGTCCACTGTATTTCATTTAGTTGGGAAGCTGATCAACAGTTGTGCTAACACTATTCCTCATTTCTCTAACCTGCTTTCCCCCTTGCCTGTTTTACTTGGATTTTGATTTGCCATCTTCTGGTTTTGGATGCGCTTAACCTACAAATACAGGTTTACTGTTAACTATTTCTGGCTTTTGATGATAAATATTGGAAAAGCTTTAATGCTAAACACTTCCAATTGCGTCTTATGTCTCAAGGTGTGTCTCTCTTCGTATGTGTGGGAAGATAAATGTATCAACATGCTTAATCAGTGAATTCCTTTCTTAACTGTATAGGTGAAAAGCTTACTCTGTGTTCTTTTTGAGAATGTGTACATGTAATTTGTTTTTAGGTTTGTGTCATCCATGAAGTTGTGCCTGCTTATTTAAGGAGTTGTTCAAAATGAATTTAGGTGTTCATAGTTGCTACCAGTGTTCCTTCTAAGCTGAGTTAGCATGAGCTAGCTCACAGTTTTTTAGCCTCCAGCTCAGAGATTTATGTCTTAGCTCAAGAAGGATGGCTCCAGAGCAAAATGTATGCAGTAGCCAAATTGCTTGCTCAAAACTTTTATGCCCGTAGCTCACGAAGTAGAATTTTTGCTCACAAGACTCCACAGCTTAGAGGGACCACTGGTTGCTACTAGTAACTAGTGTCACAAAACAGAGACAAAGAGTAAAGTGAGTCTTTACTTTGTATTTTGACCATTACTACAAAGTTTTGAATCCATCATGCTGGAAACCCATCCGGAAAGAAATATTTAACAGCAGCATCTTGTTTCCAACAGTTGGCAGCCAGATGCTTCCAGTAAGCCCACAAACCAGGCATGATGACACCAGACCTGTTTTGTCAGTTTGACATTCATTCACGGCACCCTTTTGTAGGAATTGCAGGCAGACACTTAATTGGCTGAGGGGTGTTCAGAGGTGACAGTCAAGCTGTCATGGCCATTGTAAATGGGTTTCAAGCTCCCCTCTCCCCCATTTAGAATGTGTTTCAAATTCTGATTTCAAAGCAAACTATGGTTTGCCCAGCCAGGAAGTGAGAGAGGGAATTAGAGTGCATGGAGAAGGTGGGACGGCATGAGCCCAGGCTGCAGGGGAAATTAGGTGGGTGGGGAAGCCCTAATCAACTTTTGGCCAAATGTATTGTGTAGTTTGGCCCTTATTTCTACCTGTTTAACCTCCAAAGAAGAATGCACTTTTCCATTTTTCCGGTCTGTGGATCAGCGATGGTGGTCGTTCTCCCTGGACCTCGGGGGAGCGGCTCACACACCAGCGGTATGGAGGGGTGCTACCTCAAGTAGCACTCACACGGAGCCTTTGCGATAGGCTCCAGGCCAGAGGGCTTTTGAGGGGCAGCCTCCGACGGCTCAATGCCAGAGAATTGAGGCTTCCCTCTGCCCTGATGGTCCTGTTGCTGTGTGGCCCTCGGGCACAAGCTGATTCGACTGGGTCAAGCGCTGGAGATCAAGCGGAAAAGCGATTACTGCAAGTGAGGTCAGAGAAATGACCAACAATGAGCGTGTTTTGAGAGACTTACTTGAGCGCTGACATTGAGGTGACGATTTTTTGAGCCCGAGAGAAGCAGTTTGGAATTGTAAACAATCGTATAAAATGGCGGCCTCGCAAAGAAAGTTTAAAACGAAACTGGCAGGTAGTCAGAGTCCAAAACTGGAAGAGGGAGCAGACGTCATGAAAATGTTAGCAAATATGCTCAAGCCGGTGGTGGAGCAACTCGATGGTATTAACCAGCCACTGACTTCCTTGAATCAAAACTTCGCATCTCAGCAGCACTGGCAGAGACGGAGAAGAAGGTGGAGCATGCGACCAAGATAATTAAAGAGATAGACACCACAAATAAGAAAATGAAGAAAAGAATGGGGGAAGTTGAAGCAAAACAAAACTTTCAAGAAAACCGTTTGCTACATGTACAAATGGAAAAAGCCAATATGATTCTCAGATTCCAGGGAGTGCCTGAATTGGAAAAGGAGGATCTGAGGAAGCTTTTCAGCGAGATCATCGCCCCAGCAATAGGCTCAACAGTGGATGAACTAGTAAAAGAGATGGAGACTGCCTATAGGGCATACTCCAATTATATTAAAAAAAATAGCCTGCCTGGAGAAATTGTGGTCAGATTCTCAAGAAGACAGACCAGAGATGCTATTTTAAAAGCGACTTCAACAACTCCACTGAAACTGGGGAATACAAACATTAAAACTTTAAAAGACTTTGAAATTCGCCAAAAGAGGAAAAGCTGTAAGGACTTAATTTCCTTTCTTCAAACCAATGGAATTTTGTACAGGTGGGCGATCCCAGAGGGTGTCATATTTAAAATCAACGACAAAAGAGAAAAGATTGACTCCATTTTTAAAGCCAAAGAATTTTTGAGACGTCAGTTGGGATCGGAGGAAGAATCCAAAGAGGAAGAATCGAAATCAAGTGACTCTGCTACCTCTGGAACGAATGAAGACTCTGCTGTAGAAACGGGTGAAGGCGCAATGAAAGCTACATATGATTTCAGAGGCAGTAAAGGCAGAAGGACTCTGAAAATGGCCTTTTGGAACAAATAACAAGAAGATGCTCAGAAAGTTCTCTCACAATAACTAATATACTAACATTGAAGCCGAGACAAACAAGAACTCTACAAGTATATTGTTGTACTAACACTTTTATTAATAACAGATTAACATGGATATGGTCTCCTCCTCTTGGGTTTTTAGTATAGTGTGGTTATCTTTCCTTTATGTAGTCCCCTTCCCTCATATTTTCTTTGTAGTTTGGTAGTCTAATATAAAAATAATAAAAATATCCCTCCGGGGATTTAAAAAAGAAAAAGAAAGAAAAAAAGAATGCACTTTTCCCCCTTTACAGCGTGGTCCCTAGATAGAAGCTTATGTAGCTTGAAACCTTACACTAGAATGACTGGTATTGCTTTAAAAAAAACAAATTTCTGTTTCTTTGATTGCTGTCAGACATGTGAGAATTTGTACTGGCACTGGATGAAAGCTGTCTTACTAAAAAGTACAGTTATAGCTGTTAGGCCAAGCTATTGCACTTGGCAGGCTCTGCTTGTAAGAGTCCCAGGGGGAAGAAAAAGCCAGTAAAGAGTAGTAGATACATTCGTCCCTGAGTCTGCAGGGTTTCCATACAAGCCTCCATAGGCTAATTTGTTTCCTTTTAGGAGAAGCAAAACTAAGAGTATTCTCGAGAGGAACGGCATTGAAGATAGTAAAAATCTTTTTAGGTGTACACTCTGAGGTATTTATAAACTAGTATTTTCAGGTATCTCAGCCAGAATTCTTTCATGTATGTTACTCTGATCTGTAGTATTTACTGTGGAATCAAACATCTCAGAACACTTAAGAACATTTCCCAAATAATGTCAAACACCTCAGGGTAGTCAAGCTGAGTTAATTTTACAGATGATGGATTCGTAATTAATATTGCAGTCCTATTTCCTGTAAAAATTAAGCATTTATTTATTCATTCATTTATTTAGATTTATGTATTTGATTTGTATACGGCCCTCCCTGCCAAGGCAGGCTCAGGGCGGCTTACATAAAATATATTGAACAACTAAAACACAAAATTCAATAAAAACCACAACAAAATGATTATAAAGCATAGCATAAAGTGATAGTGCAGATTCGTAACCAGTGGCAGGCATTAGCAGCATCCAAGATTAACCCATAATCAGCTAACATCATAGTCTGGACAGGCTGTAATAGTGGTGTTAATCCTGATGTTGGTATTGGGGCCAGGGCCTCAAATTATTGATGGCAGCTCTCTAATCAAAGGCCTGGTGAAAGAGCTCCGTCTTGCAGACTCTGTGAAACTGTAAAAAGTCCCACAGGGCCCTGATGTCATCCGGGAGCTCATTCCACCAGTGTGGAGCCGCCAGTGAAAAGGCCCTGGCCCTCGTTACAGCCAGCCTGGCTTCTCTAGGACCCGGGAGGGTCCCCGATCGTAGTGCTTTCTAGGGAATATGTGTGGAAAGGCGGTCCCTTAGGTATGTAGGCCCCTGACCATATATGACTTTAAAGGTAAGAACCAGCACCTTGAACCGAATTCGGTATGCTATAGGCAGCCAGTGCAGTGCTGTTAGCACAGGCTGGATGTGCTCCCACATAGGGAGACACAACAATAGCCTGACTGCTGCATTCTGCACCAGCTGCAGCTTCCAGATCTGGGACAAGGGCAGCCCCATGTAGAGAGCGTTACAGTAATCCAGTCTTGAGGTGACCATTGCATGGATAACTGTTGCCAGGTCATTGCGTTTGAGGAAGGGAACCAACTGCCTAATCAGTCGGAGATGGTAGAAGGCTGACTTTGCAGTGGCTACTACCTGGGCCTCCATTGTTAAGGAGGCATTCAGGGGCACTCCCAAGCTCCTAACCTCCGACACTGCACCATTGGTGCCCCATCGAATGTCGGAACTGGGATCCCTACCCTCGGGCCACTCCAACTCAGGCACAGAACCTTCATCTTCGTCAGATTCAATTTCTGTTGACTCAGTCTAAGCCAACCAGCTTTGTATCCCACCATCTCTGCAAGCGGGCTCAGGGCAGATTCCATCATAAAATTCACAATACAACAAATCAACAGTTAAAATATATCTAAAAACTTATCTAAAAGCAATATTCAATAAAAGACCAGTATCTCAACAGATTTAAGCAAGAATCAGTTTGTTGTTCCCAGGTGGCCATTCGGATCTGAGGTCACTGGAGGGGAGGCCAATAGCAAGTGGGCGCCTGCTGCCTCAACTGAAAGCCTGGTGGAAGAGCTCAGTCTTGCAGGCCCTGTGGAACTATAGTAGGCCCCGCAGGGCCCTGATTTCTAATGGGAGTTCATTCCACCAGATAGGAGGCAGGGCCAAAAAAGCCCCAGGCCCTTGTTGAGGCAAGTTGGATGTCCCTGGTGCCGGGAACCACCAGGAGGTATTGATTAATAGATTGTAAGTTCCTGTGGGGCTCATATAGGGAAAGGCAGTCCCAAAGGTATGTTGGCCCTCATTGGCTCAGAATATTCTCCAGTGATGTAATGTTTGAGCCCCCTACAAATCCCCCCTCAAAAAACCATAGGAAATGGAGAGTAAATACCCCAGCTTTCAGCCAGACAAGTAGAGTAGGTATCACTTCAGATCTGCCTCTACCACCAGAGACAACATAGAATCACAGAGTTGGAAGGGGCCATAAAGGCCATCTATTCCAACCCCCTGCTCCATGGAGGATCAGCATAGAGCATCCCTGACAAGTGTTTGTCCAGCTTAAAGACTGCCAGTGATTCCACTGTTGAACAATTCTTACTGTAAAAAAGTTTTTTCCTAATATCCAGCCGGTACCTTCCTGCCCTTAATTTAAACCCATTATTGTGGGTCCTGTCCTCTGCTGTCCGCAGGAACAGCTCCCTGCCCTCTTTTAAGTGACAGCCCTTCAAATAGAGAGCAATCATGTCCCCACTCAACCGCCTCTTCTCCAGACTAAAAATTCCCACGTCCCTCAGTCTTTTCTCATAGGGTTTCTTGGTCTCTCTCTATCTCTAGTGCATAATTTCTTCAGACACTAGGATTCAGTTTACAGTGCATTTATTATTATTACTGACCATTTGGTTTTCTCAAGTGTGGCCAATTGCTTTTACAGTTGTGTCTTCATTCTTGCCACCACTCTATTATTTATTTGTTTAGTTAGTTAGTTAGCTAGACCCGCCCTTCCCACAATGTAGGCTCAGGGTGGGTACAATAATGTGAATTCTGCACTAGCTGTAACTTCCAGAGCAGAGCCATGGGAAGCCCCACATAGAGAAAATTACAGTAATCCAATCTGGAAGTGACCGTTGCATGGGTCACTGCAGCCAGATGGCGGGGGGTGAAGTATGGGGCCAACTTCCTGGTCTGCCTCAGATGAAAAAAGGCAGACCTGGCAGTGACATTGACCTGGGCCTCCATAGTTAATGAGGCATCCAGGAACACCCCTGGGCTCTTTACCTTTCACACTGACACCAACGGGGCCCCACTGAAGGCTGGGAGCCTAATACCCAATCCCAGTCCCCCACGACCTAGGTGCAGGACCTCTGTTTTTGATGTGACCGTCCAGCCACAGCTTATAATGCCCTGTCCAGATGTTCAGGGGCAGAGTCTGGGTGGCCATCTATCAGTAGATAGAGCTGGGTGTAATCTGAATATTGGTGTCACCCCAGCCCATACCTCTGAATAATCTGGGTGAGGGGGTGCATATAGATATTGAATAAAATTGGGGAGAAAACCGCTCCCTGTGGCACACCACATTCAAGTGGGTGCTGTTGGGACAGTTCCCCTCCCCCCCAGCACAACCCTCTGTCCCTGATCTTGGAGAAAGGAGGTCAACCACTGTAAGGCTAATCCCCATATCCCCACATCTGTGAGGCTGTGGGTCAACAGTTTATGGTCAACTGTATCGAACACCACTGACAGGTCAAGAAGAATCAGCAGTGAACTGCCTCGATCCAGATGTCTCTGGAGGTCATCCACTAAGGCAACCAACACCATCTCCATCCCATGTGCAGGGCGAAAACTGGACTGGAAGGCTTTATTAGAGGATGTAGTGATGGCCACAGGCATAGACAGCTTTAAAAGGGGATTAGACAGCTTCATGGAGGATAGGTCTGTCAGAGGCTACTAGCCGTGGTGACAAAGGGGAACCTCCACATTCAGAGGCAGTCAACCTCTGAACCTCAGTGCCAGGAGGCAATATCGGGGGAAGGTCTCGGCCTCTATGCCCTGTTGTTGGCCCTCCAAAGGAACTTGTTGACTGCTGTATGAGACGGGATGCTGGACTAGATGGACCACTGGCCTGATCCAGTTAATAAACTTAATATACTTACTAAAGTTAACCTTGTTTAGGACAATTGTCTCTTTCTCTGAGAACATCATACCAGACCTGGATCCATGTATACAAACTCTTATTCACGGTTTGAACCTGGGACTTTATGCACACAAGGCGTGAGGTGACTGATGGAGTGACTGCAGGTCTTCAGATTGTTTCTTGAGCTGGGGAAGCACAGTGTAGTTGTGGGATTTGTGTGTATGTAGGTATACATGTGACTTCCTTCTCTCCCCCCCCCCCCATCACTGGCAAAGAGAGAAATTGGTCAGATGGGGGACAGACATACCTGGGAAACACTATGTCTGTTGGTTTTGCAGTGCAGTCTCCCACTCCTCCTTGTTTTAAGACTGTGAAGTGAAGAGATAATTTGAGATGCTTCTGTTGTGTTGTACTGTGCAGCATTGCCTGAGCAGAGGACTTTGTGGATTGCTTATTTTCTGTAAGGCTACTCTCCAGTTTGTGTCGTGAAGCTTGTGGACTAAATTGTCTAGAAGTGTTTGAATATAACTAAGATGCTCAAAAAGGTAATTACAGAAAAGCATGATGGAAGTAGCAACTAGGAGGAGAAAGAAAAAGAAAGAAAAAAGCAGTCCCTGGAGAGAGCAGTTTGAAAATTTGATCTGTCTGGCTGCTGAGACCAGTGAACTTCTTGGCAGGTACTTGCTAAAAAGGAAGCCTGGAAGCTTTTTAATGGAAAAGAAAGATCAGCATAGCTTGGCAGCTAGAGATATCTGTGGTTGTACACAGTAAACCAGGAATTGCAAGGGAAGTGTTCTGGACTGTGTATTTACATCATCATCCCTATTGGCAGCAATCTCACTGCAGTTTTCCTCTAGGTTAAAATGTTGAGTAGCAAATGAGGTTTGGTTAGTGTTATCAGATCCTGCCTGTGCTTTTAGCAGAGTTCAATATCCTTTTTGAGAGAGAGAGAGAGAGAGACCTCATTTGCATAAGCCTAGAAGCGTCATGTGTTGCTTATATGTGAACAGGTGTCCAGATAAAAAAGATAATTTTTCTAATATATGTGCTTCCAATTAACAGGCAGGGCTGCTGACAGAAGGGGATGGGGGGGGGGACAAAATTTGAGAGGCCCAAGTCTGGTAGAGGGCCCTTGAAGCCAGCATCATGCTGCATCCTGTCGACCATATTCCTATTTCTGAGGAAGTATATGTATATGAGGAAGTGTGTGTGCACATGAAATCTCATACCTTGAATAACACTTTGCTGGTCCTAAAGGTGCCACTGGACTTTGTTCCACGGCTTCAGACCAACACGGCTGCCCACCTGGATCTATGTTTCTGTTTATTTTCAGTGCAATTCTGGCTGCAGCCACTAGGGGTACAGGGAAGTCTGAGCTCAGTAAAAGCTGCTCTAGTATTGGCTAGACTTCCCTTTCTCCAAGACTGAAGCAGACTTGCCTAATGGATCATGCTAAATAAACTAGCTTTCCGTCTTCCTTTTCTTGTGCGCAGCTCAGCCAGATCTTGCAAAGCAGTAGTTAGGGTGTTGCAGCAAGGCTAAACAACCTTTCCCTCTCTTTTCCTTAATTTCTCTCTCTTTTTTCCACACTTTTCTCATTCATTTCTATCTTCTTCCTCTCAATTTTTCTGTATCTTCGCCCTCCCCCCATTTTCACTTCTTAGTCACAAGACCTTCTCCTGCTTGGTGACAGAATGTACTGAAGAGTAGTAGCAAACCTTTGTTAATATTATGAACAGGTGGGGGAGAGTTAATATTTCCCCATCATCTAACAAAGTAGTAAAAGGATGCTTCCCCTCTCCTGCATCCTTTACATGCATGGTAATGGAACATTAATCTGTTTTAGTGGTTATACATGCGGAACAGAAGTTACAACTCCCAATTCAGGCTGCTGGTAGAAGATTTGATAGCCCTTCATCCAAAGAGTTAATTTACTTCTTGACCCAAAGAGTAATTAACACATGGAATTCACTGCTGCAGGAATTGGTAGTGGCTACAAGCATTGGACAGCTTCAAGAGGGGATTGGATAAACATATGGAGCAAAGGTCCATCAGTAGCTAATAACCACAAGGTATAGATGGAACACTGTCTGGGGCAGAGATGCTCTGGATTGTTGATGCTTGTGAGGGGCAACAGTGGGAGGGCCTCTGGAGTTCTGGCCTCGCTGGTGAACCTCCTGATGGCATCTGGGTTTGGGCACTGTGTGACACAAAGTGTTGGACTGGATGGGCCACTGACCTGATCCAGCATGGCTTCTCATATGTTCTTATGTTCCTTTGTAAAGGCTACTTTACTTTATGAAAAATGATGTAATCTTTTTAAAATCATTAAAATTGGATTTATAATATATACCATACTCAGTCTTTCTCCCCAATGAGGACCCAAAGTTGCATTGTTCTACTTTTCTCCATTTTATCCTCACAACAGCCTTGTGAGGTAGGTCTGGCTGAGAGTTTGTCACCCAGCAACATTTCATGGCGAGTTGGGGTTATGAGTATTAGAGACACAAGACAGGTTTCTTAAAAGCTCTCTTGTCTGTTGTGAAGATAGCCTGGCTTAGGGTGTTCTCATTCTACAGCCAGTTTGATGTACTGGTTAAGAGTGCAGACTCTAATCTGGAGAATCGAGTTTGATTCCCTACTTCTCCACATGCCGCCAGCTGGTGACCTTGGATCAGCTGCAGTTCTCTCAGAGCTGTTCTGTCAAGAGCAGTTCTCTCAGGGGTCTCTCAGCCCCACCTACCTCACAGGGTGTCTGTTGTGAGGAAAGGAAGGGAAGGAGAATGTAAGCTGCTCTGAGAAGGGTGGAGTATAAATCCAATTCTTTTCCTCCTCCTCCTCCTCCGAGTGAAAGGTGGGTGGAGTATAAATCCAATTCTCCTCCCCCTCCTCATCCCCCCTCTCATTTTGGCACTGTAACTTCCATCATCATTCAGGAGTTGGTGGCCAGTTTTCAAATATGTGCCATTATTTTCTGAGTTATGCCTGCCACAAACAGAGACCCTTAGTTCCAGCTGTAAATAGCACCATGTGGTAGTGCTTTGTCTCACCTGGGCCAGGATTTTCCCATGCCTTTCCATTTTAGCCTGGAACTCCCACAAACATCCTTTTTTTTTTTTTGAGCCCCCGGAGGGGATTTGTTATTTTTTTTTATAACACTACAAAATTAATACAGAAAAAAGGGGAGGGGGACTACATATACAGGATAAAGTAAAGAAACCCACTACTAACTAAAAACGCAAGAGAGGAGATCATCAATAGCTTAATTACATCAAGTCTTCCCTTCTTTTATGTCATTATAACCTGAGTCAAACGTTTATAATATTTTTACCCTTTTCTTTAAATCTTAAAACTTAACTGTCTAAGAACAGTACCCCCAATCATCCCCTTTCAAAGTTCTCAAAGGCACAAATCAGAGTCCTTCAGCCTTCACTTCTCCTTTCCTTGTCTCTTCCGCAGCTTGTAAGGACTTTTTGGAGCTGCTGCCCCTTGCTCTGCCAGAGAGTCCTCTCCGGAAGAACCCGGGTCCAGCTTGCCACTAGACTTGCTGTCCTCATCTTTTTTTCCCATCCTCTGGCCTTCCCAACTGGACCCTTAGAAATTCCCGAGCTTTCAGAACAGAGTCAATCTTTTCTTTTTTATCCTTAATTTTGAAGGTGACGCCTTCTGGAATTAGCCATTTATATCCAATTGAATTTTTCTGAAGAAAAAGCACGAGATCTTTGTACTTCTTTCTCCGTTGTCTTATTTCAAATGGAATGTCTTTTAAAACTCTGATGGCATTCTCTCCCACTTTCAGGGATATTCCGGAAACTGCTTTCAGGATTGCGTCCCTCACATACCTCTTCGAGAATCTTACGACAATTTCCCCAGGCAGATTATTTTTCTTTATATAGCCTGAATATGATCTCTAGACCACGTCCATATCGCTTACCAATGATTCCGCCTTCATCTCTGTCACTGGGGCTAGTAATTCACTCATCACTTCTTTAAGGTTCTCTCCCTTATTCTCTGGCATGCCCTGGAAGCGAAGAATCATATTAGCCTTTTCCATTTGTAATTGCAGCAGCTGATCTTCTGTGGAACTTTGTTTCCTTTCCAGCTTTTGCACTTTCTTCTTCACCTTTTGGGTCGTTGCGTCCACTTCATTCACCTTCTCAGTATTTTGTTTCATCATTTGCAATGTCTCATTTATCTGATTTTGCTGAGAGGTGATACATTGAGTCATTGTTGACATTTGTTCCTTGAAGTTATTCAGCTGTTCCAGCGGGGGGCGCATGGATTCTGCTAAGGTCTTAGCCAGCTCACTGGTAACATCCGGTTTCGGGCTCTCAGTCCCTTTCGGTTTCAAAAGTTTTTCTTTGTCCTTCTTCCCCGCCATCTTTATCATTTGTTTCACAATTTTTTAAAAAGTCTCTGAATGTGCGCTTGAACGCTTAAACTCGCTTTGGTAAGTACTTCTAGACAGTTTCTTTCGCGTTTTCTTCCGCTCCCCCCCCAAACGCTCAAAGGTTCATGCGCATGGGAGGCGTCCCTCCCCCGCTCGCCTTTTTCCCGTTCGGTGGGGTGGGGAGCTATCTTTTTCCTTTACAAACGCTTTAAAACTGACTCACGTTCATAATTGGTCTCCCGACCCTGCTTTCAGCTTCATTTCTGATGCTCGATCTCCTGCGCTTGCCTGGTCGGCATCCATTTGGTCTCTCAGCACGGAGAACCGTCGGAACGAAGAGGCGCCTCAATTCTCCGGCATTCCGCCATCGAAGAGGCAACCTCTTATAAGTTCCATGGCCAGGGTCCCTTCGCCAGGCCCCTGGGGGGGGGGTTAACGAGCCTGCGCACCCCCTCCTTCGGCTGGAGCGCAGCTTCACCCCCAGGAGGTCTGGGAGGTGAGTCTGCTAGCGTGCCGCCATCAACCGGAAGCCCCCCCACAAACATCCTGAAACTGGTGGCCAGTTTTGAGTCTCGTAGTTTTATTCCTTGAGTTACGTCTGACAGTGTGGTATAGCAATTGAAGTATTGGACGAGCATCTGGAAAAACTAGTTTCAAATCCCCACTCTGCCATGGAAGTTTGCTGGGTGATCTTGGGCTAGTCACACACTCTCTGCCTAATCTACCTCACAGGGTTGTTATGAAGATAAAATGGAGTACAGGAGAAAGATGTAAGCCGCTTTGGATCCCTATTGAGGTGAAAGGTGAGAAATTTAAAAAGTAAATAAAAACAAACATATACAGACAGGCTAATTTTTTATTACTATAGATTCATGGTAAAATCAAGCTAAGTGTTTTGTTCATTTTGTTGTGATATTTGGTTTGGATTAGGGTCATATGGGGGGGGGCAGATGGAATCTTTGTCTGGGGTCCCATGGTAGCTCTTGGCAGCTCCGTCTACAAGAGTGAGCCATATAAACAGTGGTGGCTATTTCGAAATTGCCTGTGGTGTAACTTTAGGCTGCAAACTACAGGGTATCTCCTCCAAATAGCCTTTTTTTCTGTTTGTGTCCTACTTCTTTCTACTACTCTGCCCCCTTTACCTGGGACATGAAACCTCCATACCTCATAACACTGTTTTTGCAAAGTCTAAAGGTGCCATCCTTGTGGCATGGTATGAGAACCAAATTGTGGGAAGCCATTTACGTGAACCTGCTCCAACATCGACAGTGGGCCAAGAAGAAAGGGCTATGTCTATATTTTCATATTTATTTCAACCACACAGCCAGTTCTTTCAGTACAACTTTCTAGTGTGTATATATTAACTTTGTCTTTATTTATCTGCTGAAGTATGCTGTTACTTATGAAAGCTTATACCATTGTAACAGAGTCTATAATTTGTAAAAGTATACATAAATCACAGCTGGAATAAATCAGCCCTTAGCTATGTACCAGTGATTATTGTTGGGAAACAATGCAACAAAAAATATAAGGCATCATATGAGAATGTAAAAACTAGAGTATAGAAATTAGAAAACAGTGCAGTAAAACCAAGTAATATATACAACAAAACTTGTACCATAAGCTACAGCCCTTATCCTTAGATGAGGATGTTAAAAGGTAAAGGTTTTCCTTGCTCGAAAGCCAGTGGAATCCGACTCTAGGGATGCGGTGCTCATCTCCGTTTCCAAGCCAAAGAGCCAGCGCTGTCCAAAGACGTTTCCGTGGTCATGTGGCCGGCATGACTAGATGCCAAGGCACACGAAACGCTGTTACCTTCCCACCGAAGTGGTACCTATTTATCTACTTGCAATTTCTTGCTTTCGAACTGCTAGGTTGTCAGGAGCTGGGACCAGAGATGGGAGCTCACTCCATCATGCGACACTCACTTCTCAAACTGCTGAACTACTGACCTTCCGGCCTGCGATACAGCGTCTTAACCACTTTATCCAGTACTTTATCATGGTTTAGTTATGTATACTGTGTGTATGTAGCGATGTTGGGGGGACAGCTTCAGCTTTCCTGTAATTTACATTTTCTCTAGAGGTAATGATGAAATGTTAAGATTACATGTGACATATTAAAATATTTTATTAAGAAATATATCAGAGAGAGTAGAAAGGTAGCACATCAGAAAAAATGTATTAATAGTCTGTAAAATGCCACAGGAATTTTTGTCTATTTGTTATTACTTCATATATGGAAATCCAGAGGTTGCAAAGTACCATATTTACCCAAAAGGGAGACAATCCTGAATGTAAGATCACCCCATTAAAAAGTTGTACTGAAAAGGGTTTTATTACTGTATGTAACTCTAACTTATATGCAAATTTAAGATCCATCCCTTTTTTTCTTGCTGGCACATGCAGGGGAAAAACCTCATCCTTTCAGGTAAATAGGGTACTTGAAGGCTTCAGCAATGTATCAGCCTTATGTTGGCCCCTCTGCCCAGGAAAAAAGTACTGTCACACAAAACATAGTGCTTGGTTAAAGATTTAAGCATTGAGTTAAGTATTTGTCTTGGTTAGCATTGAGCTCACTCAGAGTGCCAGATAGTTTAATAGTGTCTCTTCAATCACTATTCTTTCAAAATTAGAACACACACAAGAAGCGGGAACCGCGATGCTCGCGGGGGGGGAGTATTCCTAAAGGCTCCTGGTCTGCAGAAGCAGCTCCACGGTAAGCCTTCTCCCCCCTGGCCCGCTGATTCCCCCCTCCATGGGCACTGGCGATGAGGCCTGAGTGCCTCCCAGCCGCCGGGCCCGACTATTCCCCCCTGATCCCCCCTGATTCCCCCCCCCCAGTGCGGGCACCGGCGACGAGGCCTGAGTG
>NW_015177011.1:1414111-1434260 GCF_001447785.1 Gekko japonicus
GCCACCGGTCCCGACGATTCCCCCCCCCGATTCCCCCCTGGCACTGGTGGCGAGGCCTGAGCGCCTCCCAGCCACTGGTCCGCCACAGAGTTCCCAGAACGTTCTCTGCGCATGCGCAGGGAACACTCTTACTTTTGGGGGGATTTAAATATCACCTGTACAGTTTTTAAAACGTTTTAGATTTTTCTGCACACCTGGGGACTGCCCCAAGTGTGCAGGAAAATCTCCCTGCCCCCCAGTGCCCCCAATGTGCGGATTTAGATATCCGCACGGAGGGGGCAACTCGGCTATTAGTTATATAGATTTATATACTTCATTATTAAAACCTTCTAAAGTAGTACATCAGAACAATTCTGATAACATGCATAGCCAAATAAACATTTCAAATATGTAATATGCAACTTCAGATAAGCTTTTGATTAACAAAGCTTTTTGCATAAGCAGCAATTAATTTACCTTTGATTATGTTTACAAAAGTTATATGGGGGCACTCATATAAAAGTATTAATTTGAAGGGCTAAGTAGGCGAACATTTGTTGACCAGAAATTGCATTACGATTTTTTCCTTATATGTGTGAAAGTCTGATCAAGTTTGAGAGACAGTTTGGTGTAGTGGTTAGGAGCATGAACTCTAACCTGGGAGAACTGGGTTTGATTCCCCACTCCACATGTAGCTGCTAGTGTGACCTTGGGTCAGTCACAAGTTATTTCAGAGGTATTCTTTCAAGAGCAGTTCGCAAAAGAGCTCTCTCGGCCACACCTACCTCACTTGGTGTCTGTTGTGGGGAGGGGAAGGGAAAGGAGATTGTCAGCCACTCTGAGACTCATTCGGGTATTGAAGGGTGGAGTATAAATCCAATCTCGTCTTCTTCTTTAATAATTGATGTGGTTGGCAATTTGGAGTTTAAGGGGCGTATTTTGTTCATATTCCTGTTTGAGAAACAATAATTCTGAATGTCAACTTGTATACCTTGATATTTTGCATTATTGTGATATTTCTGTGTCTCAGTGATGTACATATTAAATGCATTGGCTGAAAGGCAGTACATAAATATATGCATTGACATTAATGAACTGTAGCACTGAAGCAAAGTATGGTGCATGTGATTTGAAAATCTTAATTTTTTTGTTTTGTTTCTCCCCCCCCCCTTTCTGTAATCCTTTTTATTAGAAAGCAAATCAAAAGGTCTTCAATGGGTGATAGATACAACCATTGCGTATCCTAAAGCTGAACCTCTAGACATTCAGACCTGGATTCTGGGCTACAGGCGACCAACAATTACTCATGTACATTACAGGTAGGAAATGTGCTTTGTTCACAGTTAATGTTGAGACTGCAAAATATTTTAGGTCCCTGCAGTACATTTCAGATACAAGATAGTTGAAATACAATATTCAGAGAACTTTATGCTTCTGAACTGTTAACCTTCTTGAGCAGGCAAATAATATTCAATGGCTATAAAATGTGTTGCTGGAGAAATCTGTATTTTATATTAGGGCCACGGCCATCCAAAGTTCTGTTGAGTTTGGTTGTTGTGCACTATTCACAAGCATTTAATAGGTGCTACATATAAGATCTGTAACATCATGTTGTGAGTGTCTATAACCTTGCATGGCTTGCAAAGGAGAATTTGGCCCTGGAAGAAGACACTGGTTAATGGTGAAATCTAAAAAAGGCTTTTGATCGTTTCTAGCAGCTTTGCTTTGAGTCTTTGCTCTGGACCTTCAGCTGAATTTCCTGTCATGGAGAAAATAACAATGAACTTCTTTGGACTTTCAAATTGCTGTGAGGGTCCCATGTTTTCTGACTATAATGCTACTCCTCTTGTGCACTGGTGCACACGCTATCCAACATCTGATAAACAAAGATGAGGAGGGGCTTTGTCTCTTGTCATAAAGCTTCTCTCCACTTCCCCACCCAACACAATCCATATAGGGCCACACTTTTGAGCCAGCACGCTCTCCAGAGGCTTTGCCTTTAGTGCAGCTCCGTGAGTGATACCTACATATATTACAGCAGCAACAGAGCTCATGAGTTAAGATTAATTGATACTGATATGGCCAGTAGTTCTGTTTCTTTGGCCATAAAATGTCATCTTGCAGCCAGTATGACAGGAGGTCTAGAATACGCAATATCCTTTGTTCATAACTCGGGTCTTTAAAGTGTTTGAAATAACAGTTCATCAAAGATTGGTTATCACTAAATGTCCATTCAGTGACTGAAGCTTTAAACTGTAAACTGCTCTTCCACTGATTTCAGGACTTATGCCCAGCCATTGAAAACCCACTTTTGCATGATCAGGCTCCACATCGCAGTGGCAACAGATGTAAAGGTTTCATCTAAATTTAATGCTTTGGTGTTCACCACCTTCAGGACCCATTTTGGGTAGAAAGG
This sequence comes from Gekko japonicus, assembly GCF_001447785.1. Lineage (NCBI taxonomy): Eukaryota > Metazoa > Chordata > Lepidosauria > Squamata > Gekkonidae > Gekko > Gekko japonicus. Next base: position 1,416,507 of record NW_015177011.1, read on the forward strand.
TAGCATATAAAAGTTTTAAATAAATAAAGCTTTTTACTCTGAGTGTGCTATGTTGTTTCCTAGATTGGGTAACAAATTGCATTTTTTGGCTTTATGATGTTCCCGCTGAACATAGCTTCATAGCATGCATTTGGCATGTTTCCAGGCATGTTTCTACTTTGCAAGCACTACAAGACATGTGAAAATGGAATTGCCACATAACATGTGAAATTGTTCTTTGACAATATGTACGTTCTATTGCAAAGAGATTTGTCAGGAAGTTTAATGTTGTAAAAATGTTCTGTTAGTTTCAGAATTAGTGAATGCTCAGACCACTTCAAATGTAGGTGGAGGACAGTGGGCCCAAGCGTACTCTCCAAAGTGATGTACTGCCAAGACTGGCCACTAATCCCTCTCACTTTTCTCTTCTAAGCTGCCTGAAATAGTTCAGGGTGTGATCTGAAAGATACATGCAAGAGAAGCAGTAGTAGTCTTGGTTGTGTCCTGTATTCCATCTTTCTTCTTTTGGAACTATAAACTAATCTGAGAAAGTGCAGAGAAAGAAGGAGTGTGGTTAGCGGAAGATTATTTGACTTAAGGGTTACCAGTTGCATGGCTTTTATCAAAATGGGTCTATGGTAAGGATTTTAAATATCATACAAGGCTTTCAAATACACTGTTTTGTCTGGAGATAAACTTAGTTTTACTGCAAATAACCATTTACAAAATTTATACCTCATCTTTCTGGCCTCATCAGAGCTACCAAGGCAACTGAGTAAAAACATACAAAATAAATAGACATATTGGAAACCATTAAATCAAAAACACATCATTCACACAATTAAAACCATGTTTAAATATACATAAAATACAATAAAATACAAATACATAAAAACAGCAATTAAAAACAGGGCCGGAAGGAGGGATCACTGAGAGAACACATGACAAAACAAAAAAGTCTTCACCTGCTGGTAGAACAAGCAACAGAAGGGGACAGACAAATCTCCCTGGGGAGAGAGTTCTAGAGTTTTGGTGCCACTTTGGCCTATCAGTCGAAGCTGGAGAAAGGCACTCCTGGCCACAGCTGCCACCTGCTTATCCAGCAGTAGGCCTGGGTCCAAGAGCACATCCAGAACAGGTGGCACTTTAAGTTCTAGGTGAGACCTCCTGCTCACCAGTAGCATTTCTGTCTTATCACAATTAAACTTCAGTTTATTAGCCTGCATCCACTCCATTATGCACGAAAAATTTAGAAGGACAAAGTGTGAAGACTTAGATAAAGATTTTAGAGCTGTGGGGCTGCTTTAGAAGCACCCTCATTATGTTCACTTCAAACATACCTTTCCTCAGTTAACCTTTGACAGAAAGGAAGATGTGGAGGACGATGACAATCTGGAGCTCAGCCTTCCAGAGACCATCCATGACCTTTCCAACCTACTGCCCCCCTCCGGCTTTCCTTGCCTAGTCTTGCTCTCTCCCTCTTTTGTGCCTGCTGGGGTGCTGCTATGGTAGTTTCCCAAGTACCTGGGAAATGTGGCATTCCAAGGGCATGTGCCATCTGTGGCCATCGGGAACTGTAGTAATTCTGTGTCCAACCAAATGACAGGGAGGGAGGGATGCCTCCTTTTGCAGCCATCTTGGCCACCAGGTGAATAGGTGAGAGGACCCATCTTTGACTGCAATCCAAGACAGATTAGAGTTGAGGATAAAAAGTGCTTTTATGTTTCAAAACCAGGAAATTAGAAATTTAGGTTTCTTTACTATTTCATAATCTTGTTCAAATGCCTCCCAGGTCCCCCTTGAGAGCCTGTGTTGTATAAAACATTGCAAACTCAGCTGCAGCTTGTTCTGTTACCTAAAACCTTTTCAGCCTAATAAATTACAGTTTAAATAGCACAGCAAAGTATACTAAAGGTAATGATAGCATAACAGCATGAGAAGGACAAATGAAAGGTGCAGTGGCAGACAGAATCCTATTATGAAAGATTTTTGCTTCAGACTGTCTTTTAGAGGCCAAACTCAGCTGGTCACTTCATGTCTTTAACTGGAAGGCCAATGCACAACAGTGTTATATAAGAGAAGCCAAGAGGCACTTACATTAGAGAGTTCCCTAATAAGAGTGGAGAGCAGTTACTTTCTTGACCTTTCAATGTCTTCCGGGCTTACTGAGGATAAAATGTAATAGCAGGGCTGAAAAATGGAGACAGTGATGATGGGAATGTTAGTTTGTTTGGGGGAAGAGTTGTTTAATGAACAAACGACTTAAATCCATTATTTGATGTTTGACATGGTTAGGAAGTTCTTATTATATGAAGCTTCAGTGTCCACATTAGCTTATGTAATTTTTCAACAAAAACTGCACATATAACTAGTTATCCTATTATAACACATGAGGAGAAACATTCCCTTTTGTTGTTTACAGAAGTGTTCCAGTAATAGGTAAAGAGAGTGATACTATTATTTGCTGAATATGAATCCATGTACCACAGGACTCAGTGCTACAGCAATAGAGAAAAAGGATACTGGGGATGTTCCTGCTTCTTGAAACATGAGGGCTGGTGTTCTGCCATCAGGCAAAAATCCTGCCTGGTACAAAAGTACTATGCAACTGTCCATGTTGGGGTAGGAAATGAGTGGTGATGATAGCCGAATTGATTTATTTACAGCAATTGGCAATTTATAAATGAGTCCTTGCCAACTATACCAAGGTCCTGTTCCCACAAGGGTTACCAGAGAAGGATAGAGGCTGTTGTTGATAAAATAAATGTCTTTTACTTAAAGAATAAATCTCATACAAACAATACTGATGTACCCACACATTCAATCACGTTCCTCAGAATTACAGTATTCAAATAAGCACAGTTGCATTAGCAGGTGGGGGTGATGATGGGCAATACTTATCTGTCTCGCAGCTTTGGTTGTTCCAATGAAGAATGGATGGGAAGAAATGGAAACTAAAGGGATTTCACACATGACCAGAACCAGCCAGAACGTGTGGGCAGTGGAGGCAAGGGTTGGGGATAGCAAGTGGGACTTAAGAGGAGTAAAAAGCAGACAGGGGTTGTTGCGGGGCATGCTAGCTGATCAAGTAGGAGGGGCCAGGTGACTGGTTCTCTCCTTTTCTAGTGAGTTCAAGAGATGGGCGGTAACCGTGCCAACCTCTTGGCCCACCTGTTAGTCCGTTCCCAAAAACAATCCTATTGGTTGCCTGTAGGAGTGGGAGGCTACCTATAAGGAGTGGCCAATATTGTAATCTAAAACCTTACTCAAAGGAGGGCATCTGGGCAGGTGTGAAAACCTTGGCGTCAGGATGCTCCATTGTAGTGTTGATGAAGCTGTCCATTATCATTGTGAACCAAATGTCCATTTGGCAGGAAATGCCAAAGCAGGAACAAAGCAGTGATGTGTCATACATGACCACAAATAATTCTGCAATGGGGGCTGTCTCTTCTCAAGCTGTTGTTTCTTACTGCTCACAATAATGGAGGTGTGTGCTTCTTCACCAGGCTGGTAACTGTGTAGCTGAAACCTTATTTACACGTGTAAGGCTTGTGCAGGCACCTTCTATGTGTTACATCACAACAGGTGACTTAAAATGTACAGTTCTCTGAGCCTATGTGTGTGTGTGCACAGTCCATTGTGTGTAGCAATAAATATAGTCCATAAAGCAAAATATCAAGTTCATTCTCTAACAGTGAGGATGTGGAGCTGTGGAGTTTTACAGCAAATTAGACAAGATTTGGGAAGGTCCATAATTCAATTCCCAGCACCTTTTCAGTTACTAAATAGTAGCTAAAGGGGACCTTAACTCTTTGTCCGAACACTGCTTCCTTGACCTCAAGTGGCCTTCCAGAGCTACTGCTTACTGATTTGGTGAACTTACAGCATCTTGGCATATTTTCCACAGTGAGGCAACCAGCCCCTCAGGGCAGCCATTTGAGGTCAGGAAAAAGCATAAGGGAAAGAATTCACCATCATTGCGACTCTGTTTGTACCAGGTAAAATATATGAAAAAATGAGGGAAATTGAAACTATCAACCTTAGAATGAACAAGGGGCAGCTTTTTATTTTCTAGACTTGGAAACCATTTCCTGTCCCTGTACCTAGCAGTATCTAGATAGACTATACAAGCCAGAACACCTGCTTACCCAGAGCAATAGAAAGATTAAAGTGCACGCCATAAGAACAATCTATCTTTCATATTGTTTTTGTATGGCTCAAACTGCATGTTACAATATCTTCTGTGATCACTTTAAAAGTCTTTTTTTTCTTTCCAAATGCAAGTGCTGGTGCAGTTTTTGTTTCCAAATGCAAGTGCTGGTGAGAACAGCATGGAGGGAGAAAAGCTCTAATCCTTTCATTTCCTTCTGTTTTCCTGATGAAAAAGTCACCCCTGAAGGGCCCCTATATTTTCCCCCAGTGGAGCTCTTCTCTATCCCTCATTGTTCTTCCCCTCAAACAGCAACCTCAGTGGAAAGGGGGAGATCACCAAAGGAAAAGTCGCATGTAGTAGGAGGTGCTATCTCAGGAAAAACTAGTTTGCCTCCAAGAGTAAAAGGTCAAGTATTAAGGACTAAAATCAGATATTAATGATCAAAGGATTAAGGACTAAATCTGGATATTGAGTCAACTTTTTTAACTTCAGTGAATTGTTCAGCAGTGTATCATAATTACATATAATAACAGTATACAAAATTAGCCACATGTCATTTAAACAATTGTGAATCTAGTTCTCAATGACCCCAGCACACAAATCAAAATTCCACAGAATGCAGCCCCCCAATGGCTAGACTAAATGCCTTTGGAAACCTTGGGAAAACCAGGGTGGCAGAAAAATCTGAAAACTAATGGAGGGTGGGGGATTAAAACCAAAAAGTAAAAAGTGATGTCTGTATGTGCACAGACATTGTGAGGGGAGGGGAAAGGATGTTCAGGTACTATAGCAACCCAAAATGGTTGTGAAGCCCCTACCAGGAAGTGATGTGGAATCTGGGGGGGAGGTCATGGGGCTCAAGGTGTGGAGGGAAGGAGGGGATAGGAAGGAAAATGGCAGCAGGGTAGGGAAGAACCATGCAAAAAGGATTTCCTCATAAGATAAACATTGGCAAAGGGGAGGGAGGAGGAAAGTATATGACCGGGAGGGCTGAGGGGATAAAGAAGGAGGAGGAGAAGCAGGGGCCAGTGGGGAAGATATAAGTAACATATCCTTCAAATTATCTCAAGTTTCTTTCTCTAATCAGAATCTATTTCTGAAAGATGAATACATTCTGCGCCTGAATTTTCAGAGATCTGAAGATTTGCTCACATTTGAAAGCAAGCTGCTTGTTCTGTTTCATGGTAGCTTGTTTCATGACTTGGTGTGTGTGTGTGTGTGTGTGTGTGTGTGTGTGTTTCCAAATATAGACCAGTTTCCTTCATGTGCTCCAGGAGATGGAGGAATCTGTAGGCAAGAGAATTTGAGAGATCTTCGACGTGGTCTCTGTGCTTCACACCAATGGGATCTAGTGCGCACATGCTGGATCGATCGGTGCTGTGGCAAGCTCTTTTAACGGATTTTCGCGCCCAGTCCCTCGGGCATGCGCAGGAACCCCACCGCGCATGCCCAGAGGGGTGGGTGCAGACATCCCGCCAGTTCTTTCTTACCGCCGCGTTGGAAAGACTTCTTTCGTAGTCGGTCTGATAGGTTCGCTGTTCGCTTTTGCTTTGTAGCTCTCGGCTTTTAGGAATTATTTCAGTTCTTTATTTTATCCTTTTTAGTGATTTCTTCTTCAAAAAAAAACTTTTAAAAAACTTTTATTTTCTCCTGAGGGGAATTTACCTCAGGCCTTCAGGCCACCCCCGCCCCCCAACCATTTTTCTCCACTTCTCTTCTTATGGAGAAGAAGTAGGGATTTTTCAATAGATGCAGACGTTGTGGTAGTAAACCTGCTCCTCCCGACTGTCATACCCTCTGCTCCTAAATCACCAAATGGGTGCAGAGTTTCCCCCCGCTCCTTCGACTTAGTCGGCATCGACAGTATCCGAAGCTCCCGACATCGATCCACGTCAGCACCGATACACTGCATGTGATACACAGCGTCACTCTCCACGTCTGCATACTCAATCCATCGGTATCGACAGCCGACATTACAGGGACATGTCTCACAGACAAGCTACTGCCTTGCCTCCCAGACATCTGAGGTCAAGAAGCCGCTCCCCCAGAGTCTTCCTACCTCCCCCACCACCGATGTCGTGGGATCAACGACAGTTGAGGTACCTCTATGGGGCTTACCCACCGTCCATGCCGTGGTTGACTCCAGCGAGCTATTCTGATTGAGATCGCTATTCGTCCCACTCTGTTCACAGATCCCCACACAAGTTGAGACCTTCAGCATCTCTGTCGCGCTCTCCTATAGACGATCCGTCCCACCGTGCTCTGGAACCAAGTTGTCCACTCAATCCTCCGGTCACTACAAACCCTGTCGTTCCTGTCGCGAAACCAGGACCTTCTCAACAGGACACTTCGGTCCACACACAACAAGAATCCTCTGACTTTATGGAAGAGGACTCAGATTCGGAGGCTTCTGAGGCTCATACCTCTCCTGGCCATACCTCTCCCAACCAAGATGTTGCAGAGGACTTACCTGTTTCTCCATCGGACAACCTTACCTCCTACACTGATTTAGTCAAGAGAATGGCCCACTCTCTAGGTCTTTCTGTCGTCCAGCAACACCTGCAGGCGACAGATTCTGTTTACAACATAGTTCAGTTCGATACCTCATCCACCTTGGCATTGCCTATGTCCTCAGTACTACTGCAGGCAGCAAAATCACCATGGCTAAAGCCTTCGTCTGCTCCTGTGTCTACAAGAAAATTAGATCACATGTACAGAGTCCAAGAGTCGGATGCCGAATTCCTCTTCTCTCACCCACAGCCTAACTCAATGGTGGTAACATCCTCCTCCAAATCTAAAAGAACCCATTCCATTCTTCGGATAAGGAGGGTAAGAAATTGGATGCCTTGGGTAGGCGCTTCTACTCCACAGGAGCGTTAGCAGTCAAGGCCTGTATGAACCGATATCAGTATACTCTCTGGGAACGGTTCTCTGATCTTCTCACCCATCTCCCAGACGACAAACTTCAGGAGGCCAGAGTCATCCAAAAAGAGGGCATGGTGTTGGCAAAACAGCAGCTCAACACGACCAAACATGTCCTCGAGGCATCTTCGCGAACGATGGCTTCGGCAATAGTTCTCTGAAGACATTCCTGGCTCCGCAACACTAACCTCCTGTTAGACACCAGGTCTTACGTGGAATACCTTCCCTTCGATGGCCAGGGTCTCTTTAATGCCACTACTGATTCTACTCTGCAGGAGTTAGATAAGAGTATAAAGGCATCTCGAGCTCTAGGAGTATCGTCCTCTGCAAGACCACAACACCGTCCTCGCACCTGGTCAAGATCCTGGCAGAGACGTACCCCAACTCATCAATCTCCAGAAACACGGTGGAGACCGAGAGCGTCCTCCGGAGGCCAAAAACCTGCCTACCAGAAACCAAAATTTGTCCCTTTGAATATCCTCCAGGGAGCGCCCTTCCACCCTCCGTCACCCGAGGTCACCATTACGACGGATGCTTCCGTGACAGGATGGGGTGCACACTCCATGGGCCTCTTGCTTGGAGACAAATGGGACGCACAGATGAGGAAGCGTCACATAAACTTCCTAGAACTGCTGGCTATATTTATTTATTTATTTATCCTTGGTCTATGGGACTCCTTTACCTGTTCCCCTTCTTACCTCAGCTTCTGAGAGTGGTCCACAAGATTCTCAAAGACAACGCGGTCTGTATCTTGATAACACCATGGTGGCCAAGACAACCTTGGTTTTCAGCAGTCCTCGAGCTATCACAGGGAACTTACCATCAATTCCCTCCAGCTCCGGACCTCCTCCTCCTCTCCGACTCCCCCGTCCTACATCACAACATACCACAGCTGAAATTGACAGCATGGAGGATAATAACATCGGCTTCTCCACCCGTGTAAGGAATGTACTGTTGAATTCCAGGAAATCCACTACGCAGAGGTCCTACGAATATAAATGGCATAGGTTCTGTTCTTCGCTTGGAGATGATGCCCCTCGAGCCACCTCTGTGGGTCTCGAACGAGTCTTCCAATTCCTCCTCACCCTAGCTGACTCTGGACTTTCCCATTCATCGTTATGAGTTTATTTGGCCGCTCTTTCGGCCTACCATGTTCCAGTCGACGGATGCACTTTGTTTTCTCATCCGATTTCTAAACGGTTTTTAAAAGGTTTGTTACACCTCTACCCTCCTGTCAAGGCTCCTTGGGACCTTCCCCTTGTTCTCCGCCAGCTTACACGGAAGCCATTTGAGCCGCTTGCAACATGCAATCTCAAACTCCTGGCATGGAAGACAGCCTTTCTAATTGCCATTACCTTGGCTAGGCGAGTGGGAGAACTGTTGGCCTTCCGCCACAATACCCCTTTCCTATCATTCCTGCCAGACTGAGTCAGCCTCGTCCCGGACGTCTCCTTCCTCTCAAAGGTGGTGTCAGAGTTCCACCTGCAGGCGGAGGTCTTCCTCACTAACTTCTTCCCAAATCCAACATCAGCGGAAGAAAAGTTGATCCACACTCTAGACGTGAAATGTACTCTCCTGTTTTACGTCAACAGAACACTCCCAACTAGACAAGACTCACAACTATTTGTCTTGTACGCTCCGGCACGGCTGGGTACTCGCATCACGGCACGTCGTCTGTCGAGATGTAGGTCTGATCCATCTATGCTACCAGATCGCCAAACAGCCATTGCCTGGCCCGATCAGGGCTCATTCTACCAGGGCTGTCGCGACTTCCACTGCTTTCGTTCACGGAGTACCACTGCTGGACATTTGCAAAGCTGCTACCTGGTCTATGCCTAACACCTTCATCAGGCACTACACCTTAGATGTCTGAAAGAACTCTAATACCAACATGGGACGTCGCATTATCTTTGGCTACACAGTCATAGCCCTGCCAGCACCCTCCTCCAGGTAGTCTACTGCTCACTAATCTCCCATTGGTGTGAAGCACAGAGACCACGTCGAAGATAAACAGGTTGCTTACCAGTAACTGGTGATCTTCGAGTGGTCATCTGTGCATTCACACCACCTGCCCTCCTTCTCCTCTGCTGTCAGCTTCTACATTTTTGAATAGGGGTAGATTTGCAGCGGTTTGTAGGAACTGGCGGGATGTCTGCGCCCACCCCTCTGGGCATGCGCGGTGGGGTTCCTGCGCATGCCCGAGGGACTGGGCGCGAAAATCCGTTAAAAGAGCTTGCTACAGCACCGATCGATCCAGCGCGTGCACACTAGATCCCATTAGTGTGAATGCACAGATGACCACTCGAAGATCACCAGTTACTGGTAAGCAACCTGTTTTTACCTACAGTATATAGAAATTGCAGTTACCAAACTGTAGATAGTTTGATGTGGTTTTTTAAAAAGCATTTTGAAGACCTTTTTGAAGGCACAATGTTTTTTAAAACTTGTATTGAAAAGGACTTTGTTCAGTTTAAAAGAGAAAATCTTTTATAAGAGAGTTTTCTTTTTTACTCTCCCCAAAATTTGTTTTTCTACTGAAAAAATTGACAGTCCTCAGAAAAAAAGTGTTGCTTGCCAATTTTTCTAGGGTTTCTAAAATTATTTTTAGGACTTTGTTGCCCTGCTGTGAAGATGTGATCACAGATCTTCCAGCATCTCATTTTGTTTGCTTGTTTTATTTACTTCATTTATATCCTTCCTTTCTAACTGGTTAACAAACAAATTTCATATCTAGCTTTAGATTTTGGCTTGAGGAACCAAAATTAACCTTAGTGTGGTGGCACAGGTTCAGACCACGGATAACTATGGTTAGTTTAATTAAACTGTGGTTTTAAAATTGCATCCACACCGTCACTAGTAGGTTTTCATTAAATCCTGGGTCTTCCACAGGTGCTTTTGGCACACTGCCATACAGTGTATAATCCAGTAGGTAGGACTCTGAAGAGAGGTAGCTTAAAAAACATGAAAATAAAACCTATTCTGTTGAGAGACATTTTCAGTAACAGGCTTACCCTACTCAAATAGAACAGGATCATAAAAAGGGATGATAAAATTCCAAAGAATCATTCAATACATTTAAATTTAATCATTTACATTTAGTGACCCTGAGGTAAGGAAATATTTATGAGATGATGATGATACTTTTCACCTCTTCCTCAGGTCACACATACTGCCTCTTTGTGAGCTCATGCTGCTGAAAGAATAGGAGGAGGAGGGTTTTTCCCCCCTAATAAGAACTGGTGTAGAGGATGATGGCAAGTCTCCACCAGTATGTGAAATTCAATGGTATGGGGGCCAGAAGCATATTTCGCAGCACAACCTGTCCCCTTGTAGAATGTCTACAACTTCATCTAAATTAGGTAGACTAGAAGAGGTGGATGAAACTTCTCCTTGGACCCAATCTGCTCTGCAGGTTTACCTGTGTAGTCAGTGAAGTGTCAAAATGTGGTTATGTCAATGACTTTCTAGAAAAGGTTTTTAAAAAATAATTAGCCAATTGACCTCCGAAGTGCTCGCTTCAACTTGCCTGAATGGTAAATGAAAGAGGAAAGTTTCAGCCTTTCTTCCCGGGGGGGGGGGGGGGGGGATGCAAAGTGGCTTACGTCATTCCCTCTCCCCCCGTTTTATTCTAATAATTCTGTGAGGTAGATTGGCCCAAGCTGCCATGGTAGAATGGGGGCTGGAAATGAGTCTCCAGATTCTAGTCTGACAGTATCTGCTACAGTTTGGCCCTTTTTGAACCCAGTGTTTGAAGGGTATTGCATGTGAGTCTGGAGAACTGGACTAGAGTCTCATATCCTGAATTCTTGCACATAGTGCATACTGTTCATACTCAGAAGTATGATGCCCTGAAGTTTAAGTAGCTTTCATGATCTTTGCGTACTGTGTGTAAAAGGTAAAGGTTCCCTTGCTCGAAAGCCAGTCGAATCCGACTCTAGGGTTGCGGTGCTCATCTCCGTTTCAAAGCCGAAGAGCCAGCGCTGTCCGAAGACGTTTCTGTGGTCATGTGGCCGGCATGACTAAACACCAAGGCGCACGGAACGCTGTTACCTTCCCACCGAAGTGGTCCCTATTTATCTACTTGCAATTTCTTGCTTTCAAACTGCTAGGTTGGCAGGAGCTGGAACTAGAGACAGGAGCTCACCCTGTCTTGCGGCACCCGGGTCTTGAACCGCTGAACTACTGACCTTCCACAGCCTGCAGTTCAGCGTCTTAACCACTTGAGCCACCGCAGCTGTGTAGGCTTCTGTAAAATTAAGGACAGCAATGAGCAAAATGCAGCCAGGAAGTCAAACTCATTGAGGTTGTTGTAGTTCAAGAAAAATAAATGTTTGTTCTAGTTTTGAGTTCAGGTTTAGTTTGACACAAACCCAAATTGAAAGCGAGATGGAGCTTTTTACATTTTTCCTCAGTGGGAACAAACCATGAAGCGTTATTTGAAGATTCAGCTTAAATCAGTTTTAATCCCCTGTGTGCAGCATGGCATATTAGAAATATTTAGCTGCTTCCATATATTTACTGTTATAAGCAAGTCCTGTGACAAAACAGATGGAACAGAAGAATCTTCCCAACCATTTTATCATTTTTAATGCTGCCTGAAAATAATTCACACAAGACTTTCGAAAATAGAACAAATAAATACTGGTGTGCATGCCAACTCCTATTCCAATAGTTCAGAGTGGAAGAAGTCTTTCTAGACTCACATTAAGGGAAGCTAATAATTAAGAAAGGGAAGCTAATTTCTTAAGCCTAATAGTTGTTTTTTTTTTGGTAAACAAAATTTTTATTTTCATTCTTTGAGAAATCATACAGTCCATAATTTTCGTTACATCTTATTCACCCTATTCCCAATACCCCCCCCTCGACTTCCCGCAATGCTTTCCCCCTTTTTTCACATTTTTCAGTATAACAGTAAATGTTTTCATTTTTCTTAACATTAAGATCTTTAGATAACATTCATTTGATTTAATATCTTAAGCCTAATAGTTTGACCTTTATTTAAAACAGGATTTTTCCAATTAAAGATGTACCTATGGAGCCTGAAGCACTCGCTGCTTGGTTATATCAACGGTTCATTGAAAAGGAGGATCTCTTGTCACACTTTTACAAAACAGGTGAAACTTTCATTTTTTTAATGTTCAGTGCTTTGGAAGCGTTTTCCCATTTAATGTTTCAGTTATTTATAGTTCCTTATGCAGGGTTAAGCCATCTGTAATAGATTCATGTGTCATTACTCCAAATGGGTACCCACGTTAGTCTGTTGCAGTAAAAACAAGCAGGAGTCTTGTGTCACCTCAAAAACGACCTAAACTTTATTTAAGCATAAATTTTCATGAAACAGACGCCACTTCTTCAGGTGCCTGGTGTGTGTAATCATTATGCAGGCACCCTTATGACCAAAGTTACAAACGGGGAGGGAGAAGGGAGAGGGAAATCTGTTGTAAATCATGTTGTAATATATTCAAGTATGAGTCCCTATCAAAGGGATAGGAACACACGTACTGTTATTCCTCATAAGAGATGCGGAGAGTTCTATTAAGTCCTATCCTTTCATGGGGTACAGAGTGAGATCCAGCAGCAACAAAAACATTTGTTCCGGGTGAGTGAGGACAAACTGGCCGAACAAGACAAATATGCGCTCAAAAATAGTCAGTGAAAGTTCAGGGAGAAAAATGTCCTCAGAATTCAAATCTCATCTAGAACAGTACAGAGACCAACGCTGTGGCTCAGCAGAACTAGCCAATACCTGTGAGAGGACTAGGGAGTCACAAGTCTAGCCATGATATTCAATACTCAGGTCTTTCTCTTCTAAATCTCCCCCTCCTCCCCTTTGTAACTTTGGTGATGAAGGTGTCTACAGATGCATGGGACGTATAAACATTTTGCAAAGCTACAGCATGCCTCTGCCGGGAGAAGAAAACAGCCCTTTAAAGAGGCAAAGCGGGTGTGATTTAGCTCTGCCGCTTTGGAGGCAGCGCTTAGCTCTCCTCTCCTCCCCATAGTGGCAGCAGGTAAAGTGTTCATATGGGTGCTCTGACTGCAGCTGACCCACACTTACCCTTTTGAACTGGATCAAAGAACGTTTTCCTTTAAAGGTGACAACCTCAGGAAGCCCACAAGTTCTACTCAGAATGAAATGTTGTCATGTTCACACTCCCATAAAAATCAAGTGTTTCCTGAGTTCCATGCAAGGGGGGGGGGGGAGCCCATGTGGAAGCAGCCTGTTAGTCTATCACTAAACAGCACCATAATAAGCTTGTCTCAGAGGCTAGTTTCAGACAGTGTGGGTCAAAATCTGGAACAGATAAATAGCAGGAGTGCCTTTTCCCATATTAACTGGGGGTCTGGTGACATTTAAACAAGTCACCTTTATCATCAGTCACAAACTGAAAATAATCTATGATTTATGGTAAAGCAGAGGAAAATTTCTCAGCAGTGCATGTGACTTCTGCCTAACTCCTGGCTATTGTTGTTTCTAAGAAACTGTTTTTAATAGTTTACAAATCACACTGTGTGGGCCTAACAGATTTAGCCCTTATTCTGTTAAAAGGTAGAATGATTAGCTTTTCTACAGAGAAATCTGATGTCATCTGCTACAGACAGTTCCTGTACAGATAATTAGCTTTACCTAATTACCACATATACCACTTATAAGGTATTTTATGTAAGTGTGCCAACCACTCGTGCAGTCATATGCCTATAATGTGCATGTGTATGATTTAATTTGGCATTTGCCCACGTAAGGGATTATGCGTCCCTCTTAATTAAGCTAACTCTTGACAGCTGAATGTAAGGTGAGACATATTTTATTGTGCATTTGGTTCTCATGAGTGTCTCTTTTCCAGTAGAGACAGAAGTGCCTTCTAGGTCCTTTGGAATTGCCCTCCTTTTGGAGGAGGAGGCAGGGCCAGCTTGCAAACGTAGTCTCCTTCACTGGCAAAGGGTTCTTTCTCCCAGACTAGCTCTGCTTCATGTCAGGGGGACCAGAGTTTAGGTTGCTACTCTTTAAATGTTGCCATTAACTAGCTTGAAGCTTAGGGAAGCTCTTTTAAAAATGGCAATTAGAGATAATGATGTCATCACAGAAGGTGGTCTAGTGGGCACACTGCCCCACAGAACCTCTTCAGATCTTGTTCCTCTTCGAGCCAAGGGCCAAGTTGTAAGTTGAAGCCCGAGCAGGCCTGGTGATTGGATGAGAGCTGCAGTACTGAACCCCACCAGGATAATCACCATGACAGATGCATGTATCCTGGCTGTGGGGGCACACATACAGGAACAAGTGGCTCATGGCATATGGTTATGTAGATTTTTGAAAAGACTAGCCTTTCTAAAACCCTTCACAGTATACGGCTTTCCCAGGTAGAACCTAAACTGTTTTTGATACCACTACTTGATCAGCATTTCATTAACATAAAGATATAGAAAGACTTGCGTAAGTCGCTATAGTTAAGCATAACCAAGTTTTTTTTACTTAACTAGAGTTTTTTTAAATAAATTTCAGATTTGGGGAAAGTAGGAAATTGAACAAACTTTTATTTTAGTCAGTTTTGGTGTAAAAAATGGGTTAAGGCATGAGTGCAGAATTCATTCTAGGGAGAGAAAGGATTGTGGGATTAATCCCATGATCAGCTCTGGATCTTGTAACCACCATTTGAAAAAAGCAAATGTCTGTGCCACCACAAATCCTTATTACAGCCATGATAAGTGTATACTCTGAAAAGTAAGCTTGAATGTGCAACTGACAAGTTTTACTACTTTTCTTTCAGGAGCATTCCCTCCACTGCGGGGACAGACAAAAGCTGTTTCCCAAGAAATGAACCTTAGCAATCTGTGGCTAGTTCTCATACAGTCCTTTGCATTTTTGTCAGGTGGTATGTGGTACTGCATTCTTCAGTATTTTTATCAATGCCTGTTTTAAAAGGGACCTGAGGACACAATGAGGAACCAGGTACTTTTACAGAGCGCATCATGTTATGTGTGCAAATGTGAATGTACTAGGAAGGAACATACTGGATGGACTTTCTCCCCTTCTTTGATGGATTTTAAACTTCACTAGAAGTGAGAATCAGTAACATAGCAACCTAATGATGTATTTTAAGAACTGTCCATATTTTTAAATGGTGTGTGTCCCCCGTGTCCCCCCCCCATGCACACCCATCAGCAAATTCGGCATTTGAACAGGAGACACAGTTATACAACCACCATGGGTGAACATCTGCAGCAAGAATGCTTTCACCACAGGTAGTATCCAGCATTGTAGTTAAAACTTGGAGTCTTCAGCAACTTTCTCTTCTGTAGTCTGTACTGCAAGTCTTGTGATAGAGATCCCTCATCTGCACAAACTCAAATTGTACTGTGATTAATCATTCTGGATCAGTTTATCCTATTCTGCAAACCTGGTTATGGTACTGTGACTGCCCCATGTTACCCGTTAAGTAAGAGCGCTTTTTTTTTTTTTTTTTTTTTGGGAAAACAATATCTATGTGAGATCTTGTATTAAACATAGAAAAGGAAAACTATTCTGCACAAAGGCATTGCAGTGTCAGGAAGTATTGAAAAAAATGTGCATACCTCATAGAGCCATTTATTTCTGCCCTCTTTTTTCTGACTTGAAATCTCTTGCAAGTATCCCTGCTGTAAGGGTACTTCAAAAATGGCACATCAGTTTCCCATTTTGGTTTTAGAATGCATTTCATAAATTGATCATCATTTTTGCAAAATGCACTTTTGAAAATGCAATTCAGTGAAGGAAATGCACATAGCTTGACAAAAAATTAGTTGTTCCTAAGAGGTTGGATTCTTGAGGGCTGTTAAGAAGTTATGAAAGGTCTGTGAGTTTTCAATGCTTAAGTGTACGAGTTGCCACACTCTAGCCAAAGTGGTTTTTTAAACCTTCCAGAGGCCTTCATTTCCATTTGACACAATAGCACTAGAAACATCTGTGAGAAGGTTTACATGTATAAATGCCAAGCACCTCAGTACTTTGTTAATAGGAAAAAGAAAAGGAAGTTAACATAGTTCCAAAACAGAATGATAGTCACTGGAATAAAATAATAGGAAAGTATTTTGATATCCAGAGCTATGGTAAAAACTACCTTTGAAGGGCATTACTGAGTCTGCCACTTTGTTGAAAAATGTCACTGTTATAGAAAGGAAATTTAGCTAAAGAGGCAGACATATCATTAAAACAGGGTTTCAGTTGATAATGTTACCGTTCATAATGGTCTTGGAGAAAAGCCTTCTCTATGTGTTATCTATCAGTCTTGGAATGTTTGGCATTATGTCTATGTGACTACATAAAGAGATATATAAAAGAAACCATTCCTAGAAAACAGTTACTAATTTACACGTACAGACCTGTAGAGTGAACTTTAATGACAGAATGTTGTCTTTTATGGACTGTATTATTTCTAAGAGCAAAGCAAAGCCAACAGTAGTTGTCTGTGCTGAATTTGCAGTATATATTCTCCTGGGTTTCCCCCCACAAATCACATGAGAACCAGTTTTGGTGAGTAGTATATAAAATAAAAATATAAAACCACAGCATCATATTTTTCTCTTGTTTGAAGAGGGGAGGAGGGGCAATCAAAAGATGTAAACTTCCCCTAGTTATGTGTGTCAAATATATCAGTTAAATATGCCAAACAGTGATCTTTACTCATGAAATTCATTACAGCATGGATTATAGCAATGGTGCGTTCTAGAAGATGCAGTGATATATATACAGCAGTGATTAGTATGATACCATTATGGATGAAAGTCAGAGAGTGGCATTAATGCCTATCGTTTAACCTTGGACATAAAATACATGTTTTTAAATGAAGTTTTTTTGTCACATGGACAGCTTAGTATCAGCATAAGAATAAAATCCATTTTGAGCAAGATCTTTCCTGCAAAAGGAAGCTATTTGGAGGGGTCAAGGTTTTTTCCCATTTCATTATCTTTGCCTTGTTGATCCATATAGCTAAAGCATTTCAATGTGCCACATTGCAGGAAATTGTTGAGGAGTTCATTCCCCGTCTCTTGATCTATATAGCTATAAATCAGAGTTCCACTCTGGGAGACAAGCATCACGGACCAGGATGCAAAGCATCAGCTGTTGTAACTGTGTCCTATTTTGGAAAGGACAAGATTCTAAAAGGAAGGTGTTTCTAAAAGTGAATAGTAAATGTCTACATATGCATTGTACTGGTTTCTGAACGAACACCAGTCACCTGCAAGAATACAGGTTCTTCCCCCTGCCCCCCAGCATATTTTTAACAGGTATGCTTAACAGGCCTAGTACAATACTATAGATACTGAGTTGCTGGCTAATGAAACAAAAGTGGATGGTCATATCAGCTCAGCATTACCAGACATTCTACCTAAATTTGCTCCTTTCCACATGACAGAATGTCACTGTTTAAGGCACTGATGGCATTTGAATAGGTAATATTTCCCTGATCCCAATTGCATTTGTGTGAAGGTGTGTCCTATTCCTTTTGTGAAACTCTCTACCAAGTAGCATGTTTGGATATAAGCAGCAGTAAATTGATTATATTTTTGTACTGTCTATACTGGAAAATGTGAAGAACTTTAGGTCATAATGTCTGCTTATGGATATCAGGATATTGCTATTAAGAATTCTGAAATAAAATGCACTATTTCATCACGAACTTGGACTACTATCATCAGACTGCCTACTTAGTCCACAGTAGCCC
>NW_015177011.1:1434286-1480409 GCF_001447785.1 Gekko japonicus
ATGTAAAGAAAGGTGTTTAAGAAGTACTTCTATGTGTATATTATATACATATTTATACATACACATGCACTTATATATTAAGCCCTGCAGTGATAAACTAAGCTGGTCTAGTCTGTTTCAAACATAGCTGTTCATTTGTTAACACCCAGAGTTTCTATAAATTAATATTGGGTTAGGTTGATTGGCAAGTAATCAGCAACTTCCAGTTCAGTTTTGTAAGAGTTTAACTTTATGCTAAATCTTGTTTCTTGTCAGTCACTATGGTGATGTAAAGAGGGTACAGCTTAATACCCTTCCATATTTGCATCACATGATTCCACATATACAATATCATCGTCACTTAACTGAGATGAGCGCCTCCTGTTCCATACTTGCAATTGCTAACAAAGGTTAGAATTCATGTTTTGCTGTCAGTGTGCATTGAAAGGAGTTTCACCTTGATTGGAAATACTAAAAAAGCAATAAGAGGCTACTAGTTTGTATTTGATTACTTGGAGTATGCTCCGTTTTATTTCCTCTGCATACATACAGTATGGTGCCTGGTTCTGTCACGTTCCAGTCCATCAAAACTCTGCATCCCAAAATGGAGACTCTAGCTTGATTTGCATGGGATCATCATGCAAAACCTCTTCTGATATAATTCAGCTGTTATGACCCACGAACACAGAGAAGCCTGTTTCAGCAGTCTCACCGTGGAAAGTTGTAATGATACAACTGGTCTTGGGATACCTGAATATTTTGGGTTTCTTGAACAAAATCTGGATGAGTGAATGGGATAAGCCATTTTCCTGTAATCTCAAATTTTCTGTTATAACAGTTTATTTTGAAAAATAACATGCCCAGTAAAACAAGATTTTATCAAATGTAACAATCACGTTTCCGTTTTCAATAGTATGGAAGAATATGTACAAAGCAAAGGCTGAAAATTACTGTGGAAGAAATTGGCTGTGAAGTCTGTAGATTGCTTCTTTCCTAGCTCTGATGTGTGTGTGTTGGAAATCCAACTGCATTTGTCTTTTATAGTGTTGCAATTTTATGTCAGTGTCATAACTAGATAATGTAAAACATCAACTAGAGGAGACTTTTAAAAAATATTTTATGAGTCATTTACTAACAAGAAACCATTAAGGTCTTAACAGTTTAGATCTACTGCCATTCAAGCAATGTGTGCCATTCACACACAATTTTTATCCTCCTCCCTGAACTGACAATCTATTTTCTACAGTTTTTGTGCAGCTTTACACTCTGTAATTTATTCTTGGAAGAATTTCCTCTTATGATTTTAAATCACACTTAAAAGAGTTTTGTGGGATTTGGGGACAAGATCATTCTCTTGTTTGGAATCCATCAAAATAACTTCTGATTGGTTAATACCTGGCTGCGTCAGACTTGACCTTTCTTAACTTTCTTAGTCAACAATTGATGACTTGTAGCTGAATGTATGAACTGCCTGTATTGAAAATATTTATGTTTTTGAGATGATTTTTATTTGAATTGCTTTAGAATCAAATGCGTAACAAGCAGTCAACATACATATGTGAACTGGCCCAGGTTAAACACAATTATGCCAAAACAAACAAACACCCTTACCAAATTCTGTTCCTGCACAGCCTCCAGTAATCTTAATGGCATCTTCCCCATATTACCCTATTGGAATGAGTGGCATTGGCACACCAGCAGTCTTTGTGCCCAAAAGCTGGTTTTCTTATTGCTATGCAGCAAATTGCTTCACTGTAGAAAACAATAAGCATGCTTGAACAGCTGGGTGTGATGGCAGTTAGGCTTCATGGGTTGAATCCAACAGCTTTTCCACTGGTGCAAAAGGGTATGCTGAGGATTATGGCACATGAATGGACCAAAGATGTGGGACTGGGGACTGCAGTAAGGAGGGGAAGTAATTGAGATTGAAGTGGAGAAGCTGATTGGATCCAACCTCATAAATTGCCCCCTGATAAATTGTTATACCAGAAATATGTGGCACCTTAAAAACTCACAAAACTTATTGCAGCATAAACTTCTGTGAGTCAGAGCTCACTATTTCACATGAAGTGAGGACTGACTCATGAAAGCTTATGCTGGGATAAATTTTGTGGCATCTTAAAGTGCCACTGGATTTAGGTTTTGTGTTGCTAAAACTAACTAAAATGAATATTTTTCTGGAATTATTATTTGGGACCAAAGTTAGTGAAAATTTGGAATTTTCAAACTGCAGGTATCTGAGGGGAATGGTATTGAGAAAGATATGGCTTTTTTTCTTTTTTTGGTTGCCAAAGCCAGAAGTAATGAAGGAGGCTTATACTTTCAAGTGTTGTATGGAAATTGAAGAGCCATGTGAAAGAAATTGTGTGCCGAGTTATGCATTTGAATGTATAGGAGTAATTTTAAAAAGGAAAATAAAACTCAGTTTACAAAGTCATCAAATTACCATAATAAATTTTGAATTGCTTTATTTCTACTGCTTAAAACTTGTGGATTACTTGTTCTCAAAATTCCTAAAGTGTATATGGCTGTTTAAAGAGGGGGGAAAGTCTATGCATTTTATTGCTACACTTTTTGAACTTAATATGATCTTTCCCCCACTCTGTTATATATCTGTATTATCTCTTTTTCCCCTTTGTGCCACATATGATCAGAATGAATGCACAACATTATAGTGTGATTTTGTTAAAGGGCTGGTCATATTTGGATTTATGTTTGAATTGATTTCCTTCCTGAGTTTTTTCTCAGTAAATCCATTAAACTATGAGTGTGCTTTTTATAGCTAGATATAAATACCAAAAGATGGTTTTTTTCCTCAGTACAGACAAATAGATGGCATTTTTCCTTTTGTTCTGCATAAAGAAAGCTCCCCCCTCCCCCGGTTGTTTTGTGCATTATAATGGTTTATAAATGGATGTTTGACAAGGAAGGGCAAAATTGTACCCGCTTTATTTTATGTACTCTGCAACTTCAAATCACTGTTCATGCTGTAAGTTTGTATATGGTTTATTAACAATATGATTGAATAAATAGATCTTTTTATAGTTCTCAGGAATATCACAGAGATTTATCTTTCTGTGCAAGATGGGACTGGATTTGAGCTAAGAAATACTGGTGTGTAAGGCAAGGAAGATTCTTCTGCCATTTAAACTCAAATTTGCTGTTGAGGCGTTGGTCTTGCAGTCATTTTTACAAAGATCTATAATACAGCATAAAACTATAAACATTTCATGTTTGCTTGATAGACAATCCAGACTTCTGAGGTAACTTTCCATATAGAGAAATTGGACTTCAGGTCCTTTCCTATGAACAATTATGCCATTATATTTTTTGTACTTATGCAACCACCTAAATTTAAGGAATGTTTTGCTTTTTTAAAAGCAATGGTGTGGGTGCTGTTCAGTTTCGCTTTCTCAACTGAGGCTCAGTTCTGATGAACAGCATTCTCTTTCCAGAGGAGAACACTGGATTTGCTAGTCTTGTGAGCCAGTGGAATTTGCGTGGAGGCACCGTTTTATGAGAACCACCACCTTCATGTAGGGGCCACGTACATGACTACAGCCGTGTGGCTCTTCTTTTGAAGTACCACAGTTGTGCAATTTGGACTGATCATGTAGGCAGTTCCTATTTGGGTACATCTGATCTCAGAAACAGTGCCTGAATGCTACCGGGCACAAATCTGGTAGCAATCCTGCACATTATCAAGGTGCTTGCATGGGAGCCACCATTACTCTGAACCCCTGGTCAACTGTTGTTTGTCTTGTTTTAACTGTAATTTGGTACATGGAAACAAATGGAACTCGTAGGAGCAGACTGAAGCACCTTGCACAGTCTAGAGAAGCTGTGCAATGGTTAACGTCTACCTCTTTGTTTCACTTCCAGATTTTGTTTGGGTTTGGATCTATGTGTTTGTGCTAATAATGCAGTGTTATTTGTAAAAAAAAGTTAAAAATAAAATAAAAAAGGACAGGAAGAACCTGAAAGCTGAAGCTTAAAGCACCAAAAGATCCAGTGCTGACCAGCCCTGTTCTACACATATTTGACAAAAGCCATTGTTTTTAATTCTTAATATAAACAATGTTTGTTTGTAAAGTTCCTTCCTGCTGGAAAAAATATGTATTTTTAAAAGAAAAAAATCCCTCTTGGCTATAAAGAATGTCAGCTGTATGAGCAGGTGTGACCATATCATAACATGCTGATCAGATATAAATTAATAAAATTTATACCTCTCAGGTCTCTGATCATCTTTGTGCTTGGTCTTTTGGAAAATTTGTTACTGTCAATGTGAATTTTGAAAAAAAGGAAGTAGTTCAGCAACAAATTGAAATTGAGTGATTTATACAATGAAAGTATGAAGCAGTAACTTTGAGTTACAGAACCTAGAAACAAACACCAAGGCCTCTTCCAAACGGCACTGTTTTAGGCATCACCAAAGACTATGCTGGAATCGATATTGGGAGGTATTGATAACTTGCCTGTCTTTGCAGTCTACATACATTGCATAGTATTTCCCTGCAAGTGGTGGTTGGAGACCCATCAGCCTTTAGCTAAGAACATCAGGAACAGAGGAGTTTAGCACAACCACCATATGGAAGTGCTTAATACAGCTGTGTTAAGGTTTCCTTGTCGACTGACTGAGTGCGAGGGAATATGATTTATTTTATTTATATTTTGCCTTTTTCCATTCTGGAACCCAAGGTGATTGTACATAAGGTTCCCAGGTTTCCCTTCTGGGTACTGACCAGAACAAGCTGCTTAGCTTGAGCAAGGTTGCTGGATCATATGCAAAAACCTCCAAAGGAAGTTTAGAAAACTTATTGAGGGCCAAAAGTTAAGAACATAAGTAAGTATACAAAAGAATGTTTTTTCAAAGACATATAAAAACCTTGTAGGGGCCCAAATAAAACCTCATAAAATGTTCAGATTTACAAATACACAGAAAGGAATACACAAGAGCCTTCTTTAGAGGTCAAATATGCCCAACCATACTCTAGGCCTAGACTTAACTGTTGTACTTTCCTCTTCACCCAGCCTCTGTGTAAAAAAAAAAAGTTAAAATAAAAATCAAAAAGCCATGTAAAAGCCATGGTTGCTGTCACATATGTTTTTTGGTCCCCTAATGCTGACTTGCACATTGCTTCCTGTGAGTACCAAAAACACAAAATGTGGCATGACTTCTTCTGTGACCCGAAGCCAAATGGCTGACTTCGCTCAAGTTCCAGAGCTTGAGGACTGGTTTGTAACTCTTTAGACCTGCCCATGGGGCATGCAGTTGTATCCTGTTTGGTTCAGTTACTTTGAAAGGTTGAGAGTTTTCATCCTATTTCTGGTATCTGAATCATCATATTTATTGCCTTTAGGGAAAGCTTTTTGGATCCTGTGTGCCTGCCTCTTTTTAATCTTAATTCTCTATTTCTGCCAGCTGGCTAACATGATTAATTGTGTCACTTCAGGTAGATCCACCACATAATCTAAAGAACATCAAGAGCTTTTTAATTCTATGTGAGGCCTTTTGGCAACCAAAGAACTCTCTACCTCCTCAAGTTGGTGTCAGATGCTTAAACCTGAATTTCTGAAATGCTTCCTAGAAATGCTTGTCGGCCTGGATATCCCCAGAGCAGTAAATAGTTTTGCTTGTCAGAGAGAGATGTTACTGTAGTTGGCATGAAGCTACTTTATGTATTGATATGTGTGTGGCACGGAGCAAATGGCATTTGTTGGAGGTGCCCTGCGGATATCCTTCTGCCTTCCAATAGACAAGACTGTGGAGGAATTCTCTTCCTATAAGTTAAACAGTTCAGTACTATTAATATATGCCGCTGTGTAGATTTTCAATGGCTATGCTTTTTTTTTTTTTAATATTTAAATTTTTTATTGATTTTACAAATTATAACGAACAAAACTTGTGACAAAGATGCATAACAATAAAACACAGTAGTACTATATATTGAGGTTATCCGTAGAAAATAGTGAAATTTCTTATGCAGATTATTCATGTCATAGAACAAAGTAAAACGATATCATTTAACATATTAACAGTATGATATTTACTGGATATTGGATTGAGTACAATTACGATAGCTGTCGCTATCAGTTAGCAAAATATCATATTGAGGATATCTATGGTTAGCATATAAACTGTAATGGAGAATTTTTAACATACAAACTCAGATCCATTTGAGATACTCTTTCCATGTTGGAGGTATGTATTCAGCCTCCGATAAGTGAGATAAGATTGGAAACCATTTGGCACTGAACGTCTTGGTCGAATGGCTATTCGAATCGCTATTAGTTTTATCAGTTATGCTTTCTAGAATGGCTATGCTTTTTACTCTCAAATTATAGTCAAGCCTATGGAGATCCACACTATTGCTAGGAGGTGTCTGATTTGTCTTTGAACTTTTACAACTGTGTGTGTGTGTGTACATGTACGTCAGGAGGTGGTTTCATCCTGCCTTTCTTCAGTCAGTGGGTGAAAGTCTCAGCACAAAATCTGCTACTGGCTGTGATTCCATGAAAGCACAGAATCTGGTACTGGCACAAAATTGGTCTTCAAGAGAAACACAACTTTCATAGGGTTTATAGCTGTGTTGACTACAGTGATATGCTTGAAAGAGCTAAATCTTAGAATCAAGATGGGTGGCTGATTCAGAAAAGATTTTCAGAAGTTAGATATGAGCTTTCATTGCACTGCATAGACTTCTGGTCATTTTCATGACAATTACAAGCAGCATTCACATGTTCTATTGGAGTGTGATAAAGCGGTTTTCTGCACTTAAAATTAGAGCAAATGAACTTCCTGCAAACTAGATGTTCGCAGCAGGAGGAGGGGGCTCTTGCATTGAGATAACTTCCAACCTACACTGTTTAAGACCTAACAACGAGTCAATAAACACGAGAGCTGGCACTTGCGCTTTTGTAGCTGAATATTCACAGGTAGAACAATTATAAGTCATACAAATGGGAAAATTTAATGTATATAAACATTCAGATCTGATCTTTATTCTGATATCTGTACTAGTTAAGAATTCATGGAGGTCAAAAGGAAGGAAGGAAGTGACTCTATCCATATGTATTTGACAGGCATGACTTCAACCCATCAGAGTTACTCTTTTAAGATTTGCCATAGGGAAAGGGTTGCACTGATCGATCTGTCTTTCCGAAGCGTTTTCACCAATCACATTGCTGGCTCATCAGCTCTGTATGATTCTACGTAGTAAGAAGTTCAAAACAAAGAGGAGCAATTTCCCTGATGTTGCACCTGCTAGACATAGGAGCAAACATTTTGCTTGCACACAAGGAGACTGTGGTCCAGGCCGGGAAGGATGGCGAAATGCCAGGCAGACTCTCCTGTGCTGTCTTACTGTGCACTGTAATCAGTGACCCAAGACTTGGAGCCAAACTAGATACGATCTGTGTTGAGGATCTGAGATCCCTTTGATGCCTTTAATGTTCCTTAAAAGTTGCTCTGAGTAGAACTGCAGGGAACAGGCTAAATTTGTCGTCCTTGCACCATTCCTCTGATAACAACTGCCCCCTTGGCTGCTAAAATTTATTATTAAAATATGTATATCCTACCCTTCCTTTTAGCTCAAAGTGGCTAGTGCACACAGTATTGGCATGGAACAAAAGCTGGCCACATTTTTAAGTTAATGGAAATATGAACCATACTAGACATTATGGGAGGATCCTAAATATATTGGCATGGATCTAACCATCTGTAAAGAAAATCAAGAGGTTTATTTGTAGACAAACACAGAGTACATTGACAAGGTCAGCTAAACCATCACATGCACACGACACCCTCAGCCTTTATCTTGCTGCACTCTATTTCTTTCGGTGTTTTTTCTCCCAGCCTGGGTCGTTTCCTGTTTAAGAGCCAGAGTGGGAGAAAGGTGTGTCAAGCTATAGGCTATTTTAGGCGTGAGTGGATGGACTTATGCATAACACAAGAGGAAGCGTAGCACAGAGGAAGTTCAAAAAATAAGCCTTCAGTGTGCTTGGGGGGGCCACAGAGAGTGGGACTGGATGGGCCATTGGCCTGATTCAGCAGGGCTTCTCTTATGTTCTTATCTGCAAGTGTCCCACTGATACTGTCAGATGTATCCCACAAGCTCCAACCCAAGAGACAATTTGCACATTGTTCTCTCTCACACACAAAATTATAGAACAGTCATTCCACTTCTTCCTTAAAATGCAGCCTTTTAGATCAAGCTTCAAAAATACAAAGATCCATTTGAATTAATATCCAGGTTTCTGAATTTCACACACCTAGCAGTTTCTAGGCTAGTGGTGCTATATTTTATGGGATTAACACAGCCACCCAGAGGCGGACCATGAGAGCTGTGTGTGGGCCCTGTGCCCCTGCCAGCCTGGCTAAGTTTAAAATAGGGCTGAGGCTGCAGTGGGCAGGGTGGACTCCCCTTCCCCAGGCTGGAAGCTAATAAAGGGGTGAGCCCAGTTGGGAGAGGGGAGGAAGGACTGCAAGGAAAGGAGGCTTCCGGTGGAAGACACTTTCAGTGGAAACAGCTCCCAGTGAAGGAAGAGGCTGGGGCCGGAGGCAAAGAGGACCAGGTAAGACAGAACAGCGCCAGGCAGAGCCACTCCCTAGATGAGGTGGGGCCAGCAGGCAGGCTCTAAACCTAGGGAATGGACTGAGGAATTAAAGGGACAGTACTACTTAGTAAATAAGCAGTATATAAAGGGCTCATGTGCAGCTGATGATGGAGGGGGCAAAAAGGGAAGCCCCATGGGATGGGGGGGGCTGTCCCCATGAGATGTCACTGAGCACCAGCATAAGCAACCGTGTCCATGTTTCTTTCCCAGCCTTCCTGTGCCAGGGATGAGTGTTGTCTGTAGCCCTGGCTGAATTGTGAGAACAGTCATGTCAGGGCAACTAACGTCAAAAGCTGACATGCCCGGTACTTTGGTAAGAACAAGCAGATCTTAAAAATGCGACTTCCAGATGGCTCAGGATGTTGAAGATGACCTTTTCTTTTCTGAAGATTAAAACATTTTCTCAAACATTATTTACAAAGGAAACTAGGAAGCAGAAAATGTATTAGTCGTGCATCCAGTGTCTTTTTTAGACATTTTAGGAGGTTAAAGGGGTTTTTTAATGTATTTTTTTAACCACCACCCCCCTCCCAAAATCATGCCTTTCTTTTAATTAGCAGAAAGATAATAAAGCACGTGCAGTTAGGAAACAGGTACATTTGGTAAATTATTCTTACCCTCTATGCACTCGACACATTACAGAGCAACCTAAGTAAAAGATTCCAGAGGTAGCCACGAAATAAATAAAAGGTGTCACAAGACTCCTATGAGTGGAGGAGATGGGGGGGGGGGAAGGAAGACAGGTAAAGTACAAGGGATGGATCAGAGCAAATGTAGCTGCTCAGACATTTTTTTAGTTGGGGATGAGGACTGTAGCATTAAGTCACAGGAAAGGTAGGTTTAGACTGGGGCATCTCACAGAAGCTCTGGGAGAAACAAAGAAGAATATTTACTTAATATACTTTTAACATTTTTAAAACTGATTTATGCTTCAGTCTTACATGGGGCTCCAGTAGTCTCTCATCCAAGGACTTGATCCCCACGCTGGAGTAGTGGTTAGTATATCAGACTAGACCTGGGTTCAAATATCCCCTCAGCCAGGGTGACCTTGGGCCTAGCTTTCCTCACAGGGTTGTTGTGACGATAAGTTTTGGAAGATTACCCTCAGGCACTGTTCTGTGTTCTAGAGAAAGGACAATGAGGATAAAAATGTGATAGGTCCATGCCTGCTTAGCTTTCGCAATGCTGCAACGTAAGACCATTAAGATGTCGGAATAAGTAGGCTCCATTTGCTGGACGGGAGTCCAGTACGTGGATGGTCGGTATCAGTGGAGGGACTTGGGCCTCCAATATCGATACTGCAGGCGGAGCGGAAGGCACTATAGGGGCATCACCCAGTGCAGGCACCGCTTCCTTCCCCTTCTTCGCCGCTTTAGGGGACTTGGAGGTGCCCTTCTTCGCGGACTTATGCTCCATACTTGCCTTAGCCTTCTTCTTGATTGGTGTAGAGGTGGATGATCGTGTCTTCGATGTCGAGGGCTTCGGTCTCGGGCAGTCAGCATCAGAGGCAGGTGTCAATGCCAGAGCTGTCGATGTAGATGGTCTCTCCTCCATAGTTGAGACAGGAGCAAGGGCCAATTCAAGCAGTGCTACCTTAAGGCGTGCAGCGCGGTTTTTTCTCATCTGGTTGGAGAATCGAGCACAGCGATGACAGGATTCTGGTTTGTGAGACTTTCCAAGACAAAAAATGCAGAGGGTGTGGTGATCTGGAGGAGCAAGTTTGCTACCACAACGTCTGCATCTGTTAAAAAATCCCCACTTCTTCTCCATAAGAAGAGAAATGGCGAAAAAAACGGTTGAGAGGGGGGGGGGTGGCCCGAAGGCCTGAGGTAAATTCCCCTCAGAAGAAACTAAAAATTTTTTTAAAAAACAAACTACTGAAAATAAACTGAAGGTGAAAAACAAGTAGGAAATAACTCCTAAGAGCTGTGGAGCGAAGCTGAAAACGAAGCTAATAGCAATCTGATTAGACCGAGAAGGAAAGAAGGTCTTTCCAACGCGGCGGTTAAGAAAGGAACTGGCGGGATGTTCGCGCCCACCCCCTCTGGGCATACGCGGTGGGGTTCCTGCGCATGCCCTGGGGGCTAGGTGCGAAAATCCGTTAAAAGAGCTTGCTACAGCACCGATCGATCCAGCGTGTGTGCACTGAATCCCATTGGTGTGAAGCACAGAGACCGCGACGAAGATTTATGATTTGTCTCCACTGTTAAGCTAAATAACAAAAAGAAACAAAATGAGCAAGGCACAAAATTTAATACAGGCCTTTGAGATTCAGTTTCTCAAGGTGATGTTTTTAAGTATCACATTGCTGTGTATAAACATGGAAGATGTTCTATCTGTCAACAGAAACGACTGTAGTAGATGAAGCATTGTTATGTAATGGGCCTTATGTTGTTGCATTTTGCAACCATAGAACCTGTGACATAATAGGTCCCTGTGATTTAAAAAAAAAAGCTGCCTTATGTAATGCATGCACAGACACAGAGAAGCAATAGTATTAGAGGCTTTTTTTCTTTTGCTCTCTGAGGCTTGCAGGGGGAGGGAGGGGGAGCTCCAGTATCTACCTCTCTGCCTGGGGCTTACAGAGGGAGGTGGGGGGCATGCAAGGGGTGGGGGTTGGCCCCTAGGCTCTGTCTGGGTGGGGGCTCCCCAGGATATGTCCAAGAGACCCTGGGGCAGTCTGCAGTAAGGGGCACAAATACACATTCACAGCAAAAAGCCAGCACTCTATTTCACACATGTCCCAGCCCCCCTCCCGGTTTCAAAGCATTCCCCAGTCACAAAACACAATCACAAAAGCCCCCTTTTCACCAAAAAAGATTCAAAACACCCAGGGACTCCATTTTCCCATCCCCCAACCCAAAAAGCTTAAAAACACCCAGGTACTCCATTTTCCCAGCCCCCAATCCCCAGCCATACGCTACACCCTTCGGGGAAAGCCGACACGTGGCCACCGTGCTTCCCAGGGCTGCCAGCTGCCGCCATCTTGCCCTCCCCTTCGAGCAGGGCCCTCAGGGAGGCGGGACTTCTGGTGGAGAGGGGGGAGCACTCATCAAATCTTGACATGACAGAAGGGATGTATATGCTCCTCCTAAAATTCCCAAATATATGTATGCTGGTTCACTAACCATTGTCTTAGAGCAGAGTCCTACTCACAATCCACTTTGTAGAAGGCACAGACAGTGCTGTGTGTTCTTCCTGAGGCTAAGCCTGGAGCAGAGTCTCAGGTGTCAAGAAAGCCTTCTTGCAATAGCAGGAACCCTTCCTGTGAAGATCCTGGATGAATCTTCAAGCTTGTTCGTTGCCCTAGGAGCAGTTCCCCTTTCCTCCTGGCAAGGCAAAGAGGGGCAGCTCTGTACTAGGGTGCTGATTTCAGTGCAGTCAAGAAGAGTTCAGCTGTCAGCAATTCCTGCTCTGCAGCTCTTCCCAGCTACTGCAGCTCTTCCAGGGAGGATTGTTCATTTCTTCCCAGCTAGCAATTTCAGCTCTGTGTAAAACAAGCTTTGCCCTTAAGAGAGCACTCCCTTCAGTGCTTCTCAATCTACCCTTCTTGGCCTTTCAGCTAGCCCAGTCCTACTTTATATCACCGCTCATTCTCATGATGGCTCTTTTAAAAGCAAGCCCTATGAGCCTTTGCTAAATATGCAAATTAATACAAACCATGTACACATCAGCTATCTGCTAGTCCAGTCTGCTTTAAGGTCTATCTAAGTATCTGCAGTCTACTAACCAGACCTAGGCCCAAAACCATTTCCCCCCAGTACAGACTTTTATAAATAAATGGTTATATTCATGCACATGGGGGAAATGGCAGTGCTGTTTTGGGAAGTTTGCTGTGAGGACAATTCTCTGTAGAGCTGCCAGCTGGGAGAAATGGAGAGAAAAGAGAGTTGCACCAGCATTGCCCCAATACGCGATGCCATTTCCGGTGCAGAAAAGGAAACAATATCATCATGCTGGGCTGATTCTTTAGGATACTGGGGTATCTGAATGACCATCTTCTCCCACACATTCCTACCTTGGAATTAAGATCGCAGGGAGATGCCCTCCTGACTATCCCACCAATTAAAGAGGCTTGTTTGGTGAGTACACAAGACAGAGCCTTTTCCATGGCAGTCCCACAATTATGGAACAACCTCCCCAAGAAAGTGCACCTGGCCCCGGCCCCCTCATTGCCGATCTTCAAGAGGCAGTTGAAGATACTTTTGTTGAAGACTACATTTGATTGATTTAGTGCTTTATTATTGGCATTCCTAACTGGAGCTTTGAAATTGTCACTTTTTATGTGCTTTTTAATTGTTGTTCCACAAGGGAGAAAGGTGGCTAATAACTACTTGAATAAATAAAATAAAAAAATAGAATTGGGTGAATCTTATATCACCCCAGTGTGATGATATCACTTCTGGTTTTGTGCTGGAACTAGGGCTGCCAAGCCGCGGCTGGGGATCTGCACGTCTTCACAGGATCCCTGCTGCGGGGGACAGCGATAGGCGTTGCACCGCTGTCGCCAGGATGTGACGCTGTTTGGAGTCCCGTTGCCAGAGCGACGCGTAGCGTCACATCCTGGCGACAGCAGTGCAACGCCTATCGCTATGCCCCGTGGCAGGGATCCTGTGAAGACATGCGGATCCCCCGCCGTGGCTTGGCAGCCCTAGCTGGAACTGATATCATGCATTGGCACAATGCCAGTGAGCCTCCCAGATATTTACCCCCACCAGCCTAGGAAGCTGTTATGTCTGGACATGAGAAATCTTCCACTCCAGCTGAGCTGCTGCTGGAGGCATGCCTGGGCTTGTCTGGACAGGCCACCTAGTTGGAGCTTGGAGCGCCAGAACAATGGCAGGCAGGATCCTGGAACCTGCCTGAAGATTGGCCCCTGAGGGCAGCCAGCCAATCTGGAGCCTGGAGGCCATTTGAACTCACCAATTGCATGGGGGCTGAGAGTGGCTTAGGTGTATATCGTTAGGGCAGTTGCCCCATGTAAAGCATTCCTGTTGGGATGGAATAGACTGCTGCTTGCTGAAATCACTATGCCTTTGCCTCTGCCGTGTTAAAACCACTATTTAACGCATCAGCAGGGAACCGGGAAGCCAAAGGCAGAAGGTGTCCCCCCATCTTCTGACACTGGATGTCCCGTCCTTCACTGACGGGGATACTGCTTTGGAGTACAAATTGTGTCATCACAAAGAGTACACACAACCTCACTGCACTCTCCCCCAACCACCTGGAAGTCTTTGCAAAATGCAAAATGCAACTCCTCTGTTCATATTGACCCTCCCTGTCATAATGAAAGATGTTTCATTCCTTAGTCAGTTATCCTTACAGGCACCAGGGATAATCAATACCAGCCTTGACTTTGATAAGAGTTCAGTCGGTGGCTAGGAAACTACCTTTGCAGTGATTCAGAACAAAACCGAGAACACAGAACTGATAGCACTGCTATGCCCGGGTACCTCGTTCAGTTTTCCAAAGGTCAAAGCCTGATGTATTGACACAATGCATGACCTCTGATTTATGGAGATAAATTCATTGACTTTGGATCTCAGCCAAAAGACAATCACCTTTGTACCCATGCCACAGTGCCATCACTATCTGGTTTTTGCCCTGGAAGGACAGTACATTTTTTTCCTGAAAAGACAAGATAATCTTATGTGAACTTAACCTTCCAGTGCCAGGCAAAAGTTTTTTTTGTTTTAATTTCCCCAGGTATTTCTAAACTGTTGACTTCTATAGGAAAGGGGGGTTGAGATGGGCTTGGGGACTTTCTGGGATTGGACTTCAGCCGATTGCAATCTTAATTGGAAGGCATTTTAGTCACACATGACATTTTACTACTGGCTTTAATTTTTACTTCAGTATAATTTTCTTGCTGTTGTATTATGCTGTTTCTTTGGGGGCGGTCACACGCGCAAGATAAAGTGGGGGGGGGGGAAGCGAGGCTATTTCCTCTGGAGGAATTTGACCCGGAGTTGTGCGATCACACAGTCTTTGGAAGCTGCGGGCACAGCCTGCCACTGCATGATCAGACGCAACCCCGGGTGAGTCAGGTTGGGGGTTTTTTTGCTGTTTGTTTCTGATGCACTTACACAAGCGGTTGATGAATTGCATCTCCGCACTGAGGTCTCCCTACGGAGTTTGCGATGCTGCGCATACTGAGGGGGGGGGGAAACAACGGCACGGAGTCGGGATGGCCTGATCAGAACATCCCGATGCCACAAGAGTGCACTGGAGCAATCAGACACAGGAAACTCCGTCCATGACCTGTTGCAACCCGTTTACTACCGGATTTTCCACTTCTGCAGTGGAGCAAAACGGGTTGCCGATGGGTGCGGGGCGCTTCATGTTCCTGTCTGATTGTGCCCTGTAAATCCACCCAGCATTCACACCTGTGGTGGGGCTAATTGTGCGTGTGATCGCGCCCTTTGATTATTTTGAAGCGAAAGTTCTGCTACAGGTTTCCATTTAGTTTGTTTTTAATTATGGCTGTTACACTATTGTATGTGTGGGAGAATTTTGTGGAAATTGAGCCTGGACCTCTTTTGTCTGGTTCATTCGGTATTAGCCTCTTATTCCTTTCTTTGATTCATCTTCCCAGAAGGCTTTGCAGCCTAGTTGTTCATAGGCATTGCTTTGCCTGTGCCCTTTTGCCTAGAAACATGGCTTACACTCCAAGAGACCTGGGTACTAGGTAGAGTCCAAACATACTGATTGCCAGGCTGGGAACTGTCTTAGCCCCTCATCCTGGAGGAAAAGCTGTCTGGAGCTTCTTGACCTAACAGATAGTAAACTAACTTTGAACAAAGATCATATGGTCAACAGATGTGGGGTTCGGCCTTGACGAGTTCGTCACTTTCTTGATTGACACTGCAAAGAGTATATATGTGTGGCTTTGGGCTTTGTTAGAGGCTGCTAGGCCAATACCCCACCTGTGATTCTGTGAGGGCCTTGGTCTGCAGTCCCAGGAATATTCCTTATTCTGTTGAAGTGTACACTGTACCAGGTATTGGGATTTTCTATATGCTATTGAGTATTATATCTGTATGGATTTAAGATTCAGTAAATGGCTTTAGTGTGAAGCAACTGTTCTCTCTCTCTCTCTCCCCCCCCCCCCCCCGAAGATTCAGTCTCTTGCCAGCCCAATCCAGCCCAGGTCTGGGGATCTCAGGCAGTTTCCTGGGCACCAGAATTCTTCAACAGTATGCTTTTAAAATTTGTTTTTATTGTTATTTTTTCACTTGGTCTGATGCCATTTAACTTGGAAATTGTCTTGACCTTGTTCTGGAGAGAGAAGCACATGGCTTTATTTAAGAAATATCAGGACATAAATAGAGCTTTTCTTCCAGTTTAGTAATAATTTAGTAATAATTAGAGCTGTGCTGAATATTTTCCAGTTTTGATATTTGGGTTGAAAGTGGTACATTCAGGAAATATTTTTTACCCGAAAATTCAAGCTAATAATACTCTTCTTTTCATTCTTCTAGTAGGGAAGTATAATGATAGATGACACTGCCAAAACTCTGGAATGGAACTTGTTTCAAAGTTCAAGCCTTATAATGTTTCTAATGACATTGGATGGACAGTATCATTGCCTCCCAGCATGTTCTGTGAACTCTTAAACCGCCTTTCCACAAAACTTACCTGGCAATGTGTCAGCTAGCTGCCATGTTTTGCTTGATCCCTTCTCTGACCCTCGCGCTACAACGCATGCCTCATCGCTTGCTCACTGCTCTGCCCGCTTGCCGGAAACAGCGATAGGGAGACCGTGAGAACCATTGCTGCCAGACTGAGTTATCTGTCTGACCTTGTGACAGGGGGAGGGCTTGCGTTCCACCGCTGGTGTGACTATTTCGGCTCTCATGGAGCACTGAGACTCTCCCGCTTATTATGTAAC
This sequence comes from Gekko japonicus, assembly GCF_001447785.1. NCBI lineage: Eukaryota > Metazoa > Chordata > Lepidosauria > Squamata > Gekkonidae > Gekko > Gekko japonicus. The sequence goes on from NW_015177011.1 coordinate 1,450,773, forward strand.
CTCCCGCCAGGAGAATTCCCGCACGCTCGGATTTCATTTGCTTAGCCATTTGCCTCGTCCTGCTATATGAAGGGATGGTTCCGCCCTATTGTCATTCCTAACAATAACCCTGTGGACATGGTAACAGACCTGTAGTCTAATAAAGCATAACGCTTCCCTGGAAACGTGTGTGGAGATTTACTTGCTGTTGAACCTGACACAATGCCCATAGAAATGTAGTTCCCAGTGCTCCTGAAATCCTTATTAGTAGTGTTTGATGTCACATGCACTTCATTACCCAGTCACCCAGTGACATGGCATTGTGGAATGTCAAATGGATGTTTCATGGTCAGTCCTCTGTCTTGCTGCCATCGCCCAATAAGATTTGTATGGGCAAAGGAAAGATATGGCTGCTGTGGCAGGGGGGGGGGGGGGGCTGGAGCTAGAGGAAGCCTGTTTTAAATCATGTGGGGGTGGGGCATGCCTGATTTGGAACAGAGAGAGAATATGTAAATAGAAATTCTAAGCCATCCCTTCTGAAATCCGGAACTATCACCAGGATTTGGAAGAGGTTTCTCCTTCCTGCCTTCACCTACCAATTCTCCTGTCCAGATACCCGCAGCCTGTTTTCCCCTCAGCCAAGCTTGGAGAACGGAAGTAAACATGGTTGGGGGGATAAATGGCCTTGGACAAGATATTTGTAGCAGAGAAGCAGTAGGCCCAAGAAGGATTAAGTACCCCTCTTCCCATCCATTGATTCTGTCCTACAAATACCTTCAACCCACATTTGAGTTACTTCAGCAAATGCAGGCTTGGAAGCAGACCTTTGCCAGGGTAATGAGAGCTCTTCCCTCAGAGCAGAAAATACAGAACCCAGCAAAACTAGAAGTAAATCCAAACACAATTTAAAATTGGTACTGGCTTCTGATGTCACAGAGTGGAAGCTTGATTTTTCGCTTTTAAAAATATGATGTGTAATTTTTAGACAGCATTCCCAAGACAATATTTGCATAAAGGTCATGTGTCACTCCAGGGTTGCTGTGCAATTATTTCCTTTTATTCCCTAAGAATCTTGAGCAGTTTGGGGGGGGGGTCTTCATTTTTTGGACGCAAAGGATAAAAGGACTGAAACAAATTTTGCTACCGCCAAAGTAATCTTAGGATCATCATCTGTAAGCAAATAATACAGAGATTCCAAAGTAGAGGGTAGTGCCTTATCTCTCCTTATATATAATTGTGAAGTGGGGTAGCACTTTCTGAAAATTCCACATGCTCCTAAATCAATTGGCTCCATGATGTGTCACTCAGAAGCTGTCCCTATCCACTGGCTGCATTGCCTGAGTCCCGCCCACAGAAGTGGTGCCTGCCAAAACTTTCCTCAGAAGACAGTTGCTTCACTCCAGTGAACACAGGTACTGTCTTTGCTCTTCTCGCCAGACGACGATTGATTCCCTCAGGGGACAAAACCCACCGTCTCCAAGCCAGGTTTGCTGAGGCAACACTTTTCAGAATGGAAAAAAACCCCGCCAAGGAAGCCAGAGTTTGGGGAGGGGAGAGGCCTCAGTTGAATAGAGGCCACCCTTGAAAGCAGTTATTTTCTTGGGGGGGGGGGGAGATCTGTTGTCTGGAGTTCAGTTGTAATACCAGGTGATACCAGATGTCAGAGATCATTGTTGCCAATCTCCAGGTGAGGGATGATCACTCAGAATTACAATTGCTCTCCAGGTGGCAGAGATCAGTTCCCCTGGAGAAAATGATGGACTCTGTGTCCTTATACCTTGCTGAGATGCCCCCACTATGGCAGCCAACATGATGCAGCAGTCAGGGCTTCAGAGCACAGTAGAGGCTGCAGGTGGTGGTGGGAGATAGAAACTGAAGAGTGAGAGGGAAATAAAGGAAGGTTGATGATTGGCTGGGGAGGAGATAGGGTTGCCAACTCCAGGTGGGAAATTCTTGGAGATTTGAGGGATGGGGCTTGGAGTGGGTGAGGTTTCAGGAGGCATGGGACCTCAGTCAGGTACAATGCCATAGACTCCATCCTTCAAACCAGCTGGTCCCTCCTGGGGAACCATTGTCGCCAATCTCCAGGTGAGGGCTGGAGATCACTCAGAAGCACAACTGCTCTCCAGATGGCAGAGGTCAGTTCCCCTGGAGAAAATGGTGGACTCTGTGTCATTATACCCTGCTGAAGTTGACACAGCAAATTGTCACTGAGTGCCCAAACCCAGGGCACTCTCCCAGAAACTCTTTCTAGAGCTCGTTGTATTTATTTCCACAACAGGCCTTATTTGTTGTTGTTCAGTCGCACAGTCGAGTCCGACTCTTCGCGACCCCAGGGACCAGATCATGCCAGGCCTTATTACTAGTCCATAATAAGTGGCTTAATGTAGTAATCCCTAATATTCTCAAAAAAGTGGCATTGAAACAGAACAAACAATGCATCAATCTTACTAAGGCCACAGGGACAGATTCTGTCAGAATGAGGCCTATTCAAGGGTCTTCCTTGTAGAACTGTGGAGGGTAAAATAGTTAATCTAGCAAATAAAAAAAGCTCTACAGTAGTGTGGGGCTGTGCCGTTCTACTTTCCAAACAACTAGGTTAAGACCATCAAAGGTCAACAGAAAATGCCACCTATTCTGTTCCAGGGCAGCTGTAGACAGGGAATCTCTTGGGTATGTGTTCCAACTCCATTGCCATGCCTGCCTATTTTATGCATTCCCACCATTTGGAGTTTTGCACAAGGCACTAGTCAAAATAGCAGCCGACAAAACCTCCTGCATTCTTCTCACCCCATTTTGGCCAAGGAGAGTGTGGTTCCCAACCGTGTGGAGACTATCCAAGAGCATACACAGATGCCTACCTCCAGCCCATGATCTCTTTCACATGGGTCTTGTCCTGCACCCAGAGATCCTGCCCCTGCCCCGACAGCTTGGCTAATTCAGACCTGGGGGGGGGGGGTTCCACAAAGGGCGAGAGAGGTTATGGTGGCCTGTAGGAGACCTTCTACAAGGAAATCTTACAACGCTAAATGGAAAAAGTTCTCTGATTGGGCCGTTCATCAGGGGATTTGTCCCACCACTTGTATTTTGCCTAAGATTTTCGACTACCTGTTACTATTAAAAAATGGAGGTCTAGCCTCATCTTCTGTTAAAGGCAGTCTCGGCTTTTCATGAAGCAGTTGGCATGTGTTCAGTGTTTTCTGCTCTGGAATCTTGGAAATTACTGAAGGATTTATACAATTTGCACCCACCATCTGTTCGCCCTCTTCCACAATGGAGTTTATCCCTTGTGTTATTCAAGTTAATCTTTTGTACCCATGGCCAAGGCTGAGTTGTCATTTCTTTTGTATAAAACCACCTCTGCACACAGGGTGGAGGAACTGAGCACTTTAAGGTGTGACCCGCTCTTCACCAAGCTTCATGAGGGCAAGGTAGTCCTGAGACCTAGTCTGGACTTCTTGCCCAAAGCAGTTTCTAGGTTTCATATTAACCAAGATATGATTCTACCAGTTTTCATCCCTTCCCCTGAACAAACTCTGCACACACACTAGATGTTAGATGAGCACTCCTCTTTTATTTAAAACCTACAGAAAAATTTAGAGAAGAGGAGGAGGAGGTTGGATTTATACCCCACCCTTCACTACCCAAAGGAGTCTCAGAGTGGCTTACAATCTCCTTTCCCTTCCCCTCTCCACAAATGACACCGTGTAAGGTAGGTAGGGCTGAGAGAGCTCTTTCGAGAATTGCTCTTGAGAGAACAGCTCTGAAAAATCTTGTAACTGACCCAAGGTCATACCAGCAACTGCATGTGGAGGAATGGGAAATCAAACCCAGTTCTTGCAGATTAGAGTCCACACCTAACCACTACACCAAACGTTTTGTTTGTTTCAAAGAGGCTAATAAAAGGAAGGCAGCATCACCTCAGTCAGTGTCCAGGTGGGTGGGTCAAGACAGCTTATAGTGCAGCTGGGTTAGCGTGTCCCATTGACATCAGCGTGCACTCCATCAGAGCACAAATTTCAGCAGCAGCCTTACTGTCTCAGCTGTCGGTTGATGATGTCTGCAAAGCAGGTACCTGGTCCACGTTGTCCACCTTTGTTCGGCACTGCCATGGATGTGGATGCTTGAAATAAGACAGCTGTTGGGAAAGCAGTTCTGCAGTCTGTCTCCCACTAATCGGCCCACACCCACCTCCTCAGTGAATGAACTTGCTAATCTCCCATGTGGGACTGCACAGAAGCCACAATGATGAAATCGGGCTTGCTCTTGCCTGTAAACATTGTTCATTGAGTGAGGAGCTCCCTCCTTTCCCCCACTGTGGACAGCTGATCTTTCGTGTTGTTTGAGCCCTCGTGGCGGTGAAGGGAGAACTGAGGGAAGAGTGCTCGCCCTGCTCCCATCACATGACCCTTTGGGTGGGAAAACACTGAAGACCGGGGTGGGGAGGAGCACTCGTAAGCAGTCGTTAGAAAGCTTGTTAGCTCTTCTGCAGCTGGCCTGCAACTGCACAGTCCCCCACGTGTGCCTGCACAGAAGACCCCTTGATGAACAATGGCTACAGGTAAGAGCCACCCTGTTTGCCCAACCTCCAGATAGTGGCTGGAGATTTTCTACTATTACAACTGATTTCCAGGTGACATAGATCAGTTCACCAGGAGAAAAGGACCACGTTGCAAAGTAGACTCTATGGCATTACACCCACTGAAGTCCCACCCCTCCCCAAACCCTGCCATACCCAGACTCCATCCCCCCAATCTCCAGGTATTTCCCAACCCAGAGCTGGCTACCCTAGGGGTGGCCCTGAGTGTCTTAAATCCTGCACTTGAGTGTACTTGAGGAATGGGATTAGGATTGTTCAAGAAGGCCTATCTTGATAGATGGTCTCTGTCTCTCTTCTCAGTGAGACCCTTGCTGTTTTGAGTGCTTTAACATTGCAGCCCCGGCTGTGAGTACCTGCCCCTCCTACTTTATTTTTGGCCTTTGCTCTTTACCCAAAAAAAATCCTCTCCAAGGTTCCCCATCACAAAGTCTCCACTTACTAATAATTCAGCAGACACAGAGACAGAGGGATGTCGTATAAGGGACCTGGTAGTATAAGGGACTCGGTAGTTATACTCTTGGTAGTACCCTAGGATTGGCTTCTTCCTTGGAATTCCCTCCTCTCCTTATGGGTGGGTGGCAAGCAGAGAAGGAAGATGGATAGTCAGCTTGGACCCTTTATTGACTTCAGTGGGAGGGTTTTAACTTAGTGCTACCTTCTATATGTCCTGACCTGGATAGCCCAGGCTAGTCCAATCTGGTCAGATCTTGGAAGCTAAGCAGGGTTGGCCCTGGCTAGTATTTGGATGGGAGACCACCAGAAAATACCAGGATTGTGACGCAGAGCCAGGCAATGGCAAACCACCTCCGAACGTCTCTTGCCTTGAAAACCCCAGGGGGCAGCCATGAGTCAGCTGTGACTTGAAGGCACTTTCTATCACCACCTTATTTATAGACTTAACATTTCATTGGCACAAAGGGTGGGAATGGCTCAGAAATCAGCGCTGGAAGATTACGAATAAACATGCGCCCTCCCAAGTGTGTTCCCAGTTCCTCCGCCAGTAGGACAGTGTCATTGCACTGGCCTAGATTCACTGCAGCAACATACCTTTTTCTGTCAGAGGTGGGGAATTTAGGAGCATTCCTGTCCACAGCCAGGGGACATAAATTAGGGAATTGGATCATCATCATCATCAGTTAAACGTTTATACCATCTCTCACAGAGCAGTCTCAGAGGTGTGTACAGCCTTTTACACTGAGAAACATTAAAAACAATCTACTAATCTAAATATACCAAAAAATACAGGTGGTGGGGTGGTGGGGCTTCTGGGCCATGGGTTTGAGCAGCTGGGGAGCTATGCTGAGTCGCTACTTGGTAGGGTTGCAGTAGCTTTCTGCAGCAGGTCATCCTCAACTACCTGTGAGCTGGGACCCCCCTTCACTTGCCTGTTCTTCCTCAGAAACTTCTGCCTCTTCGGGGCTGGCTGTGTCTGACTGATCCACAACACCTACCCACATAATTGCATACTGATGTTATACTGAACACATATGGGTGCGGCCAGTGACATGATGCTGCTCCTGTATACACACATAATAGACGTTTGGGGGCTGTATTGTACATTTGCAATGTAGATAAGTGAAGGCTGGGATCCCAAAATTAGAAATGATCTCCAGGCGACAGAGGTCAGTTTCCCTGGAGAAAATTTGGATGGGAGACCACCAGAAATCATATAAACAGACAGATGATATAAAAAAAGCATAAAGCCGATATGGTGTCTCAGTACAAATTTGCCCCCCAATGGCGGGGGGGGGGGGAGTGAGAAAGCAACGAATTGGCCAAATTGCTGCTCAAAACCGTTGCTGTCCTCAACCATATGCTTGGTGGAACATCTTTGCCTTGCATCATAATGTCACACAAAAATCATAGTGCATAATCAGGTATTTGGCTTTTATGTGGAAAAAAAAGCAAACTTAAACCCAGAATCCTCACTAAACAAGAAATCAGAAACAACTTGGAATTCTGTGCATTCTTCTTTTTCAATTAGGTCACTTGATTCAAAAGCTGTTCAAAAATGTAAAACTCAACTGCAAATCTCCTGTTCATCCCTAAGGAAGTATCCATATTGTACAATCTGGCGAAGAAGTTGCCTGGCTCTCTGTGATCCCCCAGGCACTGAGTTCATAATGCTCATGAGTGTGGAAAGTCCCCAGCTGATAGGCTCTGCTAGCATTTGCTAATTCAATTTCCTCAGTGCTCTCCAATTCCTGCATGCAGTCTGCTAATCCTGATATCCTGTGAGGTCATGCAACTAATGTGCTCTTTTGCTAAGGGTGATGTTTAAATTAATTAGTCATTACTTCGTATGTAGACTGAGGAGCCAGCTAAAAAATGCATTAACCCAAAGTTGTAACACTGGCTTTTGACTTTTCATCATATGGAACAAGAGATGGGTAAAGCCATGTGAGGCCAGGATGTACCACCTCAGCTCGCTAGAGCCGTAGAGGCCAAACAGCTGAAACCAAGATGTGCCTGGAGCATAAGGTTGCCAACCTCCAGGTGGTAGCTGAAAATCCACTATTTACTGATTTCCAGGCAACAAGAGTTCAGTTTCCCTGGAGAAAATGGCCGCTTTGGAAGGTGGACTCTATGGCATCACATCCCATTGAAGTCCCCTCCCTCCCCAAACCCCGCCTTCCTCAGGCTCCACCCCCAGAATCTCCAGGTATTTCCCAAGCAGGAGCTGGCGACTCTACTGGAGCAGGCAAGCATGTCCCAGGAACACATAGCTGGCCTTGCTCTAGAAACATGTAAGAAATAAATTCACATGCTTACCTCCTGGTCTCATCCAACTCTATGATCCTGTTAGTGTCATTTGTACTTTAAGCCTTGTTAGAAAAGTGTAAAGCTCCTAAGACTATGCGCAGCACCAAAACAGCGCTTGACGTGGCCGGTTATGATCTCTTGACCCAGCCCCTTGCCGACATAGAAGTTCAAGGGACTGCCTTGAAATGGTTTTCCTCCTTTCTCCATGGTCGGGGACAGAGGGTGGCGCTGGGCGAGAGGGTCTCCCTGTGGTACCCACTAGAATGTGGAGTGCTGCAGGGGGCGACCTTCTCGCCAATGTTATTTAACATCTTTATGCGCCCCCTTGCTCAGTTAGTCTAGAGTTATGGGCTGGGTTGTCATCAGTATGCTGATGACACTCAGCTCTATCTGTTAATAGATGGCCATCTGTCTTCCATTCCTGGAGACTTGGTGGAGGCTTTGGATGTCGTGGCTGGATGGTTGCGGCAGAGTTGATTGAAGTTAAATCCATCGAAGATGGAGCTCCTGTACCTGGGTCGTGGGGGTATGGATGTGGGCACCAGGCTTCTGTTAGTATCTGGACCCTTGGTGCCGGCCCAGTCGGTGAAGAGCCTGGGAGTAACACTGGATGCCTCTCTGTCTATGGAGGCCCAGGTTGCTGCAGTTGCCAGATCTGCCTTTTTCCATCTTAGGCAGAACAGGCTACTGAAGCCCACAGGACTTAGCTACAGTGATCCATGCAATGGTCACTTATAGGCTTGATTACTGCAACTCACTCTATGCAGGCTTACCCTTGAGGCCGATCTGGAAATTATAGCTGGGGCAAAATGTGGTGGCGCACCTGCTGACGTTGATGCCTGTGTGGGCTCATGCTCAGCATGTGCTTCGCCAGCTGCATTGGTTACCTACCAGTTGAGTACTGGATCCGCTTCAAGGTGTTGGTAACATTTAAAGCCTTATATGGCCTGGGACCAACATACCTAAGGGACCGCCTCTTCCTGTATACGCCCCGAAGAGACAATCAATATCTCCCGGTGGTCCCTGGCCCAAGAGACGTCTGCTTAGCCTCGACCAGAGCCAGGGCTTTTCCTGCCCTGGTCCCTACCTGGTGGAACATGCTCCCTATTGAGATCAGGGTCCTGTGGGATCTCATTCAATTCTTCAGGGCCTGCAAGATGGAGCTCTTCCGCCAGGCCTTTGCCTGTGGTGGTGGGTGTCCATACAAGGCTCCCCAGAGGTTGCTGTCACCCACCCACTGATAACCAGCCACATTTATCTATCTTAACTGTGCTGGAACCTCCTAACGGTAAGCTATGACTACCACTTATATGTCTATAATGTGCTTTAAATTGTATTGTATTGTATTGTATTGTATTGTATTGTATTGTATTGTATTGTATTGGATTGGATTGGATTGTATTGTATTGTATTGTATTGTATTGTATTGTATTGTATGTTTTAAATCTGATTGTATCCACTGAAATTGATGTAACCCTCCCTGAGCCCCTTGTGGGATGGGCAGGATATAAATGCGAAAATAAATAAATACATACCTGTTTGTAAAAGGCAAATGGTGCCTGTATCCAGCCACACAGGAAGAGGAGAGTTAACCATATGATCCCTGTTTTCTTGATTTCCCACAAGCGCTGCTTCATGCTCACTCTTCTCTTTGCCCCATGGTACGTGTCAATCTCACACAAGCTGCTGCACGGCGGCATTTTGCCCCGCAGCGTCGCACGATTTTCCCCACGTCTACTCAAACCTGTTTTTTGAGGATTGAGTAGACACGGGGGAAATTGCGCGAAGCTGCGGGGCAAAATGCCGCCGTGCAGCAGCTTGTGTGAGATTGACACGTACCATGGGGCAAAGAGAAGAGTGAGCACAGAGCAGCGCTTGTGGGGCAATCACCCTGAAGCTGAGTTCCTCAGGCTATCATTGGCATTAAGGACAGTACTTTTTTCCTTTCAAGCGCTCCCCCCTTTCAGGGCAGGGAGCCCAGTTTCAACTGAAGGATCAAATCCCCTCTCCCATTCCCACATAGCCATGCTCCGAACTGGGACCTGCATGTGAAATTCAGAACATATGCAAAGTAGTAGCGAGAGGGACTATGGCTCAGTGGTGAAGCATCTGCTTTGCATGCAGAAAGTTCCAGTGTCACAGCCCAGCTTCTCCAGTGACAAGGATCTGGTATGGAGGTGGTGGGGAAAGATCCTGGAAAGCCTCTGCCAGTAAGAGGAGACAATAATGACCTTAATAGGCCAATGGTTTGACTCAGTAGACCTGTATCCTGACCCCGCTCATGTTGACTGAAAGCATGGAGAGGGAGGTGGGCACAAGCATGTGTGCTCCACTCCTAGCCTCCACGTGATCACCAGCTCGTGAGCATGGGGCTTATGCATATGGTCCCTCCCTGTGATGGACAATGCTGGGAAATCAGGGCCTGTAATCTCTCCCCCTCCCCTCTGTTCTTTCTAGACATTCCACCTAATGAAGAATGATGGAGAATTTGAAAGCTTGTACACTGTCTTATAGGAGCTGCGGTGGCTCAAGTGGTTAAGACGCTGAACTGCAGGCTGTGGAAGGTCAGTAGTTCAGCAGTTCAAGACCCGAGTGCCGCATGACGGAGTGAGCTCTCGTCTCTAGTTCCAGCTCCTGCCAACCTAGCAGTTCAAAAGCAAGAAATTGCAAGTAGATAAATAGGGACCACTTCGGTGGGAAGGAAACAGCGTTCCGTGCGCCTTGGTGTTTAGTAATGCTGGCCACATGACCACGGAAACGTCTTCGGACAGCGCTGGCTCTTCGGCTTTGAAACGGAGATGAGCACCGCAACCCTAGAGTCGGACTCGACTGGCTTTCCACAGACAAGGCATTTCTGTCCAGTTTGTGACTTCCCTGTCTCTCTCCTCTGGCAGCAAAAAATACTCCCCAAACTGCTGCTCATGAGAGGGGAAAAGGCCCCCCTGGGGAACAGCATGGAGGAGTCAGCAAAAATTGGGCCACCCTTCCTTCTGCAGAAATCCTGTCTGGGATCCAAGCCTTATCGTACGTCTTCTTAGGACAGGAGAAAAAAAAAATATCCCACAAAGTATTTTTTTGCTGTCATGCTTCCAAGTGTGGGTGGGTGGGTGGTGCAGCAGAAAGTGACCTGGCATCGTCTTAGATTCTTCTAATTAATCTGACTCCCTTTGCCTGCCATTCCCTATAATGATTTTCACCAAAACTTTATGCTTAAGCTTTGCTCCACAGACTGGAGGTCATGCTAAACTAATGCTGTCTCTTTCTCAAGGTTGCCATTGTTAATGGGTCTGAAGGAGCCTGGACACGGGCTACGCTTCATTGCTTAGTTATGGACCAGCACACTTGCTTTGTTTTCTTTCCACATGAGGAAGTAAGTTCGACACATAATTGTCTGTATTAAAATTAGAAGTATGCATGATGCTTTATGAACAACTGATCTGACACCTCTTCACCCATAGGCAACAGCCAAAAACCCACCATGCTTATTTTGCAGGGAGATTTTACCATAGTGAGCAGACTTACAACCAGTCCTGTGCATGTTTACTCAGCAGAAAAAAAGACACTGTTTAATCTATTCCCATATAAAGAGATATAAAATTGCAACTGGGCAACGAGTGGCAATATGATAGCCAGAAAAATGTTCCGAGACTATTAATCTGAAATGCTTCTCAGGTTTTGAGCAGAACAGGTTTTCTTCAGAATCTGCAAAGAAGAGTTAAAGGGAATTCCCGTCACCTCTTCCTGCAGCTCCTGTTTTTCTTCTCTCTTAGCTGCACCATCAGCCATTTTACTCCAGGAAGATTCCAGAAAGGGAACAGCCTATCACGTGGCTGGGTTGCATGAGACGTATGTGTGTATGTATTTATTATTTCCATTCATATCCCGCCCTTCCCGCGAACGGGCTCAGGGCAGCTCACAACAATAAATATGAAACAATCTAAAATAATACAATAAAATAGTACAATAAAACCACTTTAAAATATTTAGAATGGGCAGCGCAATGCATTTAATTCCAGTTTCCACAGCCAGGAAAATAAGTGGGCTGATGCTGAGCCATGATGGTCTCATGGAGCAGCAGCAGGGAGGCCACAAGCCTGGTGGAAGAGCTCCATTTTACAGGCCCTGCAAAACTGCAGCAGGTCTCGCAGGACCCTGACCTCAATAGGGAGCATGTTCTACCAGACTGGGGCCAGGACCGAGAAAGCCCTGGTCCTGGCTGAGGCTAGACAGGCATCTTTGGGGCTGGGGACAACCAGGAGATGGCTATCCACAGAGCGCAAGGCTCTCCGGGTGTGCAGTCACCTCCTTGCTGTCTAGAACCAGGTGTCTCTGGGTTGGTAATCACACCCTCCTCCTTCTTTCCTGCATCTCACGATGGGTCCTCCTTTGTCTATGTTCTAGTGGCTCTGGAGACAAGGGAGGCGAGGCGGGTGGTGGGGCTCTCTCTGGTTCTGGGCCATGGGTTTGAGCAGCTGGGGAGCTATGCTGAGTCGCTACTTGGCAGGGTTGCAGTAGCTTTCTGCAGCAGGTCATCCTCAACTACCTGTGAGCTGGGACCCCCTTCACTTGCCTGTTCTTCCTCAGAAACTTCTGCCTCTTCGGGGCTGGCTGTGTCTGACTGATCCACAACACCTACCCACATAATTGCATACTGATGTTATACTGAACACATATGGGTGCGGCCAGTGACATGATGCTGCTCCTGTATACACACATAATAGATGTTTGGGGGCTGTAGACACGGCTGATAAGTGAAGGCTGGGTTCCCAGCCTTCAGGTGGGGCCTGGAGATCTCCCAAAATTAGAAATGATCTCCAGGCGACAGAGGTCAGTTTCCCTGGAGAAAATGGCTGCTTTGCAGGGTGGACTCCGTGGCATTGTACACCACCCACGTCCTCCCCCCCCACCGAAGGCTTCACCCCCCAGAATCTCCAGGTATTTCCCAACCCAAAGCTGGCAACTCTAAGTGAAGGTTACTACTGGAAATAAAAATGAACTTGTGAACTTGGTGATTGTTTAATGTGCTATTGTTATGCTGCTTAGTATATAATAAAGCACAAGTAGGGATGGGAAAAAAACGTTATTTAGGCAAGCAAAACAAGGAAACCTTGAGTTAGTCCTGTCCTATTGAGTTAGATAAAGCAAAAGTCCAGTGGCACCTTAAGGACTAACAACATCTATTTTAATATGAGCTTTCAAGGGTCATAGCTAATTTCTTCAGAAGCAAGAGACTGTACTGGGAATTCTTCTTATGGGAAAGATTATGGCAGAGTGGTTTGGTGTGAATTTCTAAAATGTCAGGACCACTGAGAGGAGAAAAGCGCACAACTATCTCTAATATAAATGCATATATGGATTAATCACATTGCATGACAGTGGTATGGTTCCGGACACTTGCAGATATGTGAGCAGCCGTAGCACATATAATAGTCATCTGCTGCAACAAACTTTTGGCAGTCCAGCTGAGAAGTTGTGATAATCAAGCTTCACACAAACCAGTGAGACAGGAATTATGCCCACCTCTTGGCAACATGCAATAATAGTCCCTGTCTATAAAAAGGTGATCCAACAGACCCAAATAATTGTCGGCCCATACGTTTGTTGTTAGTGGTGGGCAAACTATATGCTTCCTTGCTATATAAGAAGTTAGTTCTCTGGATTGAGGATGCAGCCATACTGTGCTGAGAGCTAGCTGGCTTCCGTAGAGGTGTTAGTGGAGTTGACCATTGCCATACTCTCCAATATATTGTAGACAAGTATACCCGCTCAAAAGATGGTATGTTAGCTGCCACCTTTATGGGTCTCAGAGCAGTTTTTGACTCGGTGCCTAGGCAAAGACTATGAGACAAACTGAATAAATCATCTATTGACAAGCGTCTCCTTTTCCTGATCCCACAACTATATGATCAGCCTACTGCCCAGGTGAGATGTGGTCCATCTGGTGAACTGACCAGGGCTATTCCATTGAGTAGAGGAGTCAAGCAAGGATGTATCCTTGCTCTGTTGCTATTTAACTTGTATCTCAGTAATTTAACGTCTCATATTGCTGAAGATGAATTTCACTCACCTTGCCTGGTTCATGTTAAATTATGCTGTCTCATATACGGATGATAAATTGATTAGAGCCCACAGAGTGTGTTCATCTTTCTCATTCTCCCTCTGACAAAAATGCCAAACTATCTATCTGAGCTAACTCTTCCAAAGTACAGAAGAGCATTAATGCTTGTGCACCTGAATGCCCTACCCTCAGCGGTGATGTTAGGAAGATGCAATGGAATTCCATATTCATGTAGACTCTTTAATTGAGGCAATAGCAAAATTGGTTCTGTGGATCATATTTTTTTTGACTGCACCAAATTTTCAGATATAAGAACTGAACTGATCTCTCCATTATTTAACCAGGACTTTTGTCTCTTCAGGAGTTAAATCATCCTGGTTACTCAGAGATAAAGGTAAACAAACCACTTTGTGTGTGGCAGAATTTCTGGCAGCTGTTGTTAAGTTACTGGGAGAGCCAGTTTGGTGTAGTGGTTAAGTCTGCGGACTCTAATCTGGGAGAACCGGGTTTGATTCCCCACTTGCACCTGCTGATGTGACCTTGAGTCAGTCACAAGCTCTGGCACAGCTGTCCTTGAAAAAGAGCAGTTTGTGTCAGAGTTCTCTCAGCCCCACCCACCTCACAGGGTGTCTGTTGTGGGGAGGGGAAGGGGAAGGAGTTTGTAAGCCGCTCTGAGACACCTTTGGGTAGTGAAGGGCAGGGTATAAATCCAATCTCTTCTCTCTCTTCTTCTACATTATCATTTTCACAGTAACCTTTAGGCTCTCCTTTTGTGGGAGGAGGGTTTGCTGTTTATGACTCTGGTTGTGAAAACATTAAGTAAGAAGTAAGCTTCTGAAGCACCAGACCATTTTTCATATCATAATTTGTAGCAAAACTCCCACTGATGCCAATTAGTTGTATAGATTATAACCTGTCTGATCCTGGGAAGGAAGAAAGAACCGTGCCACCCTGAACCCTTTGGAGGAAGGAAGGGCAGGATGAAGATGTGACAAAAGGCTGCAGCCTTGCCAAATAAGACAGATTTATTTCTGTTCCCCCAAAGGGTGGCAGCAACTTTCTCAATACAGTAATTGTGATTAATATATTATGACAATACAAGCAGCAAGGAAGGAAGACTGGTATGGAGAAAAATGCAATCTCTTATAATGAGAAAACTTAAGCAATAAGATATAGAGTTGTCAGACAAGGGAACCGATCTGTGGCGCATCGCCATCAGACATCTCCCGGGGAGCTCCCAGGGAGACGTGAATCTCCGGGTCTTAAGTTGTGGATCCAGGGTGCCTGTGTCTCCATACTGGCTGCTTATACTGAACTGCTCCTCTTCCTGTGATGGGGATGGCTTTAAAAAGCACCCTTTCTATCACAGAAATGTATGAACAAAGGGGATGTTGTAAAAAGGAAAGTAGGTACAACTGGATCCTAAGATGTGTGTCTCAGAAGACTGAAACTTCCTAGGTTCAGTCCCCAGCATCTCCACTGAAAGGATCTCCATTAGTGCTGGGAGGGCTATTTTTCAGCAGAAACGCACAGGAACGGAATTCCGGCTGGCTTCAGAGTTGGCCACGCGCATTACAGCCAAAATCTCTGTGTGCGTGGCTACAGAGGCAAGGCCTGGAGAGCAACACACACACACCCCGGCAACACTGAGGTGGGCGGCCCAGGGGGGCCCCCTGGAAGGATTGGGGAGGCATTTCAATGCCTCCCTGTTCCTCCCCCAGCCTGTCCAAGGGCCAGCTTGCCCGGGCTCCCCGCAGCCATGGGGCACCCGGGCAAGTCAAGGGAAGGCAATTTAAACTGCCTTCCCTTCCCTTCAAGGGGGGGCTTGCCTGGGCTCCCCGTGGCCACAGTGCGCCCAGTCAAGCCAAGGGAAGGCATGGGGTGTGGCCTAATACGCTAATGAGCGGCACCATCAGGGGTGGGGCCTAATATGCTAATTGATTTCTACTGTTGGGGGTGGCCTATTATGCTAATGAGTTCCTGAGTGCTGGGAACAGGGTTGCCAACTCCAGGTTGGGAAACTCCTGGAGGTCTGGGGATGGAGCCTGGGGGGAGCAGGGCTTGGGTACAGGAAGGACCTTAGTGGAGTATATCACCATAGAGTCCACCCTCCAAAGGAGCCATTTTCTTCAGGGGAACTGATCTCTGTGGTCTGGAGAGTAGCCGTAATTCCAGGAGCTCTTCAGGCCCTACCTGGAGGAGCTGGAGGGGGGAAACAACTTTTGTCTGCTGGAGACCCTGTCAGGCAAGGGCCAGTCAGAGTCGACAGCACTGAGCTAAATGGCCCAGTGATCTGAGTCTGTATAAATTATCTCCATATGCTCATCATTTCACAGATAAGCATATCATCCATTGCATGTGCTGTCCAGGCTATGGACTTCTGTGTGTTCAGAGTAGAACAGGGGCATAAAATACAAGGGGGGATTGGGGCTCAAGTGCTGCCCTGCAAGAGCCTTCTGCAGCATATATAAAGCTATGGACTGTAACTGTAAGCTGGACTGTACAATAAGTATGCCAGGGTATTGGACTGTGCGGTAGCCAGACAATGGTGCCAACCCCCTGGACTGTAGGCATATGCCCAGCCGAGGGAAGCCTCATGCTGAAGCAGTGTGCCGACATGGACCCATGGAATACCCAATGCCTCTCACCCCTGCATCAG
The DNA here is from genome assembly GCF_001447785.1 of Gekko japonicus. NCBI lineage: Eukaryota > Metazoa > Chordata > Lepidosauria > Squamata > Gekkonidae > Gekko > Gekko japonicus. The sequence continues at coordinate 1,466,832 of NW_015177011.1, forward strand.
TGCAAGAGGCAAAACAACCTCCCTGACACCATAAGCACGCAGAAACCAGCAGCAGGAGCCATGCTCTGCAAAGGAAGCCTGAGTATTCCTGCAAAGACTCCATAGAAAGATGTCTTCTCCATCACGCAGGCACCTTCCCCGTCCACCTTTGCCACATGCTGCACATATTCCTCATTATGAAACAAAAGGACTTCCTCCATGAGAGGATTAAGCAGCTGTCAAATCCGTCCACCGCCCATCCTGCTAACACAGCCGTTGATCATTGGGACATTAAGACTAATGACTGTCCATGGAGCTGAGACATTACTACTCTTTTCTTTCTTTTGCCTTTCTAAAGGTGTCACCATTAGTTGAATATCATTGCAATTGCCCAACCATTAATCTCATTCTCTCAGTCATCTCCTGACCATTTAGTAACTGGATTATTCTAGATTTCCTGGGGACTATGTGATTTATGGGAGCATCCCCCTCCCAGTCATTCTAGGGTATAAAAAGAGGGCATCTTCCCATTGCTCTCTTTCTTACTTCCTACCTACTGGACCCCACCCTATCTTGCTGGCTCCATTCGTGGCGCTGTGTGGAGTCTCCCATGTGTGTTGCTGGCCAACACATTATCCCTTCCCTAGTATTTCCCGTTTTCGCTGCAGGATTGCCTTGTCACGTTGTACAGGTAAAGTATCGCCCCCATCAATGATACCTTCCTGCTAATGCAACTGTTGCTGTACCTTCCTATCTAAGATTCTTAGCTCTGTAATGCTTGAGTGTGTGATTGTTTCATTTTTATTGTATGTGTGTGAGAATTATTAGTAAAGAAATCACTATATTGTAATATCTAGTCTCTGCATCTATTTCTGGGGATCTGGATAAGTCAGACTCCAGTATACATAGGTTATTGTTCCCTTAATTAAAGCCAGTGCCATTTAATATTCATATTCCCTCATCTAATTAATTAAGGCAATTTGGCTAACACAAGCCCTATAGGATTTCCTGGAGGGGGATATGCTCCCCACGGGGTGCTAGGTAGCATCAGGAAGCTGCTTAGGCTTAGATTGTGCAGTTTCACCCTCTCCACTCACATTGCGGTTGCCAACTCCACTTTCTTTCTCTGGGACTTTGGGACATTTACTTGTCACACAGGAGCACCCCTCCACTGCCTGGCCTTATTTTTCCTTGAGATCTTTGGGAGTTCTGCCTAAAGCCCCTACTTTCAACTTGTGGATCATCAAGAAAGACAACCATATCATTTTTGTTACCAAAATCACCATAACTCCCACTATGTTGTCTTTCTTGATGATCCACAGGTTGAAAGAAGGGGCTTTAGGCAGAACTCCCAAAGATCTCAAGGAAAAATAAGGCCAGGCTGTGGAGGGGTGCTCCTGTGTGACAAGTAAATGTCCCAAAGTCCCAGAGAAAGAAAGTGGAGTTGGCAACCACAATGTGAGTGGAGAGGGTGAAACTGCACAATCTAAGCCTAAGCAGCTTTGAGTTGCGGGTGGGGGACAGATGCCTGTGGCTCAAATGCTGACAGTTAAGGTGATATTGGTATCCTGAGACTTGCAGCTTCAGAAAAAGATGGAATATATGGGAATAGCCATTTTTGTTTGTCTCTGTGTGTCTGTACATGGGGGGGGGGGGATAAAGCTGGTTCACCAAATATAGAAAGTGAGGCAGTTCTGCTGTCCCAGACCCTACTTCAACCAAACAAATGCTCCCAAATTTCAGGTCAGGGTATCTTAGAAGCCAGGATTTACTGTGGCTTCTAAGATGTGTTCGGAGATTCATATCGAGTATCCAGTATGCAGGTGCTGTGGTTTTTAAGAATGCTGGTCCACATTATTTCCATTTTTTAAAACCAAAATTGTCCTTTTCTCCCTTTCTTTTCTAATTTTATATGAAAGCCATCTCGATGGCTTACTAGCATTCTCAAAGTAGTAAGATTTCGTAAATTCTATATTCTTAGCTATTTCTTGAGATAGAATTAAGTTTATTTTATGTTGTAATAGTTTAAGCGCGATTCTGGCTTCTTCATTATTTACTTTGTTCTTAATCTTTTCTTCTTCCATTTTAATTTGGATTGTTAAGTTTTCATATGTTTTCCTTTTTTGTTTCCTTTTCCATACTTCATGATTTATAAGCCATCCCCTAATAAAAGCTTTAAATGCATCCCACACAATATTTATTGGAATATCCGGTTGAATATTTCTTTTAAAAAATTCAAAAATTTCTATCTTAGTCTTCTTTATAAATTTCTGATCTCTAAGTAGGTCATTGTTCATTTTCCATCTGGATTTCTTTTGTATATCTTTAAACACCAACAAAATAGGGTTGTGATCTGCAAATGTACTTAGCAAGATTTCCACTTCTAAGAGATCTGCTACCATTGTTGTTGTAATCCACGCCATGACCAGGAGTTATGCCTTGAAGAGTAGTAAGTGAAATCTTTCTTGGTAATATTCCTGGTCCTCCAAGCATCAATCAAGGTAAATTTTTCTGCAGTATGTAGAAATGTTTTAGTTAGCGTTGTTCCTGCTCTTCCAGCATTTTTACCACTTTTGCAGTCCCATTTTTTTAAATCAAAAACAGCATTATAGTCTCCTATAATACAAATATTCTTACATTCTTTTATCATTAAAATTTTCTTTAATTCTTTAAAGAATTGATCTTGGCTTTGATTTGGCGCATATATGTTTACAATTAAATAATCTATTCCTTGTCTATTTATAACTATGGCAACAATTCTACCATCATTAGATGCATGGATTAACTCTGGGTGCAGGTGTTCTTTGGCATATATTACTACCCCTCTTTTTTCTCTCTTGTCAGAAGCTATAAATGCCAGACCTAATTTTTTGTTTTGCAAATATTTTTTTCATCTTTCTTGATATGTGTTTCTTGTAAACAAATTAAGTCTGTGTGAATCTTATAAATTTGATGAAATATCTTACTTCTTTTTTTTTGGTGCATTCAGTCCGTTCACATTTATGGATAGTATGGGCAGAAACGGGGAGAAATGAAGTTGTACTCACTGTAGCTCCCAACAGAGAAAGAACTGGACTTATTAAACTGTACTCCTGTTTGAAACCATGCTGCCTCCTTATTTTGATAAAAACTATTAAGAATGGTCAAGACAGGTAGCCATGTCAGTCTGTCTGTAGCAGTATAAAAGAGCTAGAGTCCAGTAGCACCTTAAAGACTAACAAAATATGTGGCAGGGTATGAGCTTTCATAAGTCACTGCTCTCTTCTTCAGATTCAGATTCCACTATTAAGAACAGAACACTTTCTTTGCGATTCAGAGTATGATGAGTGAATTTTTTTTAAAAAAACCACATGATTAATTGTTGATGGCATATGTTTTTAAGTATAAATAATTTCATATTCAAGTAATTTAATATTGATTATTAAGTGTGGGTCTGGACCAGGTTCAGCCCCCCCCCCCCCGAAACTGAGAAGTCTATGCCCCTGGAATAAGAGCTGTATGCACACAGGGCCTATGAGCAGCTGGGAACCTGCCCTGCATGGTCAGAGTTGCATGCATGTATCTTTTTCTTTTTTTTTTAATCCCCGGAGGGATATTTTTTTATTTTGCAAAAACTACAAAGAAATATTAGGGAAGGGACTACAACTAAGGATAAAGGAAAGCAAACCACACTAAACTAAAACCCCAAGAGGAGGAGATCTGTTCACTGTTAGTAAAAATGTTAGTACAATTAGTTTTAATATCACAATATACTTGTAGAGTTCTTGCTTAACAATTCACTATTTATATGTTACTTTGTTAGTTGTTATGCATGTAGCTTTTGTTCTGACCTTCAAATGAACAGACTGAGGCTGGGGGGCAGGGCCTGCACATCTAAGGAAACAGATATTATTGAAATAATCCTGTTGTTTGTTCTAAACAAGTATTTGGTTGCAAATGGGATTACATGGTTTTACTTTTGTGTTACTTGGAAACCTTTGAGCGGGGTCAGATTACTGTACCTGGAAACAATAAAGGGGATGAAAAGGAGCAAAACTGGCCAGCAAATTAGCCTACAATACTGACATACCTATTGTTAGAGAAATGCCTGCTTTATTTGCCTTTCTAGGCTGGTTCCTAATATTTTTTATGTTATTTTTAAATGCAGCTTTTGAACTTTTTCTGTGTATCCATTACTCTTGCTTCCTTCTTTGTGAATTATAGGTTTTGACAGGCTTCAAAGAACTGAAAATGAGACCTCTCTGATTATAAACTTTTTTTTGTATCTATCCTCCCCGATCAGACTCCCACCCGCAACACACAATGCACCCCTGTTGGCTTTATGCATAAAAAAATTCCTGTATCAAACAATACTTCTGGTCAGGAAGTGTGGGTGGTATTGTTTGATTGCATGTGCCTGTATTACTCTGTACGTACTTTACCTCAAAAGGTATGCCACTGAACACTAGGGCTACCAGGAGAAGGGAAAAACAGCCAGTTCCTGCTCTTATACCTTTAACTGCAGCATGAGAAACATCAGCAAATGATGCTTTTCAAAGCATGATGTTAAGCACTGATTCTCGTTAACATCAGTATATTTAACTACTTTCCAAAGGCATAGCTAGAGTGGTCATTTGAAAAGCCTGCAATCCTACCAGGCACGTGACTTCACCCTAAGAAAACAAGTTTAAAACTTACCCCAAAGTTAATCATTATTAGCTTTTCAAGCTGACATTGCACTGCCCAGGTTAAAGCAGAAATGAAGATACACATTTTGTGACATCCTGTCCCCTTTTAACCGGTCTAAAGTGACAATCTTAATTCAGCACATTTCAGGCCCGTTGTTCAGGGGGCCGTGTTGTTCTCAGGGGGCCAGTGGGGCCTGCCATTATATGTCTGTGCGGTGGTACTACTATGCCATGCCCATACCTTTAAATAATAATAAATCCTCTGCATTTTTATGTATTTTAGTGTATTGTGGGGGGCAGAGAAGAAGCAAAGCACTGCTGAAGTGGCTTGGATCTCAAAGATCCAAGACACTTCAGCATCGCCTTGAGCCCCTTCATCTCATGCGGGGGGGGGGGGGGAAGTGGCACGGCTTAGTGGCTTGGATCGAGAAATGCGGCTTCACTTGTGCTGCTCCTTTGTTGGCTGAGGCAGGCACTGGCAGGGGCGACTAAGGCCGAGGAGGCGGGGCAGCGGCGCTCTCGGGACGTCGTGGCCCAGGGAGGGGGTTGGGAGGTGGAAGAGGTACATGGGATGAGCGGTTCGCTGTCCCCTCCCCCCCAACTGTGCGTGGCCTCTTCGTTACCTGGGTGGGACAAGAATGGCCCAGTGAGTCGAGCCGGCAGCAAGCAGCCCCTCCCGTTGTTGCTCCTGTTCCCTCCCCCGCCGGTAGAAGCACTCGGTGCCCCCTGCAGCATCCACCCCCTCGGCTGGCCTTCCTCTGAGCCATCGGGGGCACCCTGCCTCCCTCCCGCTGGCCCACCATTGAGTTGAGGATTGGGGAGGGGCCCACAAAAACTGCGGGGGGCGGGGCGGGCCCCATGCTACAGCTACAGGCCTGGCACATTTACTAGGCATTGTCAGTTAGTTAATCTAAGTTATGCTTAATGACTTTTAGGATTGTGCTGCACAGTGGAAGTTTGAAACCAGGATATCTGAAGTACAAAAATAACAATTTAAGGAAAATTGATATATTTTTGTAGTAATGTTATTGTCCTTGTCATTACTTATTTGTGCAGCTAATAATATAAAAGGATCCTTACTGTAAAGTCATAATAACCAGAATTGCTGATGATTCATTCAGCTTTCTCTCTCATCCAGCTGCACTAAAAAAAATTCCCTGCTTTATCATTCAGTCACTCTTAACAGCTGCAAAGTATATTGTGCTGCCCTTTGTGAATATTAAAGGAGGCTGTTTTTAGAGAGGCCAGAACAGATTGTTGTGGTCATTCTATGTGCTACTGTGCAATTAATGTTTCAACATGTCACTCCTAAAGAGTTTTTGAAAATAATTATCCCCCCCCCCCCAAGACTGAGTGCTTAGGATTTCTGCCTACATATGAATAGTGTTCCTAACTGGTCCCTTTAGCTGTCCTTTAATCTTGCTTTAATCTGCAAGCAATTATTGTGTTGTAATGTTGTTACTGGCATCAAGTCATCTGATTTATGGCGACCCCACAGGGTTTGGCAAGAGACACTCAGAGGTGGTTTGTCATTGCCTGGCTCTGTGTCAAAACCCTGGTATTCCTTGGAAGGTTGCCCATCCAAATAATAGCAAGGACCGACCCTGCTTAGCTTCTGAGATCTGACAAGATCGGGCTAGCCTGGGCAATCCAGGTCAGGGTAAGCAATTATTAGGTGACTAGGGATGGGCACGAACCAGCTGACAAACTAGTTTGTCATAAATTTTAGCTGGTTCGTGAAGCGATGTTCGCAAACTGGAGGGCCACCACAAACTTCCACAAATTTTGATGCAGTTTGTGGTGGTTCGTGAAGAGTAGAAAACAGGGTATTAGATGGTTCTGAGCCCTTTAGACTCCAGTTTTCAGCTCTTCATGCAAAACGGTTGAGCTCCCCATGGGGAGCAGAAAGCAGTGGTTTAAATGGCTCTGAGTCATTTAAACCAAACAGCTTTTCACAGGGAGCAGAAAGCAAGGGCTTAAACTTTAAATGGCTCACAAACTGATACAAATCATCCCTGAACCACAACACTTTTTCTCTGTTCAAGTGGCAAAAGGGTGGCCAGATCTAGGTTGGGAAACTCCTGGAGCTGGGATAGAGCTGGGAAGGACAGGGACCAGTGTTCCCTCTAAGCTGAGTTAGTGTGAGCTAGCTCACAGTTTTTTAGCCTCCAGCTCACACATTTTTGCCTTAGCTCAGGAAGGATGGCTCCAGAGCAAACTAATTTATGCAGTAGCCAAATCACTCGCTCACAACTTTAATGCCAGTAGCTCACAAAGTAGAATTTTTGCTCACAAGACTCCACAGCTTAGAGGGAGCATTGACAGGGACCTCAGTGGGGTACAATGCCATAAAGTCCACCCTACAAAATATCCATTTCCTACAGGGGAACTGATCTCTGTATTCTGGAGATGAGCTGAAATTCCAGGGGATCCCCAGGTCCCACCTGGAGGCTGCCATCCCTATTAAGCAACCTTACATATTTGACTTCTGGTTGGACAGGAAAACAATGAGCAATGGAATTACAATGCCAAGCCCAACATATTTATTTAGTTTATTTGATTTATACCCCGCCCTTCCTACCAAGGCAGGCTCAGGGCGGCATACACAGTGCATAAATTACAATTAAAATCCATTATAAAATTAATCATAACTAATCAACCAAAAAGGAGTGGCTCAAGGTGGTTAAGACGCTTAAAAGTGGCTCAAGTGGTTAAGACGCTGAACTGCAGGCTGTGGAAGACCCGAGTTGCCGCATGACGGAGTGAGCTCCCGTCTCTAGTTCCAGCTCCTGCCCACCTAGCAGTTCGAAAGCAAGACGTTGCAAATAGATAAATAGGTACCACTTCGGTGGGAAGGTAACAGCGTTCCGTGCGCCTTGGTGTTTGTGGAGTGCCCCTTGGGGCACTCCACAAACTAGTGGGTGCCTTCGGAACATCTCCTCCTGAAGTGCCACCCTTTGTCCCCAACCCTGGAGAAAGGAGACAAGCCATTGCAAGGCCAGCCCCCGAATCTCCACGTCGGCGAGGCGGTGAGCAAGCAGCTGATGATCAACCATGTCGAACGCTGCCGACAGATCTAACAACAGCAGCACCGCCGTCCTGCCCCAATCCAGATGCCTCTGGAGGTCATCTGTGAGGGCGACCAGTGCTGTCTTCGTCCTGTGACCAGAGCGGAAGCCGGACTGGAAGGGATCCATCATGAAAGTGTCATCCAGAAAGCTCTGCAACTGTATCGCCACCTCCCTCTCTATTAATTTGCCCAAACAGGGCAAATTGGAGACTGGCTGATAGTTGACCAATTTGACCGGGTCCAGAGATGGTTTTTTAAAGAGAGGGCGGACCATCACTTCCTTAAGAGCCCCTGGGAATAGGCCCTCAAAGAGGAACCTGTTGATAATGTCCCTAAGGGTGCCTCGAAACCCCTCGCGGCCAGCTTTAATTAGCCAGGAGGGGCACGGATCAGGGCTGCATGTGGTTGGACGTACTGTTGAGATCAATCTGTCAACTTCCTCTAGGCTGAGAGGGTTGACATAATCCAGAATGGGACCAGAAGACATGCATGGGGCCTCAGGTTCGCATACTGTCTCACGTGTGGCCAGGAGGTCACGGCGGAGCAGAAAGACTATCTGCAAAATAGCTTGCAAAAGCCTCACAGCCTGTATCCAATTCCCTGACATTTTGACTGCTCTGTGGCAGAGTGGTTAGAGACCGAATCGTTCTATACAATTGTGCCAGGTGCAAGCTTGCAGATGCAATCATGGCTGCGTAGAACTCCTTCGCAGCCTTGGTTGCCATCTCATACGACCTCATAAACGTTCAATAGGATGCTCTTGATGCTTCGTTGCAAGCCTGCCGCCACTGTCTCTCTAGCTGTCTGAGCCTTCGCTTCATTAGTCTCAGCTCCTGGGTATACCAAGGAGCCAGCCTTGAGCGAGGGTGCAGAGGGCATCTGGGAGCGATCTCGTCAATGGCGCTGAGAGTCGGCTATGCCAGTCCTCGACTAGCTCATCTAACAAGCCGCCAGGGGGCAATGGATCCCAGAGAGCCATCTGAAGCAGCAATGGGTCCATTAGGCTCCGTGGGTGAGCCAAAATCAGCTCGCCTCCCAAACAGGGTTGGGGTGACAAGTTCACTCGGGCCCTCAGGGCATGGAACTGCCATAGCAGTAATCCTGTCCACTGTAACCCCCGCCGCGAAGATCAAATCAAGCGTGTGACTGGCCTGATTAGTGGGGGCCGTTACATATTGGGAGAGTCCCAGCGCCGCCATGGACGATGCCAGGTCCACCACCTGGGAGGAGGCCGCATTGTCGGCATGGATGTTGAAATCACTCAGGACTAGCAGCCTAGGGTGTTCCAACGCCCAGCCCGACACGACCTCCACCAGAGATGGCAGGCTGTCCGCCGGTGTGTTGGCCAGACGGTACACTAGCCAGACAGCCAAACTCTCCCTGGCTTCCCACACGAAGCCAGCACACTCAATGCCCGCGTTCCTCACTGCTGGGAGCGTCCTGAAGGAGTAAGCCTCCCGAATGAACAATGCCACTCCTCCCCCCCCCGCCCCAAAGTCCGAGATTGGTGAAGGACCGAGAACCCAGGAGGAGCCAACCGGGAAAGAGCAACCGTCTCCCTCCCGCCCCAAAGTCCGAGATTGGTGAAGGACCGAGAACCCAGAGGAGCCAACCGGGAAAGAGCAACCGTCTCCCCGTCTCATACCCAGGTCTTGGTCACGCATGCCAGATCCACATCCTGCTCCAGCAGGAAGTCCTGCAGGACTGAGGTCTTATTGTTTATGGACCTGGCGTTGCACAACACCAATGTCGAGGAGTTTTTTTATCCTTGTCCCACTGTCTGCCACCTTTGGGATGGGACACAGGCTGGAAGGTGGCTGAGCTTCTCCATTTCTCTGCCCTCTTCCCTTCCATCTCCGCCTGGTCCCACCGCTATACCTTCCCCTTCCCAAGAGCACTGGAATTCCCTGCCCAGCCATTAGAGTCTGCCACTGTTAAGCAAGTTTGTTACATTAAGATCTGTTATGCAAGTATGCTTCAGTCTTGAAGAAAGGGAAGTTTAGCTGAGCCTAGAGTGCTTTTTGCCATGCTCAGACTTTCCTGTTCCCCCAGTGGCTGCAGCTAGAACTTCATTTTAAAAACAAGAGGAATGACATTTGGCCAAATGCAGCATGATACTGGCTTCAAGGGTCCCCTTCAAAGGTCTTCCTCAAGCTGCGCCTGGGGGCGACCTCACCTCCTACCCTGCCCTTGGTATGCCACTGGGGCTGGCAATGACAAAATACCTTTGAACGTCTCTTGCCTTGAAAACCCTACGGGGTGGCCATAAATTGGCTGGGACTTGACAGCATTTTCCAGTACCAGTGTTAAGGGGCACATGGAGAGCTGTGTTCCATCTAAGTTGAGTTAGTGTGAGCTAGCTCACAGTTTTGTAGCCTCTGGTTCACACATTTTTATCTTATCTCACGAAAGATGGCTCCAGAGCAAACTAATTTATGCAGTAGCCAAATTGCTCACTCACAACTTTAATGCCAGTAGCTCACAAAGCAGATTTTTTGCTCACAAGACTCCACAGCTTAGAGAGAGCATTGAGGGAGAGTGAAGCTGACCATGAGAGTGGAGAAGAGAGAACGAATCCAGGATGTGTACAATTTTCTGAATGATGAGTTCAAGGCTACAGTTTGCAATATTTTCACATAGTTTTTGATAAACCTGTTGACATGAGGCACACAAACTTCAGCTAGAATGGTATACACAGCCAGGGTTGACATCTCCAACTTGGGAAATTCCTGGAGGTTTTGAGGTGATGCCTGGGAAGGTTGGAGTTTGGGGAGGGAAGGAAGGAAGGAAGCTCGGCAGGGATATAATGCCACAGAATCCACCTTCCAGAGCTTCTATTACCTCTAGGGGAACTGATCTCTGTATTCTGGAGATCAGTTGTAATCCTGGGAGAAATCTAGACCCCACCTTGAGGTTGGTAATTATACCCAGCAGCAATCTTTGGCTAATTTCTCCCCCCATATGTATTATTATTGTTGTTGTTGTTGTTCTTGCTGTTATTATGTTTGATTTATACATACACACATACATTACTCCAAACTGTTACCTTGAAAATGGAACTAACCGCAAACATGACAGAATGCTTATATTTTGTAAAACACATTTAAAAAAAAAAAAACTGCTAACCAACATCAGTATATCAGTTTTGACGACTTGTAGGCCCACAAAATATAAAAATGTAATAAAAATACATAAAATTATAGTGTGAAAGGAGAACAGCAAACAGTAAGCTATCTGTCTCCCTTTTTTTTCCCTAATAGGGCTGCCAAGTTTTAAAACAGTCCCTCTAGCTATCCCTTTTGTTAAATACCTCTGATACTAGTTTAATCTGCAAGCATTTTTCAGATGATGCTATATAACTTCATGCCATGGATGCTTCAAGCATTTGCACACATTAAATCTCTATTAGGAGTACAGGGCATCCCCCCCCCCCCAAGTTGTCAATTTCCTGTCTCGTTCATTATTTATTAACCACTGGCATAGTGTTAAATTATGATAGGATGGCTAGAAAGGTAATTTTATCACCCATGATTGCTGTTGCTAATAGGTCCCACTCTTCTTATCTTGAATTTATTTATTTAAAACATTTCTATCCCAGCTTTTGTCCTCAGATTCAAGGCAGATGAGATATTAAATTTGAGCTTTGGGATCGCCACGTTTTATCCTTGAAAGTGCTGCAAGACTTTGCTGGTTTTTGGCTGAATCCCAAAACTGGAGACAAAGTGCCACCTAATGGACATTTTATACCACTGCAACCAACATTATTTTCCTAACAAGCAAAATGTCAGATTTATAATTCAATCTACAAATCATTTAATTTTATGGAACTAGGATTTAAATCACTTTCATTTAGTTGAAGTCAGTGTGTGAAACTATTTTACTACTCATCTTAACACAGAAGAGTCTTGTGATTGACGAAGAATGACTAATGGAATCCATTGATTCCTTCAGAAGGATCATAGGAACTCATTGAGTGATTTACCTTTAGGCACCGTCTCCAAATGGCAGTACAAAATGTCTTGGCAGACCATAATGTTCCCCCTCTCTTGTAAACATTCTTTAAAATTCCAGAGGGATTATGAATATAGACAACATTCGGCACATCACTGTTGCACAACATAAAAAATAAAAAAATAAATAAGATCATTGCAATTTAATTTGTATTCTCTTTTTTGTATAATTCGTCTCCAAATAAGATTCATATTTTGTCATTCAAATAAAAAAGTTTTAATGTATGTTGGATTTACTAACTTTGTAATCTCCCAAACCATTCCATTTCAGAAATTCTGAATAAAATCACTATAAGACCATTGCAAATATTTAGCACCCCTTCACATTTTCTTACTTCACAAGGCTTACTCTTATTTTAATGTTCTGAAACAGTCCTAGGAACACTCATTAAATTCCTACAATCTCTTGGAAGGTACAGATTCTCTGTCAAGGATTTGAGTCAAATTACAATAAATCAGGTGTATCATCCAATCCATCCAATCCATGCTTTCTTCCTCCAACATTGATAAGACTTCTACGGAAATTTGAAACTATTTTGTAATTTAAACATAGTTATTTAAAGAAAACAACTAAAACAATTCCTGCTCTGAGGAATTTTTTTAAGATGGGGCTGCGGCAGCTCTAATGGATTCCAAGAGCAATAATTATATGCAGCTAATAGAAAATCCTGAAGCTATTAGGGCTGAAAGAGGCCAGGCAATTATATCCAGAGCAACAAAGTGTTCACTCCCAACATCTTCCTGTCAAGGCTGAGCAGGATTGACACTGATGGGCTTTGGGAAATTATGCCTGTATACTTCAACACAATTTTGCCCTGTAAGTGGAAAGCCTCTCTTGCTAGAAAGGTTCCCATCTCAGATCACTCATGAGTTCAATAGATTTCCTGCTCGATGTGAGAAGTGGGGCCCAGGGGCTGATGAAATCTATGGTTGTTTCCACAATGGTCTTTTAGTCTTGAATAGACATCACTTGTCCACAGGGTTGCCACCTGCCTGCAGAAAAAAATGTCCTGTCCTTTTAATGGAGGCTTAATGGGATGCTATTTACTTCCATGTTATTTCCAGACATTAAAGGCCGGGATATTTTTTTTCTGCAGGCAGTTGGCAACCCTACTTATTCACTCACTTTAAATGGGTAACCCCAATGATGTCATTACCAGTTTATTGCATCCAGAGTTGTCTTTACTGTTCAAGGACACTCTGGCTTATGTAACTGACCAGAGGTTCAAGGGCTGCTAAGTAGGGTTTTGGATTTTTTAAAAATCATACTTCATCTTGTTGTTTGTAAGCCACCTTGAAGACCATCTAAAAGAAAGGTGGGGTAACGGGTAAGTAAAAGTGGGGTAAAGGGTAAGTAAAGGTGGGGTAAAGGGTAAGTAAAGGAAGGGACAAGTGTTAAGGCACTTCTTGGAGACATCTTGATGGAATACTTAAAGGTTTAACCAAGAGTGGTCATACTCTTAATACATAATTGTATGTATAAATGTATTCATGTCATTTGTGAATTGTTTTTAATTAGTTTATTTACATAACTGGAATTGTTTTACCATGATATGCATCTTACTGTTGCTGTTCATCGCTCAGAGCCCAAAGTACTCAGGGACTAAGTGATTTATAAATCCAAATTATAAATAAATAAATAAATAAAAAATACTAGGTTCTGGGAGACTCCCCATTTTGTCAGGATAGTGCACTGGGTGACAGTGGTCTGATCATTCTCTCTCAGCCTAATCTACCCATTGTAACAATAAAATGAAGGAGGGAAAAACAATGTTATACGCTGCTCTGGGTGCCTGTTGGGGAGAAAAGCAATATCTAAAAAAAATTAAAATTGAGGTTGGCCTCCTGCTGA
>NW_015177011.1:1480427-1509581 GCF_001447785.1 Gekko japonicus
AGGGAAAGACAATGAACTTGGGGAGAGGGGGTGAGATTCTGGCTTAAACTTAAAGGAGGGATGGGATCCTACATAGGATGGAAGGGGTGGAATAAATATTTTAAATAAATAACGCTCTCAACCATTTCCAGTAGTAAAAAACTATGATTATTTTGAGCATTTTCCCTTCCTTCTTCAGACGGAAGTCAGAATCATCCTTATGAAGAGCTGTACAAATTGGGGAGAGGCAAAGAGATGCCTATAGAAACACCAGCTCTCTTGACAAAAGAAAGGTAATGCCCATTTCTGAGGAAATGGGGAGGCCAGGAGCACAAGATGGGCCTAGACTTCCCCCAGTCCACCCCTACAGCCATTGTCTGTAGCTTTAGCTGGTATGTGAGGAGCCAGGGTTCCCACATCCTTGCTGGAATCTGTCTGAAACAGACCTTAATCGACTGCAAGCTTAGGAACAAGCTTAACAGGACAAGCTACCTTCAAAACCTCTATAGCACTGAGAAAAGGGAGGAGGTAGGAAGCAAGTTTCTCAACTGTCCTCCACCACAAGCTGTATGCTGCAATAATTCAAGTTTTTTGTGGATCCCCATGTCTGTGATACACCTTCCTTTTGTTGAATACCACACGAACCATTAGAAAGTCTCCCTTCTCTTCCATCTAGTTCATGCCAGGGGAGGATATCAGTTCCTCACAAAAGATTCAACAACACACCATTACATCACAGGAGGTGATCCTCTTGAAATCCTCCAGTATACTTTCTGGGGCAATGGTGGCCAAACCTGCACAATTCATGCCTCAAGGGAAGACCCAGGAAGACCTGCAGGCAATGTTCCCTCTAAGCTCCAGTGTTGTGAGCAAAAATTCTACCTCGTGAGTGAAAAAAGCTAGTAACATTAAAGTTGTGAGTGAGTCTACATTTGACTATCACATAAATTAGTTTTTTAGAAGATTATTTACATAACCATGTAAAAATCTCAGAATGAATTCTTTTAAACTATATTTTAAGAATAATTTAAACATTATAAGAGAACACAGAATCAAGTCAAATTTCATTACAGAAAATGTTGTCCTCTATGGGGGTAGATCAGTCCTCTGGAGAACGGGTCTACCTGCCCCTTTCCACCCGACCTCCGGAGAACAGGTCTACCCACCCTTTCCACTATATTGGTAGACCGGGCCTCTAGAGAACAGACCTACACAACCCAGTCCACTATATTGGTAGACCTGGCCTTGGACCGTCACCCTGCACTGAGTGTTAGAAAACATACCAGCACTTGGGGGGGGGGGGCCTCTTGCAGTCTACTTTGGTTTTTTTTTTTTTTTAGTAAGATATGACAAATTTACAGGTCAAGTATAATAGAATTGGGACAATCATTGTCAGAACCCTGCCTAACCTAACAAACAGGAAGTTGCTTAAATGTTATCAACCTGCCCAAACTACTAATTTATTCAAATATTTATACCCCACTTTTCCTGTGACTCAAGGCAGCTTTTAGATCATACTGAAAAGCATAATAAAGGTGTGCAAAAATATATATAATTTTTTCCTGCTCCATTATAGCCTATGGGGACCATTATAGTCAATGGGTTCCACGGGCTATAATGGAGGGGGAAAAGGCTTGTGGGCAGGAAGCTGAAACCCGTGAGCAGCCGGCTAAAACTCTGTGTCCCAGCACCCCCCAGCACAGCTTAGAGGGAACACTGCCTGCAAGCAGCAAATGAGTGCAGTGTAGTGGCTCAAAAGAATGGCCTGTCATCTGAGATGCCTCTGCTGGAACCTCACCTCTGTCATGAACACACTAGCTGGCCTTCTATAAGTCACACTCTCTCATCTGCAATATGAAGGAAATAATACTGGCCTGCCTTACAAGCAGGGGTCATTTTGTAGAAAAAGAGCTAGGGGAACTCATTAGCATAACTCATTAGCATATGCCACACCCTCTAATACTTAAGAGTCAAGTTGTAAGACCATTTACAATGTGTAATCCAAAGCATGACAATGTCATCTGGATTTCCATGTTTAGGATCATGATGAAATAGAAAACTCCTATTTGGGTGGCATGCAGCAGGAGCCTCAGTCTAGATGACGTTCCTAACCCTTCTAGAGTTCTAATCAGGGAATTGCAGTGTCCCATGTAGTTTGGTCCTTGGCACTGAGGAGTTGTATTTATTTATTTTCTTTATTTATAGCCCTGTTTTCTCACTGAGACTCAAAGTGGATTACAGAATTAGAAAATAATGTAATGAAGACGGTAAAATACAAACAATAGTTAAAAAAGAATTGGAGAACAATGCAAAAATGATAGTATAATACAACAAACAATGCAATAAAACAAGGCTATGGTATTGTAAGGATTAGCTGCTGATAACCTATAGATCTTACAGCCCTCATCAACCATTAGCTGTAAATTCTCACAGATTGAGACCTGGCCGGTTTCAAGAGGAATTGGCTGACCGTTAACTGCGTGCAGCTGGCAGACTGGAGGAGGCTGGTGCAGGACAACATCTTCATGTAAGGAGCCACGTGGAGTTTAGGCCAGGAGGGGACAAGATGAATGCTGCCAGTGCAGACTCCTTTTCCCTCTGCCTGGAACGATAAGTTATTTTCAAGGAACTGCTCACAGTCCATGAAACAACTGTTTTTATTATGTCCATAAGCCAGTCTTTTAATTACTACTTGTCAGTGGCTTCCTCTTAAAGATTCTATTATTGTTTTGTGTTTCAGAATGGTTTCTGCTTTGCAAACATTCTATGAAACCTGATGTTGTTTTTAAATTCTTTTATTAAATGCTTTCTCTTTGTGCCTTGAGATACATGCTGAGTGCTTGCATTCCTCCCCTTGGATATGGACCCAATTCTGGCAGGTATACATTGGAGAATTGTGCAATTAAACAGTATAATATATAGGACAAAGAATGCAATAAAGCATGATTATGTATGTATGTCCCATCAGGTAGCAACTGACTTATTGCAAGCCCAGCCAAGGGACTTCCAAGGCAAGAGAGAGGCAGAGATGGATTGCCATTGCCTTCCTCTGCAGTGTCTTCCTTGGTGGTCTCCCATAGAAGTATTGTCCCTGCTTAGTTTCTGAGACAAGATTGGGCTATACTATACCATTCCACATCCAAAACTGGGTTCCAAAATGAGAAAACAATGCAAAAATTGTATCATAAACAATGCACGTGCCAAGGTTAGTAAAGCTAGCATTATAAGCTTCCTAGTTTATGGGGGCAGTAGCATTTTCTGGTACTTAAGCTTTGGGTGGGTGGGTGAGTGTGGGGGAATTGTGTGCACTTTCTAAAAAGTGGGAAGTGCAGATTTCTTCAGGTTTCAGCTCATGCATCCCTGGTCTTTAGACATTAGATATGTAACACACCTACACTCCCTGGCACCCGCATCCACAACTACCTATCCAGCCTGTGATTTGCACGACTTTAATAATTCTAATCACACCCATTATGTAATTCAAAAGTCTGTTAAATAAGGTCAGAAACTTGTGCAGACAGGCTATTGGGGGGGGGGGGATATACAGAAAAGGAGCTAGGACACAGATAATGAAACTGGGTGCAGGGCTTGGAGTTGCAAACAAGCAAATACTTCTACTTTAACCGTAAAATGTTGGAGGGAATATAATGGAGGGTAGGGAGACTGACTCCAAATGTTCAGAGAAAAGGAGTGCGCTAGCAATTCGTGCTCAAGCATCCCTAAAGCTGCGACCTCCCCGCCAACAGGGGGAGTCAACGACAGCGCTCCGTGAACAAATAATTCTCCCACCCCAAAGGGCAAAAGCCTCGCTACGATTCAGAAAGGACGTTGGGTTCCGTTTGTAAGTCAACGGAATCCTCCATGCGCGGGGCAAAAGTAATGGATGTAAACAGCAATTAAATTCAAGTATGGAAAGCGGGCTTATAGGCTATTTCGCTGTATCGTTATCTACTCTGTGCACTAAACACTCGCTTTTTGCTGACCCTTGGTACTAATTTGTCCCACACACCAGCATCCAATAACTTCTTTGTTTTAAAACAGTCCCAGAGAGCTCTTTTAACAAAAGAACACTTTCCAGAGGCGAAGCAGAAACGAAGCGCCTAAATCTGCCTGCTTAGCTTAAGTGGAAGTTTCGGACATGAATTCCTAGCGCGCGCACTCCTCCCTTTCACCTACTATCGCAGACCAGAACACCTTTAGAGACGTATGACGTCACATTATGACATACTTTAATTGACAGCCCTATAGGCGTGACTCCACTTACTCGCGCCGCCCTCAGGCGCCACGGCCGACGGTTGCTTAGCCTCTGCCCTAGCGGCCGTTACGCGTCGCGTTGGATTTGTAGCTAAGGGGGCCAATCAGGAAGCGCACAGGTGTGCGTGGGCATGGCCTCGACGTCCGGCCAATCAGCGGTAGGCGCGGCTCACTTAAACGCCTGTGCGGCGGCTAGGAAAGCGTCTCGTGTTTACTTCACTGGCGTTTCTCGTTGAGGGCTGGAGATGCCGAGCCGTCCCGAAGATTACGAGGTGCTGGTCACCATTGGCGCTGGCTCTTACGGTAGATGCCAGAAAGTGCGTCGGAAGGCGGACGGCAAGGTGAGTGGGGTGGGGGGTGAGTGGAAGGCTATTCAGGTGCCCCCAGGACTTCAGCACTGCTGCTGGGGCTGCGTGGGAAGAGGCTGCCCTGGATCACATGCGCGAGGTCCCGAGATCGAATCGTGTGTGGTTGGCCAGTGGCCGCCACTCAAATCAGACATGTGATGCATGCGCATTCCGGTTTTCACGGGTGCCCACAAACTGTAGTTTAACGGTTCCGGAGAGAGAACCATGTTGGTCTGTTATAGCAAAATTCAACGGATGTCCACTGGCTTAAACCTATTTTTATTTTAGGGTAAGGGTTCATGAGTCGAAGCTCAGTTCCCCATGCACACAGTGTCTATCCAAGGCAGTTGTAGTGATGCATATAGATCAAGCAAAATGTATCACCGTCAGGGTTTGCATGGACGCTTTATGCATCTGGTGGATTGAGCCCTGACTCAGAGTTTATGGTGGTTTAAGTGATATCTGTGACTCTGGCCCTAACCCGTGGACAGCTACATGGAATTTAATTCAGTGTCAGAGTCTGTCTTCATTGCCAGAGACCAGCCTTGGCAAAAAGCCCAGTGTCCCTCGCAGCTGGCCTGGTAGTTTCCTTTCTTTCACTCAACCCCGCAAGCCCATCTGCTGCTTGTTTGAATGGGAAAGCATTTAAACACAGAGTGTATGAGTCTTGTTTCTGTGTTAGTATCTCTTGTTCTAGCAGAGCACTTGCTGGCTAAAGGATATGTTACCCTTGTGGAATGAAAAGCAACTCTACTGAGATGCTGCTCAAAAGGCTAATCTGTTATCTTCTCCCTCCTCCCTTGCTTACCCATTGCTACTCTTGGTCCCTATTTCTGCTTTTCTTCTCACCCTCTGAGCTTGATGAGGCAGAATTTGGTTCCTCAGGTAGTGAGGGGAGATAACAAATGGCTTCTGTGCCAACCCTTATGGGGTCTGCAATACCTGTTTGGTGTAGTGGTTAAGAGTGGCAGACTGTAATCTGGAGAACCGGGTTTGACTCCCCACTCCTCCACATGAATCCACTTGGGTGACCTTGGGTCAGTTACAGCTCTCTCAGAGCTTTCTCGGCCACAGGGTGTCTGTTATGGGGAGAGGAAGGGAAGGTGAAGCCACTCTGAGTGAAGGGTGGGGTATAAATCCAACTCTTCTTCTTCTAGGAGGTGCATAAACCCAGATTAAATTATTTTTAGGTGTTCTATAGCTACACAATGTGGTGTCACTAGTTAGAAATTGTCTTGTTTTGAAATAACTTGTTGTTTCCCTTAGCAACAAGTACTTAGTGGTGCACTGCCTCTGAACTTGAAGAGGTTCCATTTAATTACTGTGGTTAATAGACACTGCTGGATCTTTCCTTCATGAATTTGTCTTATCCCTTTTTAAAACCATCTAAGATCAGCACATCTTATTTTATAGGATTGTCTGTAAAATGTGATTGGCAGCATAATTAAGCCATTCAGTTTCAAAATTTCTGTACAGTTACACAAAAGTTCTTGATACATGTACAAACTTGAGATGTCTTGTTCTACTTTTTCCCCAGGTGTTAGTCTGGAAAGAACTTGACTATGGATCTATGACAGAATCAGAGAAACAAATGCTTGTTTCTGAAGTGAATTTACTGCGTGAGCTTAAACATCCAAACATTGTCCGCTATTATGATCGCATAATTGACAGAACAAGCACAACTCTTTATATAGTGATGGAATATTGTGAAGGAGGAGACTTAGCTACTCTGATAGCTAAGTGTACCAAAGAAAGGCATGTAAAACCTCTTTGAATTATTTGACATTGTTTGTAACACTGCCTAAACTAAATCTTTTTAGCATTCTTAGTAACTAATTTACTACAACTTTTTACTACAACTTTTTATTTACTTTATTTTGTCCACCTTTCTCATTGAGGCTTAAAACAGGTTAGAGTGATAAAGACAGTGTCATGCATACCATGAACAATGCAGTAAAACTGGATTGCACAAAGTGAAGACCATTGAAATAGAAATAGTATAATAAATTACATAAACCAAATATAATAATTCTAGTATGCTGAACTACAGACAATATAATACATCCATTAAGCAGTGCAGTTTTAAGAGGGAAGAAAAGAAGGCTTACAATACATCCATTAAGCATTGCAGTTTTAAGAGGGAAGAAAAGAAGGCTTCTTAAAATACTTACGTTGAAGGAGCTCACTACTACATCTGATAGCTTAAAGGGCCATAAGAAAAGAGAAGCTGTGCTGGATCAGGCCAATGGCCCATCCAGTCCAATGCTCTGTCACACAGTGGCCAAAACCACACTGTCATCAGGAAGTCCACCAGTGGGGCCAG
Source organism: Gekko japonicus (assembly GCF_001447785.1). Classification (NCBI taxonomy): domain Eukaryota; kingdom Metazoa; phylum Chordata; class Lepidosauria; order Squamata; family Gekkonidae; genus Gekko; species Gekko japonicus. The sequence goes on from NW_015177011.1 coordinate 1,487,331, forward strand.
AACTCCAGAAGCCCTCTCAACTTTTGCTCCCCAAGCACCAAGAATACAGAACATCACTACTTCAGACATAGTGGTCCATCTATTACTTGTAGCTAATAGCCACTGATGGACCTCTGCTCCATATGTTTATCCCCTCTTGAAGGCCGCTGATACAAGGGGCAGGAGGGGCTGTTAACAGCATGGCATACTGGGCATTACTGTTAAATGTGAATGTCAAAGGCACAGAAATCGTCACTGCTACAGAACAAGTAATGTCCTTGCATTGCATCTTTGACCCCAGTAGCATTTAATGAAACTCCATCTTAGTAAAACTGCTTATTTTAGTATTAGACCTCTACATTTAGAGTTGTAAAATAGTCAAAATCCTCTGGCCTTCAACACTTTACTTAATTATGTAGTTAAGCAGCACCTCTGTTTTGATATTGTATATCCCATTTATTATGTCTACTTCAGCACGAATCCCTTTGTTTCAGCATTGTATATCCCGTTTATTAAAAATATGTAGCCCTGGTAAGCTCAAACATCAACATTTGGGGTGACTTTATAGTTAGGGTCTGGAGACACTAGAAAGCTGTTAAATTTCACTCACTATGTTTTCAGCTAGCAAAATGCCTGTTGGTATGTGCTGATGGAGTGCTTGAATACTGTAGCAGCCCCTATACATGTACAGTTCTGTGTGATCTCCTGATAAACCTGCTTGCTGGCTATTCCAGCAGGATTCTTGTTGGCCTTGCCAGGCCTGGTACTGAAAGGTGAGGGTAAGTTTGCCTCACTGAAAAAATGCTTTGAGTGCAGTGCTTTGCTTTACCCTGTAGAGATGAATAGCAACCATTTTCTTAATAGGGAAATAGTAAAAGGGTGTGCTTGGACACCAGTGTGTGGTATCTGGATGCCGATGGAACTAAGTCTGTCTCACAATCCCTGCCTTCAGAAGTAAGGTGGGTGGCTACTAGAGGCAGGGCTTTTCAGTAGTGGCACCTTGCTTATGGAATGCTCTTCCCCTTGAGGCTCACTTGGTGCCTGCATTGTTCTCTTTTAGGCACCAGGTCTAAACATTTCTGTTCAGCCAGGCTTTTAATTAAGGATTTTTAAAAACACTATTTTAGTCTGGAAACTATTATTTAAAGCTGTCAGGTGTCTGTCTTTCTGGCCTATGCTTTAATGCTGGGCTGGCTTTTTGATGCCGGATTTTAATATCGTTAATGTTTTGCTTATTTTTCTTTTGTAAGCTGCCTTGGGCAGGTTTCTGGAGAGACAATGTACCGTTTTCTAAATAAATAACATCTCTCTAGGCCTGGTATACCCAGTATTAGAAGACTGAGCCTGCTTCTTTGTGCATAGGGCTCAGTTCTGTTTTATTGAGTCACTAGAATAATAGGAATTTGGAAAGTGGTTGATGGAGTTCTATGGAGTAGGCTTTGGCTTAAAGTGCTGAAAATAACCTGTCCCATTCTCTTTTCAAAGACATTATTTAGATGAAAAGTTTGTTCTTCGAGTTCTCACGCAGTTGGCCTTGGCCTTGAAGGAGTGTCACCGGCGGAGTGATGGTGGTCGTACTGTTCTTCATCGGGATCTAAAGCCAGCTAATATCTTTCTTGATCACAAGAAAAATGTGAAACTTGGAGACTTTGGACTAGCCAGAATACTGCACCATGACACCAGCTTTGCAAAAACATTTGTTGGTACACCCTACTACATGTCTCCAGTAAGTATCTGTCTCAGTTGCATTTTACTCCACCGTTCTTCCAAGTCAGTAGAGGTGGTGTACATGGTGGTTTCTATGTTATCCTTTTAACAATCTTGTGAGGTAGCTTAGGTTGAGACTTGTCTAAGGCCACTCAATGATCTTCATGGCTGAAAGGGCTTTTAGCCTGGTTCTTCCTTGTCCTGCTCTCTAATAACTGTACTACGCTGGTTCTCTTTGGTGTTTTTCTTTGCTTAAAATCTGACCAGTAGTTAGCTTATTCTCTTCCCCCTTTTCAGGTAAGCAACTCTTAACTTAATCTGATAGTTTTGACTCTTGAAAGGACATATCCTGGAAAATCTGCTGGTCTCTAAGGTGCTACTGGAATTGAAATCTAGTAAATCAAAACCTATGTCTTGCAAAACAGTACTGAGAGGCAGCTGCTATCCTTACAGCTACAATAGTAGACTTCCTCTCTTTTAGTATTTCTGATGGCAAAACAAGGGACTCAGGAAGCAGCAGTACTTCTGTAATATGCTGAGAGGCAAACAAAGTTACCAAGGAATTGAACTGCATTGAGAAGTGTGTGGTTTTTGAATGCTTCAGCTTTAAAACATTTGTGAAGAACTGCTTATATATAAATTCAGAGCCACTATTTTTTTACTACTAATTACTTTGGTGGGTGTTTTGTTTAACTCGTACATTACCGTGCATTTATTCTTAAGATTCTAAATCTAAGGTTTGTATTTTATTTTTAGGAACAAATAAATCGCATGTCCTACAATGAGAAATCTGACATCTGGTCTCTAGGATGCCTGCTATATGAGTTGTGTGCATTGTCGTAAGTACAGTTCTGTAGGCAGCTACATGAAGATAACTATATGCTGCTTTTAAGTTTAGTCATGGTTTTGAAATCAGAGTTGGGTACCATAATGTTCCAGAACTGAGCAGTGTCTCTTTCAAGCGGATCCTTGATGTGAAATTGAAGGGCACTTTCACTTCGTCTAGGCCTCCATTTACAGCCTTCAACCAAAAAGAGTTGGCAGAAAAGATAAGGGAAGGAAAGTTCAGACGAATTCCATACCGTTATTCAGATCAGCTGAATGATCTCCTCACAAAGATGCTGAGCTTAAAGGTAAGGGTGACTTCCCAAAGTAGGAAGGATAGAATGAAGATACATGTAGAATATTTATTCACATATGGGGCCGTCAAGTCCCCCTCTTTACTTTCAGTGGGTATACAGTTTTTTTCTTATAGCCCCCCCCCAATAACCACTTGTACATGACTTAAGGAAGTTTGAGGACCTTCCAGAGTAAAGTTGATGCCACACAAGTGGCTGCAGTTGGAACAGAAAATCCATGTAGTTCTAGTGCGTACTGTATCATCCGGGTGGATGTGTGTGTGGTGTGTGGAATTTCTTGGATCCCAGAATTTGGATCCTCAAACAGAATGATTCTTCCCTTTAAAATATGAAAGTTGAACATTGCATATCATGAGCCTTTCCTGCTTCAAGGACTATTGTCGGCCTTCAGTTGAAGAAATTCTGCAGAGCCCAGTGATAGCAGAATTGGTGTCAGAGGAGCAAGGGAAGAACTTGGAGAGACGAGGGCGAAGATCGGAAGGGCAAGAAAAGGAAGAAAGACTGCGTCATTCAGGAACTCCATTGAGTGAGCTGAAACTGAAGGAGCAACAGCTGCAGGAGAAGGAGAGAGCAATAAAAGAGAGAGAACACAGACTGGAACGTAAGAAAACAAATCTTGCAACAGGATGTATGGACAGAGGATTTTTTAAAACTTTCTTTTAATTAATCATTTTATTTGAAATACAGATGCAAAAACATTTCACAGAGACATAATATAAAATTCTAACAACCAGAAATGTAAAATTATTTTTAAAAATCCTTATAAATACCTCTAGGAGGGATTATATCATTTTCTGAAAGGTGTTGCAAAATTGGGTACCAGACAGAGGAAGATTTAGTACCATAGTTAGCATTAGTAAGTTGTGTTATACTATCTGCTAACTTAGCCATAACTTAGCCATAATGAAATGATCCCACACTTTTTTGTACCGTAGTTTTATGCTAGGTGCTTTAGGGTTTTTCCAAAATGTCGCCACTGTCAGTTGGGTGGTTGCAGTAAGGGCACTAACGGCTTCTACTTTATCTTTCCGCAGTTGTAAATCTAGCCAGTATGTCAATAAAAATGATTCTGGGAGAAATGGCAGCTCTGTCCCCTATATATATATATATTCAGCGCCAAAAGGATTAAATCACAGGGCATTCCCACCAACAATGTATATAAGAACCAGGGGCATTACAACCCTTCCAGCAAAGAGCTGAGCTAGATTGGAAAATATGAGAAAGTCGTTTTGGCGTAAGATACCACCTTGTATACAACTTGAAACATTGCATTTTAACTGAGTACACTTTAGAACAGTTGTTTGAAGGTCATTAGATGTCACCCCATTGGTTTTCCCTGACCCTACCATCACAATCAAGCCTCCAAGCCTTTTGGTAAGAATTTAAACAGGTCTGAGTTATCTGGAACACTATTTTATATAATTTAGATATCAAGCCCCTGGATTCTGAACCATTATGTTTCAACAGAGTTTCAAAGGCCGTTAGAGGATTTTTGAAATTTCCCAGCTTAAATGGATGGTCTAATATTGTTTTAGCTTGCAAGTATTGGAACCATTGAATCTCTATTCTGTATTGACGTTCAAGGGATTGTTTGTCCAAAACTTTGCCTTTATAAGATGTTCTATTCTTGTTATACCAGTGTCCCACCACGATTTAAAGGCCCCAGAATCTTTTGCTGGAGGGAACCATAGATGGAGTCTGTAGGTAGACATTGGGGAAAGACTAGCTCAAACTGTGTCCCATATTTGCAACGAGGTATATAAAAATAAATCCTAAACATGCGGGGACCACGCCAGATCTGCAAGCAAATTAGGATATGCAGCCATATTCTCTATAATCAACCAGTTATCTTTTACTGTGGGGTCAAGCATTTAAAAAATGCTGACCAAATTGGCTACAAGATAATAATATTTCAGTACTGGAAGGCCCAGCCCCCCTCGTTCTCTTGGTGGGTACATCAGAGAAGATTTGAATCATGGTCGTTAGTTGGCCCAAACAAAATTATCAAATGCTTTCTGCTAAATAAATAGGGAGTGTTCAAAATAGGAACAAGAATTTTGGAAGCATAAAACTTCTTAAAATCTGAATCCTATCCAGCCATGAGAAAGTGTTCTCCATCCATATCGAGAACTGAGTTAACATAAACTGCTGCAGTGGTGAATACTTTCCTTTAGAAGTAATGTGGACTCCAAGATAATAAGAGGTTATCCAGTTATATAATAGAATTAACTCAAGTTCCTGCTTCCATGAATGTGCAATATTTATTGGATAGATTTCAGACTTAGATTCATTGACCTTAAGACACGATTTGTTGTTGTTGTTCAGTCGCACAGTCGAGTCCGACTCTTCACGATACCTGACTAAAAACCTCAAGCGCTGAATTTCAGGGAGAGAATGGTCCATATTCTCTCATCAGCAGCATAAAGAGCAATCTTATTATCCACCTCTCCGGTCATTACTCCTTTTATATTTTCATTATTTCGTATCATGGTTGCGAGACGTTCCATTGCCAAGGCGAACAGGAGTGGGGACATTGGGTAACCCTCTCTCCATAGCAAATGGATAAGAAGACAAACCATTGAGCTGGATTTGTGCAACTGGGCTATTGTATATAGAAGAAATCACCCTTTTAAATCTATCCCCAAAGCCCATACAATGTAGTAATTCATACAGATATTGTGGTTCCACTGAATCAAAAGCCTTCTCCATGTTGAAAGACAGGAGAAGAGCTGACTGACTATGAATTTTGCAGAAGTTTATAATATCCAGAATTCTCTGGATGTATGGCCAGTGATAAGATGTCCCTTGTGAATCCCTTCAGTGTCATGAGCTTCAGCTGTCCCAGGAACATCTCTTGGTAACCTAGCCTGTGTGTCAAATTAGTAAGCAGGAGAACAAAGAATGAAATTCTCAATTTTACCTTGGAATTTCACAGTACTGGTACCTAAATATTAAGTTAAATCACCTCCCATTTAGTCATTGTAGCTAAACACATGCAACACAAACACAACATGCTCGCTGTTTATCTGGCCTATTTGGTCAAACTCAGTGAGTGACTGCTGTCTCTTATCATCAAAGGAACGTACAAAACATATGGGATGTGCATTTTCCATGGGAAAGGGTTGAATTACACCTCTGACATAGTACTTAGTTATTCACTCTGACCAGTAGCTATTAGTCCCTTTTGGTCAAGGAAAGCGGTTTGCTGGTTGCTAACATCAATCTAAAGTTTCTTGTCTCCACCTTCCAGAGAGAGAGCGGGAGCTGTGTGTTCGGGAGAGACTAGCGGAAGACAAACTTGCTAGGTATGTTCTTAAAAATCAAGTGTCGTATTGCCACAGAAGCTTTGCTGTCACTGATTGACTCTATTCTAAACAGGGCTGAGAGCTTGATGAAGAATTACAACTTGTTGAAAGACCATCGACTTTGGCTGCCAACAAATAGTCCAGGTAGGAGAAGAAATTGGAGGCCACTGCAGGACTACTAAACCAGGAATGCAGAATCTTCCAGCCTTTGTATAAATATTGACCTTTGTAGTGATTACCTCTGTAGTGGATATCTGTATAGCCCTCCTGAATTTATGATCTTCCCACTCCCATAATTCCAGACTAGAAGCAATCCAGCATGGGATTCATATAGCTATAAGAAGTGGGTCTGAATAAGACTGGTGGTATGTTTGGATAATGGTCTTTTAGCAGTAGTGAGTGCAGATAACTGGGGTGGTAAAAAGCCTCCCTTTCTGTGTAGCAGACTGAGCCAAGGGATTGGGGGGGGGGGCGCCTCTAACATGCTGCATTCTATGAATATAGTCTTGTGAAATTCATCTGGCCTTGACCAAAACTACATCTTGGTGATACTCTGGCAAACAAAGACCTGAACAGCCAAGTATGTAGGCAAACATAAGCCAAATCCAGTCCTAATAACATTTCTATACAAGTTGTAGCAGGAGACCTCATGTCATGCATGGACATAGCCCACTAATCAACTAGCCCTTTCTAGCCTTAGACCTGTGTATAATAGTGTTTGTGTTTTGACTCTGGAATAGACTGTAATTTGACCTTTAAATATGGTACTTAATAAAACATATTTTTACTTACCATTTAGTTCAAATGGCTGCATAAACCAGGCTTCTATGGACTAGACAGAGTCTATGATAATTTCAGACTACAGTATTTTGAAGGCCCTTTAGAATAGGAGTTTTAGATGCCGTCAAACATAACAATGCTGGAATAGTTAATGAGAAACACATCAGCACTAATCTACCTTGACTGTAGCTACTTTTCTATGCTATCACACACTCGCTTTACTGCAGCTTGACTGTTTACCTGTTGTATAAGATGGGATCCAAACAGCGAGGTGGACTTTTGACTTGATTTGAAGGGAGATCTTTGCCGCATAGGTTCCAAAACGGTCATTTAGAAGCAGTTTGCCATGCACTATGAAGAAGTTGGTGCTCAAGAAACAGGACCTCTAAGCCTCTTTACATATGCCAGATTAGTAGTATGCTTCTTCTTGTGCCTGCCATATTGACTTGCCATGCCAAAGCCTTTGCCAATTGTTACTATGCTACTATTGCATAAGGAAAGAGCTTGCCAAACTGATTTCTGCTGGCTAGTGTAGCTCTCTGGAATTTGAGCTCTATAGGTCATAATTACATGGTGCTGGCAGTCTGTTCACTGATGGAAATAACACAGTGCTGTACCTTCTACTAATAATCTTGGCAAAAATAAGTCCTTGTAGAGAACGTGAATGGAGCTGATCTGACTACTAAATCCCAATGTTTAAGACCCCTGCTGCTTTATCAAGTAAATCCACATCAGTAGTGATGGTAACACAGAGCAGCTGCATTAGCTCAATGGGGACCCAAAGCAGCTTTACAACAACATTCTTCTCTCCTTCATTCTGACATCACAACAGCCCTTCAAGATATGTTAGGTTTAAAGAGAGTGACTGGCCCCAAGGTCAGAGTGGGGAGTTGATCTTGAGTCTACCAGAATTCTAGTCCAACGTTCTAACCACTGTACCACACTGGCTTTTTATTGCTAAAACACCCTATTTACAGGGTGGGACACTATGTAACATTGAACTCTCACTGAGAAAAATATGTAATATGCAGGCTTCCTAGCTTTGCTTAACTGCACAGGACCTGCAGTGAGACATTCTTGTGGGGCAGCTGTACTGGTCAGCAAGTCCAAAAAGTCTTATGGTACCTTAGACCAATTCTATTACAGGTTAGGGAGGTTTATGTTGCATTAAAACTGTAATTAGACCCAAGTATTAGAAGATATCTGAGAGGCTTCCAACCCCCAGCCCACTGCAGAGTTACCAGAGCGTTCCCTGCACATGCACAGGAAACACTCTTTTACTTTTTGGGGGGTTTAAATATCCCCCCTATATTTTTTCAACTTTTTAGATTTTTGTGCACACCTGGGGACTGCCCCAAGTGTGCAGGAAAATCTCCCTGCCCCCCAGGTGCCCCCAATGTGCGGATTTAGATATCCTCACGCAGGGTGCGCCTTCGCTATTAGATATATAGATGTGACTGACACTTCCAACGTAGTCAGATTAGAAGTTAGTCTCCCTTAAGTTCCTCTGATAGAGAAATGCTTTTTAGGTTGGCAACAGTGTGCTAGGAAAAAGACATGTTCTCCCACTGGCTTCTAAATGTTTACCACATTTGTAAGATTGGATCCCTTTATTATTTTGCATGGTTTGACCTATGTACAGAGCAGAAGGGTGTTTTCACAGATGCTAAATGAAACAGGTTCAGTGGCACCTTAAAGACTAACACCATTTCTTTAAAAATGAGCTTTTGTGAATCACAGCTAATTTCAGATAGGTGGCAGTCCTTACAACCTGCCTTGGAGGATGAGCGTGTACATGAGCATCTGCTAGTAGGTCATAACATGAGGATCTGCCCTAACATCTGAAGTGGGTTGTAGTTAACAGGAGCTTATACCAGAATAACACTTTGTTGGTTTTAAAATGGCTTATAGGCTAATGCAGTTTTATAAAAACTGTACTATACAATGATCTGGAAACAGAATGAACCAGAATCTCCACATTTGTTTGTGTGGCTCCAACAGCCTGGAGTTTCTTGACTAAGGACTGGGGTGCTGCCAAAGATCAGCAGAACATTCATGTTTCAGTCTCATCCTCGCTTGCTCCATTGCTTAGGTCTCATAACATAATCAAAATAAAAGAATGAAATGATGTTGCAGCCGTAGGCCAAGTGAAGTCTTACATTCACTGTTAAAATCAAGCAATTCCTTGTGTTTTTAGTTGTTCAGGAAACAAGCCCCGTAACCACCACTGTAAACTACAGATAACTTACATATTGTGGAGAAAGCCACTATAATGTTTGTATGTGTACATGCATACGTGTCCTAGGATACTGGTGGAGTATGACAGCATTTGGGGGACAGAACCTTGATTTCCAAGTTACAGAATGCCATAGTTAACCACTGACTTCACAATTACCACTTCTTAAAATATCTCTAATGACTTGTTCACCATAGTGTTCAGTAAGAGCAGCAGCACGTTCTTGTTATGGACAGCAACGGACACACAAATTTAGCTTTACAAACTCAAAGAGCAGTGTTAATTGTGTGACATTTTCACAGACTAGTTAAAACAATGAAATGGTCATGCAGGTTCTTTTTAATGAGGCTTTTTCTGTAATTCTCGTACATTTAATGCTAGAAGTAAGGCACAGCTATGTCAAACTTCTACAGGAATATCTGCTCGCCTTTGCTCATGTAAATGCAGCCTGATACAGAGGCTGTGTGAAAGAAGGAAATTAGGGAGATTTTTTTTGATCTGGACATATGACCCTTGCAAATGGCCTGATATAGCTGTGGAAACTTCCCATTCTCAGCAGCAAGATATTCTCCTGTAGCTGATTATGAAAGTTTTCCACCTCAAGGGGGGCAGAGTAAACCAGAGGTTAGAAAATTGGTTTTTTAGTACTGACAAGGATTTTTCTGTGTCTTGTTAAGATGATGGTGATGCATTGCCAAACTTCCCTGCAAGAAAAAAGAAGGTTCAGTTTGGTGAGGAAAGTAAAGAAAATGCTCAATTGAGTGACAGCCTGGAGTATTTCCCTTCCTCAAAAGACAAGTTCCCTAATCTGAAGAAGCGCCTCTATGCTGCCAACCTGCGGGCCCAAGCTCTGGGTGAACTGGAAAAACATTATCAGCTGAAAAGCCGGCAACTCCTCGGGATGCGTTGAAGCAGTGTCTTGTTAACATTGTACAGAATTGTGATGCTTTAATGGTTGTTTTAAGCTTGTCTTTGTGGAAAAGCTGTGTAAGTTGGTTTTAGAAAAGCTTGTTATAAGTTTATTTTTTTTACTGTAAAACAAAATCAGTACGTGAAGGTCTCTCCTCTTGTTTTTATGTCAGTTTGCATTCTTCTGTCCTCTGCTTACTGGTATTTCATGAACAGAGCTATTTAGTCCTAACATTAAATATGCATGGAGGAGTTAGGAGCAGGCTGACTGTTGTGACTGGGATGTGATTTTTAGCAAGGAGCATGAAGCAAGAATGTTTGAAGAGATTCTACTCAGTTGGAATGAAGCACAGAATGCCAAACATTTGCTCTGCATCTCTATCAAATATGTGTGTTCTGCTTGTTTAAACTCATTGGGTATCTTCTCTAAGTGCTTTATCAGCATAAAGCTGCAGTGAGTGAGCACAATGTCTGTTTCTTCCCTGTTACTAAGTTTGGATTACTGCCATGGTAGAGTTCTCTGAACTTGTGACACGTTGCATAATAGAAAAGCCCCACAGTTGCCTGTTCAAAAAGAGGCTTGAGTTTCATATATCTAATTGTAGCCATATAAGTACTGGTCATCTCTCACCCCACCATTGATGATAAGGTGGGACTGAATGGAAATCAAAGTCAAAATCCGAAAGCATAAACATTCAGACATTTTGCCAGCCATTTGTTGTTGTGAGAAGGCAGCTGTCTCAGAGAAGTCTTTCTGCATAAAACAGCTTTAGAAACTCTACGAGCCCACCCACTTTGAAAATCTCCCTTTGAGATGCAGCCGATTTCAGAGATAGAGGGACACAAGTTCCCTGAGCGTGGTAGCAAGTCATGGAATGCAGAAATGTGAGTGCTTGTATGGCTAAAGGCAATAAATAAAGAATAATGAGAGAATCACATGAATGAGCTACCAGAAAAGAAAATCACTGTGAAAGCTTACTAATTATAAATTCATATCTTATTGTAGTTGATAAATACAAAATTGTACAAAAATTGTGTAATGATTAATATTATACAATACTGAGAATGAAGATTCCAATACAAATTTGTGAAGACATTTAAACCAGTATCTGGCAACTAGTCACACTAAAGTGCTATTCCATCATCCAGTTCAAGTGTACTGTTCTCAGAGGAAATATAGAAATTCCATGTGAATCCAGCTGACAGATTCACAGCTTATGAAAATTCAATTTCAGGCTTCCTCTTTCATCAAAGCTGGTATCGCTTAAAAATTCATTTCTGCTCCAAAAATTCAAAGTTTATTGGTTACAAAAAGGACTGGTACAAGAGACCAGCTGAGCTCTGAGCAGGAGATTGCGCTGGAGTAAATTCAGTTTTCTCCGTTGGTTTCAAAAAAGACTGGTACAAGTCTGCCAGCGCAATGCCTTTAGCAGACTTACACTAGCCCTTTTTGAAACCAATGGAGTAAACTTTGAATTTTTGGAGCAGCAGGAATGGATTCTTAAGCAATACCAACTTTCATGAAAGAGGAAACTTTAAATGGAATTTTCACAAACTAGCCCGCCATCATCTAGATTCACATGGAATTTCTACAATTCCTCTGAGAAGAATACACTTGAACTGAATGATGGAATAGCACTTTAGTGTGACTGGTTGCCAGATACTGGTTTGAATTTCTTTACAAATTTGTATTGGAATCTTCCATCTCAGTATTGTATAATATTAATAATCATTACACAATTTTTTGTATAATTTGTATTTATCAACTACAATAAGACATGAATTTATTATCAGTAAGCTTTCATGGTGATTTTCTTTTTTGTTGGTTCATAAGGCTGCTTTTTAAAAATAGCCTGCAGATGGTGCACCTGTTCTGTCAACCTGCAGGAGGCACACTGTGCCTGCATTCAGAATGGACTTGTATCTTAATCCCCAATAGTGTTTATTCTTCACCTGTTCTTCTCACCCAAGTCCCTGAATCCTGCCCTTCAGGTTTCCAGGGTTTGTCCTGAAGCAAACCCAGGCTGCTGTTCTGTTTCTTGTTGCCTGACCCTAAGTATGAAATATTTGGATTGCAGCCCTAAGTCTGATGCCTGAGGACCTTCTTAGGGTCATGCAAGGGACTTTGTGCTATTTGACGACTTAATCCCATACTGTATCACACATTGTTTTGAACTCAAAAGGGTAAGGTAGGGCCTCCTGTTTGGGAAAGTCAAGTTTAAGCTGTAATAGGAGGAGACTTTGGCTCGAAAGAAGGTTATGGCCCGGGGTGAACAAAAACTTCAGTCTTCAATACTAGGGTTACCATATTTTAAAAAGCAAAAAAGTGAAGAAGCAGCAGAGGAGGAGATTGGATTTATACCCCGCCCTTTACTACCCAAAGGTGTCTCAGAGCGGCTTACAAACGCCTTCCCCTTCCCCTCCCCACAACAGACACCCTGTGAGGTAGGTGGGGCTGAGAGAGGACATATTTCCTGGCTGACTACTTCAAACAAGTGATCACTATGCCAAATCCTATTTTAAATAACCCCTACTAGTTAAGCTGTGGTCATTGCTACTAGCTAGGAATATTCCTAACTTCTCAGCCCCAAAAGGACATTTTCATCAGTTTTTTAAAAAGAGCCCAAAAGAAGACAGACACCAAAAAAGAGGGTATGTCCTCTAAAAAGAGGACATCTGGTAACCCCATTCGGCACTCCCCTTGGACTGATCCAGAGAAGTAACATTTCTGCTCTCCCCTACTAGCCTGTTTGAAAGGCCTTTTCAGTTGGTTAAAAGTCTCATATATTTTGTTTTTATACTAGCAACATGAGATGTTCTTTGTATTTGAAGAACAGCTGCTTTATGTGTAAAAAAACCACATGAGAGAAGTAGCATTAGGGTGCTTTCTGGTATTCACCATTTTAATTTTAAAGGGCTGCATGGATTTTCCTGTACTTGATGGTTTCAGAGGGCGGCGCTCAGCTTTAACTGTGATTCAGGATGAATTATTCACATCCAGTTTAGAAATCTGCACTAAATTCTGTTCTTGGAGAGTTAAAGCTTCATTAGGCTGAATCCAGCAGCATGTACTCCAGTTAGGTCTGCTAAGACAAACTCTGTAATATAGACTTATCTCTTGCCACACAATGAAATATCAGTCATATGTCAGATCTTTTGCCAGCAGAACAGAACTTTTTTGAATTAATGACTGTATTTATTTATTTATTATTTGTATTTATACCCCGCCCTCCCCGGAGGCTCAGGGTGGCTAACAACATATAATTAATAACACAGTAAAACAGTAAAACAATACAAAATATTAAAATTGCATCATAATTTATAACCTATCTAAAACAAAGCTAGCTAAAACCAAGATGGCGGTCCATCTTTAAAATAAAGCCTATCTCTTTTATTAGGCCAGAACTTAGCAGAAACAGGTGCAAATTAACTCTGAATCCAGAAAAAAATACATGCGATAAAAAACATCAGATTTCTTAAATACATAATTACAATTCTCTAAAATGAAGACAAATCAAGTTTTAAGCTAATAGGCAGAATGCTATGTAAAATAGTCCCAGCTCACAAGACAGGATCACCAATATAAGGTTTGCTTTGACTGGAAGCTATTATCAGAAAGAAAGCCTGACTAGACCCTTACATGACACTTTTTAAAGAGGCCATGGGAACAAGGTGTTATTGTTCAGTTGCACAGTCAAGTCCGACTTCATGTCCCCATGAACCACATCGCGCCAGGCCCTCCTGTCTTCTGCCGTCCTCTGGAGTTTGCTCAATTTCATGTTTGTTGCGTTGGTAACACTGTCTAACCATCTCATCCTTTGCCATCCCCTTCTTCTGTTACCTTCAATCTTTTCCAGCATCAGGGTCTTCTCCAGTGAGTGCTCCCTTCTCATTTGGTGGCCAAAGTATTTGAGCTTCAGCTTCAGTACCTGGCCTTCCAGGGAACAGTCAGGGTTGATTTCCTTTAGGATTGACTGATTTGATCTCCTTGCACTCCAAGGGACTCTCAAGAGTCTTCTCCAGCACCATAATTTAAAAGCATCTATTCTTCGGTGCTTGGCCTTCCTTATGGTTCAACTCTCACAGCCGTACATTACTACTGGAATACCATTGCTTTGACCATACGGACTTTTGTTGGCAGGTTGATGTCTCTACTTTTTATTATGCTGCCTAGGTTTGCCATCGCTTTCCTCCCAAGGAGCAGGCGTCTTTCAATTTCATGGCTGCAGTCACCGTCTGCAGTCATCTGGGATCCCAGGAACATGAATTCTGTCACTGCTTCCATGACTTCCCCTTCTATTTGCCAAGGACGTATGGGGCTGGATGCCATGATTTTTTTTTTATGTTGAGTTTCAAGCCAACTTTTGCGCTTTCCTCTTTCAAATGATTGAAATCATGAGTATATGACACATCCAAAAAACTCCATGTTATACTAGCAGCCTTTCCACATAATCTTCAGCATTTTACAAGAGGGGCGTTGATGTGAACTTTTTAACTATTGTATTGTCACACCAAGGATTCATTTGAAGTATCACTATTGCATGATATCCATAAGTTGTTCTGTATCAGTCAAGGGATTCATTTATGCTGTAAGGTTTAGTCTGGTGCCGGCTTCTGAAGATAGCTATGTAAGTAAACTGACCACAGCAACTTTTGCTAACTATATGAGTTAATAGAATGAGTCAAATTTAACTTATGCTGCAACTCCCAATATATTCACTAACTGTTGGCTGGATAGACAATAATTTGTATGTGGAAAGAAACCCAGGGCAAGACTGAATCTTGCAGAGGAAATCAGCAGAGAGAGAACAAGTTACAGGTGTCATGGGATAGTTGTATACCAGCATTACACTGGTTTGTTGGTATCTGCATGCATGTGCCCTAAGTCAGGTGCATCTGCTATGGAGAGATTCGGGCTGCAATCCTAACTACATTTACTAGACAGTAAATCATATTAAAGCTGAGTGAATTATTTATTTAGAAAAATGACAGACCATTTCCTGGAGACCAGCTCAAGACAGTTGACAAAAAGCAATGCTATACAATAAAATCATAAAACCAAAAACATATCAAAAAAAGCCAGGGCATAAAAATAGTATAAAACAATACTCAGTAGCCTGGAATGATATTCATAAGACAGTCCTCAGGGTAGAAGCAGACAATAAAAGTGGCTGTGGACAGTGCTGTCAAGTCACAGCTGATTGATGGTGCCTCTGTAGGGTTCTCAAGGCAAGTGATGAGCAGAGGTGGTTCACCACTGGCTGCCTCTGCATGGCAGGCAACCCTAAACTTATTTGATGGCCTCCCATCCATCTGGGCTGACCTTGCTTAGCTTCTCTGAGATCAGATGAGACCGGGTTAGCCTGGGCCATCCACATCAGGGTCAGACCATTAGAACTTCTTAAAAAGAGAACCCTTCCATTAAAATTGCCCCCACATAAAATGTCTGCGGGTTCAGAACAGCCCATCCTATGAGTCCTCAGCCATAGTCTGAGATGGTACAGCCCAGCAAGCCAGGCTTTAGAAGCCTTGATTTTTGCTGTATTATGGCATGCCTTCATGTTTGCACCTTCAGCATTGGGCATGCCTGTTTACAAGTCTGAAGGGTGAAGAACTAAGTGAAGTCTAAGGGCAGAAGTGGTGATACAAACATATTCTGCATGTTGTAACACCGTTTCTCTGTATGAAACCTTGCAGCATTTAAAAATTAACACCAGAAGCATGATCTAGCAACAATTAGTCATGGATATAATCCTAAACACGCTTGCTTGGAAATGTCCCATTGTCCTTTGTAATGCTTACTTATGAGCTAATGTGCATGAAGTTAACTGACCCATCCAGTTCCTTTCGGTTTGACTTGCAGCCTGGTACTGTGCACATTTATTCAGGAATTAGTCCTACTGTGTTTCTAGGCAAATGTGCACTGGATTCTAGCCAGGGTTGCCAAGTGGGTCTTGGAGATCTCCTGGAATTACAACTGGGCTTCAGACTACAGAGATAAATTCCCCTGGAGACAATAGCTGCTTTGGAGGATGGACTCTGTGGTATTATATGTGGCTGAGGTCCCTCTCCAATCCCTACCCTCCACCCCCCAATTTTTGGGAATTTCCCAACTTGGAGTTGGCAAACATGATTTCTAGCATTTATCATGACTAAAGTTCATTGAAGTAACTCTCTGATGTTACCCTGCTCTGTGCAACCTTGTCCAGCCAAGTTTCCCCAGAAGCAGTACCTTACTGTGGAGCTTGGAAGGTAGATACTTGAACAGAAACTTGGAGCCAGGTTTTGGGCCTGGAACTTGAAATGAAGAGCTTGTGCCTTGTTTGGTGTAGTGGTTAAGCGCGGTGGACTCTAACCTGGAGAACCGGGTTTGATTCCCCACTCCTTCACATGCAGCCAGCTGGGTGGCCTTGGGTAAGTCACAGTTCTCTCAGAGCTGTTCTCTCAAGAGCAGTTCTTGAAAGAGCTCTCTCAGCCCCACCTACCTCACAGGATGTCTGTTGTGGGGAGAGGAAGGGAAGGAGATTGCAAACTGCTTAGAGACTCCAAGTGAAGGGCGGGGTACAAATCCAACTCTCCTTCTCCTTCCAATTGATCCAGCAAGGGTTCCTTCCCTGGCCTCAGCCTAAATAAGCTGAGAGGTCATTGACCCCAATGACAGTGCAGTTCCTGAGGGTGTGCTAGGCTCTGGCCAGGATCCTGCAGAGAACTATCACCACCAGAGTACTGTTCTAGCTCAACAGTTGGATTGTGTTTAGCCAGTTCTGGCACTTTGCCTCCTCTGTGCCACTTCAGCCCGGGCCATCTGCTGCCACTGTTTCCACAGAGTGGGAGAGGATCCTGGGGGGCTTCAAGCATGGGTTCAAGACCTGCACAGTGGAGAATGGGTGGCTGCCTCAGAAGCTGGTGGGAAGGTTGCTCTGGCAGGATGGCCTCTGGTACTGGTCTTGCTTTGTCAGCAGAGGCCTGTGCAGTGCTGAGCCCTCCCTGGTCCCTCTGGCCCTCCGCAGCCACCAACCTTGGCTCCATGGACTCTTCCCCTGAGGACTCTGAGTCTAAACCACTGAGCTGGTTGGAAGGGATCATGACAGATGTGCTGCTTCCTTTTGAAGTAGCCATCAGAATTTCTGCACCCCTCAGCATCAGAAGTGCAGGACTTGGCCCCAGGTGGAGTTTCAGTCCAGCAGGAAATATGTGCTTGGATCAAGCACACCATTTCGATGGGCGGGAAGGATTTCCACTTGCAGAGCACAACTTTCTTACCTCCCCTCTCCCACTGCAGCTAACTTTGGGCTGTAGTGTGAAGGGGGATGTGAGAAAGTTGCACTATGTGGATGGAAATCCTCCCACCCACAAGAACACTGTGCTGAACCCAAGCTTTGACCCTGACAATATGCAGCAATTAAGCCTGACCCTATCATGTTATCTCTTAAAAACAAAATAAAGAAATATACGTGAACACACATGAAGCTCCTTTATACTGAATCATGTTGGTCCACCAAGGTCAGTATTGTCTGCTCAGACTGGCAGCGGCTCTCCAGGGTCTCAGGCGGAGGTCTTTCCCATCACCTCCTGCCTGATCCTTTTCATGGGAGATGCTGGGGATTGAACGTGGGACCTTCTGCATGCAAAGGAGAGGCTCTTCCACTGAGCCCCAGCCCTTCTATTCTGTTGAATCTCATCAAGGTTGGTTCAGGTCATGTCCTGCCACATATTAATTATTAATTTTTACAACCACAGAATATCCAATAGGCTAATATTAATGCTATTTATTGTTTCCACTGCCTTCTCAAGTAATCATCTTTTCAATCAGCCAAACAAGGCTGAAAGTTACTGAGATAAGTAGCAAAATTTTTGCTTTATCTAGCAGGACAGAGTGCCAAAGGCTAAAGGGCGCGCTTGAGAATTTCTGTGACCCTCGCGATAATCCCTGAGAAATCAGACTAACGTCATGAAACCAGATTTGAATAATCATGAAGCTGATGGAATAACTTGGTGTGGCTTTTTTTTTTTTTTTTGGGGTGAGGGCTGTTTCTCTAAAGCAGCCCAAGTGTACATCAAGCATCTTTTGTCTTTTACAAATTATAGCAAATGAGAAGTGATTCGTGGGCTTCATCAAATTGTTTCCCCAAGTTGCTTGCTGTTCATAAGCATGCGAGATTAATTTGCAGCCCTCCAGCCTTTTGCAAGTAGAAACCTGAGATTTCCCACACCAGCATTGTTTGGAGGAAATTAATTTTGATTGCTGCTGGGTTATATGACCCCAAGTAACTGATCTGTTTGTCCACTCATTCAATCTCCCTTAAGTGGTACCTTAACCTGATTTTCTGTTTATCTACCTCATTTATTCTCTCAGTAATCCTTAACTGCTGGTTGGGAGTGCAGCGGTAGAATTTATAGTTTCCAGACATCCTAGGATTGCCAACCTCCAGGTGGGGCCTGGAGTTGTCCCAGAATTGCAACTGTATCTCCAGACTACAGAATCGGTTCCCCTGGAGAAAATTCAGGTCTGACTGAGTCAAATTTACATATGAATTCCAATTCAGCAGCTTCCCGTTGGATTTTGGTTTTGAAATGTTTCTGTTGAACGATGGTGACCTTTAAGTCCTTGATGGAAGGTCCTGGTAGGTGGAAGGGTTCTCCTACTGGTTTCTGGATATGGCCATTTTTGATGTCACATCTGTGTCCATTTATTCTTTTGCGTAGAGGTTGGCTGGTTTGTCCTGTGTACAGAGCAGAGGGGCATTGTTGGCACATGAGAGAGCATATATGACGTTGGAGGATGAGCCAGCTGGAGAAAATGGCAGCTTCAGATGTTGGACTCGAGAGCATCACATCCCTGCTGAGCTCCCTCCCTGCCTCACATTCCTCCTCGCAGGCTCTGCCCAAAAATATTCAGGAATTTCCCTACTTGGATTTGGCAATCCTAAAAAAAACCCTTATATGTAACCGTCTTAAGGAAGTGGTACTTCCTACTGTTTTAAGGAACTGATACTTCACATGACCTTAGCTGCTTCTAGAACAAAGCTTAAAGACTGCTGTATGTTTAAGCTGCTACTTATAGTATGATTTTAAACCACTACCTATTCTGGTAGCAGAAATACTACCAAGGGCCCAGTTCTGGCTGTAGAAACTCTGGATCTTCTGCCCCCTCATCTCCTCCTGACTGCTTACTGTCAGATTTAGGCAGGAAGAAAGTGGTCTGGTCAATGTGTGCACAGCTTTCCTGGATTCAGGGCATTATCTTGCAATTTATTTCTAAACACTGTGGGCACAATCCAGCCACAGTGAAGCACATTTCAGTCCTACTGATTTCATCTTGTTGAAACAAAAGATACGTGTAGCCCACCTGTTTTCAGAGCTCCATAGGACAGGAGCAGCTTTCCAAGAGGTCTTGCATTTATAGGAGACCCTTTTAAACTGGAGCTACTAGGGACTGAACCTGGGACCTTCTGCATACAGTGTAATGTATCCAGTCCAGACAAGTCCAGAGACAAACGCAGAGCTTCGCTCCAAGAGACAATGGACTATGCGGATCCTAGCCCGCTCCAATCAGGGGGCTAGGTTCCCGGCCGAGAGCCTATGGGACTCTCGGCTACTGTAAATAACCTATAGGGAAGTAGGGGTGTGTTTTGGCTGGCAGTTTCTCGGGGGATATAAGCCGGCCTGTGAGCTGGCCAAAGTTGTCTTGTTCCGGATAGAATAAAGTACGCTTTGCTGAAATCACTTTCCGTTTGCGTACTTTCCATACAGAATATAAACTGATCAGTTGAGCAGACTCATCACCCCCGTACAACCACTTTCTGTGGGAAGTGTAACAGAAATGCCTCAAGCCATTTCTATTTTCATGCCCTACAGTTGATGTTTCAACAACAATGACTGATCAAGTATATCTGAGAGGCATTCCCAGCAATACTAACAGAGAGGCATTCCCTTTGTTTATCTGCAGATAATTCTCTGTTAGAACTGCCAAGGCTGTCCCCAACTCAGGCGTGAAACCAGACTGAAAATGGTCAAGGGCAGAAGTGTCATATAGGAGTGGCTGTAGCGGCTTTTCTGTAACAGCCTTGCATATAAATGGTAATATTGGAAATTGTCCTAAACTGATGAGAATGTGGTTTCCATGAGAGGCCTTTGTGACTGACCGAAGGCTGTCCCGCCTCTGAAGGGAAAAACGGCCACTCACTGGGGCATATGGGTGTGCTGATCCAGCATCCAATCACCTTTGAGAAGGGGGGTGGAATGTTGGAGGAAACAGAGCAGGAGTGGAGTTCTGCCGCAGGGAGGGAGCAAAGAGAGCTCAGGTCTGGCTCAGGAAAAGAGCTGACAGAGTGAAGGGTAGCTCTGCTTGGTAGTGTGGCAGAGTAGTTTGGCTCTACTTCTGTCAGGGAACAGAGTACCCAGTTGTTAGGCCTGCCTCTGGCAATGAGCAGACCTTGTGCCATTTAGTCTGATTCCTGGGAAAGAGCAGGCTGGTGTGGGTAGAATCCTATGTGTGTGTTAGGATCCAACCTAGTGGCTAACTGGTAAAAGCCTGCTTATGCTAGGAAGTATTAAAGAAAATTAAACAAGGGGTGTGCGTTCAGATCTACCTGAGCCAAAGATATACTTCTCTCTAAATTAATGCTCGACAGCCAGGATTCTCTTTTGTCTATCTGGAGAGACCTGTGCTGCTGGTATGTTCACAGTGGAAACTAATCTGTAAATAACCAAATCTTTATGACTAATATACAGTTCCTGCCTCAGTGATCTTCATATTCTACTGGTGCACCACAAAACCTATCTCACAGCAGCATATCCAAAGCCTAGATAAAGGTAAAGGTTCCCTTGCTCGAAAGTCAGTCAAATCCGACTCTAGGGTTGCAGTGCTCATCTCCGTTTCCAAGCCGAAGAGCCAGCGCTGTCCAAAGACGTTTCCGTGATCATGTGGCTGGCATGACTAAACACCAAGGTGCACGGAACGCTGTTACCTTCCCACCAAAGTGGTACCTATTTACCTACTTGCAATTTCTTGCTTTCGAACTGCTAGGTTGGCAGGAGCTGGAACTAGAGACAGGAGCTCACTCTGTCTTGCGGCACCCTGGGTCTCAAACTGCTGAACTACTGACCTTCCACAGCCTGCAGTTCAGCATCTTAACCACTTGAGCCACCGGAGCTCCTTTTAAAAGCCTAGATACTCGCTACCTTTAGAACACCTGGTAATTGAGGGCAAGGTTTATAGCTTAAAATAAACCTGGTTCTCCCAAAATCTGTATGGGTCCCCTCAGTTGACAGAAACAGCCTATCACAGCCTTTTACAATAATCATCACAGCTGCCTTTAAAGGCTTAGGGGGGAAACCCTCAGCCAGTCAGCCTCATTTCACCTCAAGGTGAGGGCTCTAATCCAGGAAAGCTTAAACTGGAAGAACATTTTGTTAGTCTTTAAGGTGCCCCAGTGCTCCTGATCTTTATCAACAGGACCCTCGCCAATGTTTTGCATGACTTTAATAGCCAGAAGGGACTGACTACCCCAGAAGGGTAGTGGCATTCACAGTCCCCAGGAGGATCCTATCAACATTGATCAGGAAAACCAAGCTGAATCTGTCCATGCAAAAAGACCAGACAATGCTTTTAAAAAAATGATTTTTAAAATTATTTTCTCTTTAAAAGGGTGGGATTCTTTAAAAAGGTAGGATAAGACCAGACAATGCTTCTGATGCCTCCAGTGCATGATTGAGCCATTGATAAACTGAAATCCAAGCTGGAGAAGATCTGAGAGTTTTTATCAGCAAATTCTCTCTCTCTCTCTCTCTCTCTCTCTCTCTCTCTCTCTCTCTCTCTCTCAGCAGTCAGGGCACTCACTCACTCACTCACTCACTCACTCACTCACTCACCTCCCCAGCACAGCTCAAAAACCACTCACCCATCCCCAAAGCACAGCTCAAGGCCAAATTACTGGAATTTTAGGAGTAGAAAACAACAAGAGTCCAGTAGCACCTTAAAGACTAACAAAATATGTGGCAGGGTATGAGCTTCCATGAGTCACTGCTCATTTCTTCAGATAGGATTTTAGGATTACCCTAAACAATTCACTTTTTAAAATCTGCTTTATTCTATAGGAAAAGAAAGAGAAGGAACAGCTGAAATCTATTTATCTAATAGCCAAGTTGCCCCCTCCGTGCAGATCGCTAAATCAGCACGGAGGGGGCAGCTGGG
>NW_015177011.1:1510259-1525688 GCF_001447785.1 Gekko japonicus
CCCCCGCGAGTATCGCGGGTCCCCCCTTGTTACATATAATAGTATTTGTCTTTCCATTGTAAAAAAGATGGCATGACCCTAAACTGGAAGTAAATAAAATTCCTCATCAAAACCCTGCATAGATTATATCCAACTCCTTCCCCAACACAAACACACACATTGTGTTCATCTAATTTCAGATATCTTTTAAGGAATCCTTGTGCATTTTGCCTACTTCGTGTTCCTCATCCTCTTCCTCTGATACGTCTTATCTTTCAGCAGAATCACTTCAAGTTAATCACACACTTGAGGAATTACTAAGAAGACGGGGTTTTCCCCCCTTTCTGTTTGGTTTCGTATTTACAGGAGTTCAAGTTAACAGAAAATCAGGAAGGGAAGGAAAACCCAGTGCAATGACTCCTATCTCTTGAGAAGCAACACTGAATGTTCTTCTAATCTGTGTACTCTTGAGAGCTGTTGATTAGAATTTGCACGCAGAAGCTGGAATGGATCCAGGAGCTTTCAAGACAAGACAATTTAGGTAACCCAGAAGAAGTTAAGACAGTGGCCTAAAGAATTAGGTGGCTGAAAGTTTGTTTCTTCATTTTAAAACTTTTATCCCATCTAGTTACTCCCCACTCCCCCAAAGCTAAAACCACACTATAAAAAAATGCATTAAAAAACCTCTCCAGGGCTCTGTAGGAGCATAATCTGGTCGACACAGCTACTGAAAAAAACCAAGATCAGCCATGGGACAGCAAATCATCCCAAGGGAGGGGATAAAGTTGCCAGGTCCCCCCTGGCCACTGGTGGGGGATGGGGGAGAGTAGGATTGCCAGATTAGGGTTTGGGAAACTCCTGGAGATTTGGGGGTAGAGCCTGGGGAGGACAGGGACCTCAGTGGGGTACAATGCCATAGAATCCACCCTCCAAAAACATCCATTTTCTACAGGGAAACTGATCTCTGTATAAGTTGTTGCTATTGGGTTAATGTTTCTATGACCTTTATGGCTTTGTTCCGTGGAACCTCTCTTTGATTGTATATTTGATTGCATTGGTAGGATAAGTGGATTTCTGTAACTCTTGTTGTTTGTTGTTACACATTATGGTTGAATACGAATAAAATGTTCTGGTTAAAAAAAAATATCTCTGTAGTCTCGAGATGAGCTGTAATTCCGGGGGATCCCCAGGTCCTACCTTGGAGGCTGGCATCCCTAAGAGGGAACGACTCAAAGGCCTTTCTGTGCTGAACAACAAGGCCACACAGGTCCATAACTGATGGTTCTTTAAGTAGGGTTGCCAAATGGGCCCGGGGGGCGGGGAATCCCCCGCTTCGGAGGCCCCGATTTCCGCCCCAGCAGAATCGGGGCCCCGGGGGGAACCCCACCCCCGAAGTTGCATCACCAGAGGTGACGCAGCCACATTGTTGATGTTGGGGTCGTGGCTGGGCTTGTAGGGGGGGGGAACCATATGGTTTCCCCCCCGACGAGCCCAGCCACGCCCCCAACGTCAGCAACGTCGCACGTCACTTCCGGTGGCGCACGCGTCGTCGCGACCTCCCGGACGCCGGCAAGGCTCCCCCGCTCCGAGGGGTGAGTCGATTTGGCAACCCTACCTTTAAGGCTGGATGAAGGACACACTTTCAAAGTAATTCCATGCAATTTTCCCCTTCTTGAACATACAACACAGAAATATTGTATTGGTTAATTCTAAACAAGTTGATATTTTATTTTTAATGTTCAATATTTGCAAATACATAGCAGGCTCTGTTTCAAGGCTATTTCACACACTGTTCAGAGGCAAACCCAAATTTGCTTTTGAAACCCACAAGGCCTCTTCTCCTGGATCCCCCTGTTCCCCCTTCTCCCTCCTAGACTTGCAACCCACCTGCAATGGAATTGTGTCCCAATTCACAGTTGAGAATGTTGGAAATGTATGTGTTGCAAGGTCTAAATTCAGTCATTATAGGGTGAAAAGTACGCAGACGGACGCGTGATTTCAGCTTAATGTACTTTATTTAGAGCAGAACAAGACAACCTTAGCCAGCTCGCTTGCCGGTTTATATCCCCCGTGAAACCACCACCCAGAACACCCCCCTACTTCCCAATAGGTTATTTACAGTGGCCGAGAGTTCCATAGGCTCTCAGCCGGAAGCCTAGCCCTCGGATAGGCGCGGGCTAGGATCCGCATAGTCCATTGTTCCTCTGAGCGAAGCTCGACGTTTGCGCTTGACCGCGTGGAGCCGAAGCTGGCCACGCGGTCGGAACTGGATACATTACATAGGGTTAATGTGTTTACCTTGTGTGGTATTGTTTCGACTGACCTGGAAGGAAACCTGGCACAAAGCCAATGGGGAGAAAGCCCGCGAAACTAAAGCCTACTTACAATCATTGGTTAAATGTATTCAGGTGATTTCCTTCTAGGGGTCAAGAAGAAGAATCTCCATTATCTAGCTGTCTGTCTGTTGTTGCAAGGATGTAGTCTTAAGTGTTTATTGCCTTGTAGATTTCCCATGTACCCTTCCCTTTAGAAATAAAGATTTTTACATAGAAAGAAAATGCCTCCTCTCCAGTGAACAAAGATCCATTGCAAGCTCTGAATATTTAACTATTTTTACCAAATTTTCCAACAGAGAACACTGCAGTAAAGGAGAATTGCTCTGATTCTTTGCAGGGGGTGTGTTACCATCCTCTGAGTGCTGTTGCAGGTATGATAGCCTTGAAATAATTAACTACAAGTGGGGATGCACAATACTGGGGGGGGGGATTCCCCTTATGGCTCAGCTATTGCTCCACCTGGCACAGCTATCGACATCATCCTCAGCCACAGCTAAGCTCGGTGCAGCTGCTGGCGTCCTCCTCAGCTACAGCTGGGCTGGGTGTGGCTGCTGCATTCTGTGACAGGCTTCTGAAGGATCTATGATTACAGTGAAAGGCTCTGCAAAGACAGGAGCCTTTAGCACAACCTTTGATATTATCAGCTTTGCTAAATTTTGGCATCCTGCTTCCTTCACTTGATCCAGGTTCAGTACTGCTGCTCTTGGGGAGTCAAAAACCACTATGACGATCATGTATAACAATTCCACATTAGCAGCAAAGCAGATAATAAGTACATATGTGCTAATGCATATGCTACAATCAATCTTATCTACTCTTCAGTACTGTTTAAAGTCCTGGAGAAGACTACATCCTTCGGTATGCAAGTTATTAAACAAGCCCCTTGTGTTCATCTGGTGTTATGACCCCTCCTCCCACCCATGTCTCTGAGGTTTTTACCCTGGCTGCAATGCCACCTGGCCCTTTCCCCCCTTTTTTGGTCTTAAGTCCAGTACCTTGTCCCTTGGCTCAAAAGATCTGTCTCAGGCTCTTGCATCATACTGGTTCTTTTTTTTTTTTGCTGTGCATTATGAAGGTTCTCTCCTACATCTCACGCAGAATGCCACGGCAGGCTACTGATGTGTCTCCCTAGATGGGAGCACATCTGGCTGGTGCTGAAGGTGCTGCACTGGCTGCCAATAGCATACCGAATTCGCTTCAAGGTGCTGGTACTTACCTTTAAATCTCTATATGGCCAGGGTCCAACATACCTATGGGACCGCCTTTCCCCATATATACCCCAGAGAGCGCTACGGTCGGGGGCGCAACACCGACTGGTTATTCCAGACCCCAGGGAGGCCAGGTTTGTGGCTTCTAGAGCCAGGGCCTTCTCAGTGGCGGCTCCTTACTGGTGGAATGAGCTCCTGGAGGAGATCAGGGCCCTGAGGGATCTTGTGCAGTTCCGCAGGGCCTGCAAGATGGAGCTCTTCCACCAGGCCTTCAATTAGGAGCCACCCACATTACCATCAATGACCACTATTAATATCCGTGGTGGAGGCTGACGGCAGTGAGATCAAGCCAAACCGCCTTGGAGCCTGTAATTGCCTGAGCCTGCATGACATGTTACGCCATCTTGGTTAATAATCACTGAGTGTACTTTAATTGGAAATTGTTGATTGTTTAAATGTTTTAAATGATTTAACAGTGTTAAATGTTTTAAGTTTTAAATATTTTGACTGTATATGAGCCTTGGCACACTGTGCCAGGCAATGTAAGCCGCCCTGAGCCCGCTTGCGTGGAGGGCGGGTTATAAATACAACAAATAAATAATTAATAAAATAAATAATAAATGCTCTTCCCCTCGTACTCTTTTTTTTTTTTTGGCCCCCCGAAGGGGATTTTTTAATTGCATTTTCTATATAGACTACAAACTAAAATGAAAAAAGGAGGGGTACTACATTTAAGGGAGAAAGGAAAGATAACCACTACTATCTAAAAACCCAAGAGAGGAGATCCTCAAATTAGCTTATATACAATGCCAATTCTTAAAATGCTACGTTTGATGAACTTCGTCAGACATGCTTTTATAACTTTTAAATCTTAATTTTAACAGTTATGAAAAACCCCTCAGCACCCCCATATTAAAAAGCCGTCACTTTTAGAATGCAATCCCTCACGTGTCTCTTTGAGAATCTCATTACAATTTCCCCAGGCAGATTATTCTTCTTTATGTATATGGAGTAGGACCTATAGACCACATCCATTTTGCTCATAAGATAGTTGACCTTCATATCGGTCACTGGGGCCAATGCTTCACTCATCATTTGCTTTAGATTCTCTCCTCTGCTCTCTGGAACACCCTGGAAGCTAAGGACCAGGTTTGCCTTCTCCATTTGTATCTGCAAAAGCTGTTCTTCTGTTGAAATTTGCTTTTTTCCCAATTTTTGCACCCTTTTCTTCACCTTTTGAGTAGTGGCATCAACCTCTTTCACCTTCTCAGCTGTTTGATCCATGATTTTAAGAGTCTCATTGAGTTGTGTTTGCTGAGTGGTGATACATGGATTCATCTTTGACAGCTGCTCCTTGAGGTTAGTCATCTGCTCCAGCAGGGGGCGCAGGGACTCTGCCATCATTTTGGCCAGCTCGGTGGTTCCTTCCGGTTTTGGACTCAGCTGGTTTTGTTTTTGAAAGTTTCTCCTTCTCTGTCCTCTTCCCAGCCATCTTTATCGATTGTTTACTTTAGCTAAACTTTTAAAAGTCTCTGAATGTGCGCTCATACGCTCGCACACGCCTTGGTAAGTCTTTCCAACAGTTTTTACCACTTTCGCTTCCGCTCCCCCCGATCTCGCTTGTGAGTTTGTGCGCATGGGAGGGCCCCCTCCCCGCTTGCTTTACTCTCTAGTCCGTGGGGTGGGGGAGCTTTCTTCTTAACTTTAACAAAATCACTCTAATCCGACTCACATTCATACTCGGTCATCCGACCTCGGTTTTCTTTCGTTTTCAG
Organism: Gekko japonicus; assembly: GCF_001447785.1. Lineage (NCBI taxonomy): Eukaryota > Metazoa > Chordata > Lepidosauria > Squamata > Gekkonidae > Gekko > Gekko japonicus. The sequence continues at coordinate 1,515,558 of NW_015177011.1, forward strand.
CCGCTTGATCTCCTGCGCTTGTCCCAGTCAGCGTCACTAGTTCCTTGCGGACACTTGGCAGAGGGACTGTGGGGACGGAGAAGCGCCTCGATTCCCCAGCATCGCGCTGGCGAAGAGGCGACCTCTCAAAAGTCCCTTGGCCAGGAGTCTTTCGCCAGACCCCTGGGGGGGGGGTTGCGATACATCGCCTCCCCTCCTTTCTGCCTGTGCGCAGCTTCCCCCCCGGGAGGTCCGGGAGGTGCAACTGCTTAGCACGCCGCCATAAACCGGAAGTCCTTCACCTCCTACTCTGAGTTAATCTTGTGTTTTCCTTCGGCATCTGCTGGCTCTCATTCCTTTCTAACTCTGCAGCCACTCTATTATCTACCATGACTTGATTGCTTACTTTATTTTTAAATAAAGCCTACTTTATTTTTAAATTTCAGACTATGTCACCCCAAGGATTCAATTTAGTTCTTATCTTCATTTATTTAGCTACTTGTATAATGTTATAAAGTGATGGCTGCTTGGAATAAGATTTGGAAATAGTAATGTGCTGTAACAGGTGTGAGCAATCAAGGCATGGTAGACAATAGAGTGGCTGCAGAGATAGTAAGGGATGAGAGCCAGCAGATGCCGAAGGAAAACACAAGATTAACTCAGAGTAGGAGGCGAAGAGCATGTCCTTCATTGTCCACTTTAATTCAATTTTTATGTTCCATCATTCTCAACTTAATACTTCTTATTGTTGACCCCACCTATAATTTCTGACAAGAGTTTAGACAGAAAATGGATTTCTATAGTCAATAAATGTCCATGAGATTTAATAACTGTAATTCCTGTGGTCTAATATATGTAGCAGCTTTCTAACTCTGCAGCCACTCTATTATCTACCATGACTTGATTGCTCACACGTATTACAGCACATTACTATTTCCAAATCTTATATGTCACCCCAAGGATTCAATTTAGTTCTTATCTTCATTTATTTAGCTACTTGTATAATGTTATAAAGTGATGGCTGCTTGGAATAAGATTTGGAAATAGTAATGTGCTGTAACAGGTGTGAGCAATCAAGGCATGGTAGACAATAGAGTGGCTGCAGAGATAGTAAGGGATGAGAGCCAGCAGATGCCGAAGGAAAACACAAGATTAACTCAGAGTAGGAGGCGAAGAGCATGTCCTTCATTGTCCACATTTGAAAAAGAATGAATGAATATGAGGTCGGTGTAACTATATTATATATTTATTTGTAAAACAGCTCCATGTATAAAAAAGCAACGTGACAAAGCACTGGGGGAAATGGAATACTTACCCAGTAAATCCGTAGTTGTTTGTTGTTTGGAAGTGGTTTGGAAGCAGCAGCAGAACTGAATCACATGAAATAAAGGAACAAAAGAAGAAGCAAGTTTGTGGACTGTCACTGTAATAGAATCATTTTTTCCACAGTGAACTTTGGTGGGGTGTACATTTGGTTAATCATTGTGGTCCAGTTGTGGCTTGAACCACCTGGAGGTTGGCAACCCTATTCCTGAGGCAACCCTATTCCTGAGGCAGGCTCATTTCTTTTGATTCCCTGAGGTAAAATATGTTTCCTCCAAATCCTCCAGCAGGTAATCCTTAATTTCAGCCGCTCTCACTGTGCTTTTCCCCCATACAATCCACTTACATTCTCTGGGTATAACTCTAGAAGACTGTTTCAGTGCTATTAAATTCACTACCTGATCTCTAATTTTGGCCCCATTGCCAGTCAACTAACAATTTAACTGTCTGTCTAAACAACAGGACAACTGGCAATAGTTTTCATCTGATTTTTTTTTCAAAGTTCCCTAAATTCTTTTCTGCTACGATCAGCAGTTAATCCGAATCTTCATCTCCCCCTTTCTTTGAACAGATCATAGTCTAGGGGAGGGGTGTCAAAAATGCGGCCCGTGGACCGGATAAGGCCCCTGGAGGGCTTCTATCAGGCCCGCAGTTCAACTGGCTGTCTTCTGCTTCTTCTTCCAGTTCTGCTGCTGTTGCGTCATCATAGGTTTGCAGTTTACAGATTCACCCCTGAACAGCATACTCAAGATAGCAGCAGCACAGGCATTTTGATGCAATAATTCAGAGCAAGAGGTGTCAGTTATCAGAGACTGTTAAAATAAAAACATGCTTAAAACATTAGCACTCTTGCAATATTTTGTTTATTTAAGTAAAAAAAAACCCTTTGTGTTTGTGTCCTTTATAAAGCTTATATCTCCGCTACCTGGTATTACATTTTATGACACACATGGCCTGGCCCAACAAGGTCTTATTTATGTAAGATCCAGCCTTCATAACAAATGAGTTCGACACCCCTGGTCTAGGGACTCTTCATTCCTCATTTCAGAGTAGATGTCATTTAACACACACCCCCAGCACATATTTGTGAGTGGAGATAAAACATCCTTTCATTGTCAGATGCTTGAAAATCTTTACAAGCCCTTTCAAAGCTAATGAAAATCTCCTTTGTGAAATTCTGGAAATTTCTTTTGATCAGTGTAGTAGGCTTCACCACTTACCCTAGTATTTCCCAACTCAGCCCTTAATTGTAATTCTTCAATTTTTAATTTATTTAATTTGATTTCATGCTGCCTTTGGGCTTCTCTCTCTCTTTTAATTCCATTTCCCTTTGGGCTACTTTCTCTTTTAATTTCAGTGTCTCTAGTTCTTTCTCTTTTTCTAATTTAGCCATTTCAATTTTCAGCCTAATTTTCCAGATCTCTGCTTGGTCAATATTCATAAATTCCTCTGCTTCTATGCTATCCCCTGTAGCCACCAACTCAGCTTCAGTTCTCTCAAGTGCTTTTACTTGCTTAGGAGTCATTTTGACAAACTTTTATCTCACAAAATTTCTGAAATATTTATACCTTTATATTTTACCACCTTGGGTAACAGTTTGTGAAACTTTATATCTGTATCCCAACACTATGGCACCAATTTGTGACAGGCTGTTTCTATTAACTGAGGGGACCCACACAACGTCCTATGATTTTGAGAGAACCAGGTTTATTTTAAACGATAACCTTCCCCCTCAATTGCTAGGTGTTCTAAAGGTAGAGAGTATATAGGCTTTGGGTTCACTGCTGTGTGTCAGCTATGCTGCCATAAGGGTTGGGGGTGGGGTGCTAGCTTGCCAGGACTGCTGCATTCCTTTTTGGCTTCTGTAATACTTGCTTATCTATGGCCTTGCAGGTGGTGTGTAGTGTCTGGGATTCTAGGGAACCGTGGGAGCACTTTCGGTTCTCAGCTTCGGCTCTAACGGCCTGGGGCTCCTTCTCCCACGCGCGGGAATGTGACTAATTGGCCTGAGGAAGGGGGTGTGCATACGAATACCCTATATCCCATTATGCTTGTAGGGGAGACGCCATTCTTAACAGTGCCTTTGTTAACACATCTATAGCACTTCAATAAAGTATAACCTTTCTAATAAGTGTGTACTCAGTTGTTGGCTATGGAACCTGACATTCTGTTAAGAATGGCATCTCCCCTACGTCTACTGGTGCAACAGAAGAATATGGAGGTCACTGTATATTAACCACACAGAACTGTTTATTTACAGATTGGTTTCCATTAATATATCAGCAGCACAGGACTCCAGACAGACAAAAGAGAAACCTGGCTGAGGCACATTAATTTACTAGACAGTAGTCTCTATTTTCTTTCATACTTTCAAGTAGAAAAAGACTTTTACCGATTAGCCACTAAGCTGGATCCTAACACAGAGACAGGATTCCACCCACACCAGCCTACCCTCTCCCAAGAGTCAGACTAAAGAGCACAAGGTCTGCTCATTGCCAGAGACAGGCCAAACAACCGAGTACTCTATTCTCTGACAGAAGTAGAGCCAAAACACCCTAACCACACTACCAATCAGAGCTACTGAAATATGCTGGGTTCAACATGCGTTAGTGATCAGGTCATGCTTTATTGTGATTTCAGCTTGGAACAAAGGACAGCTTTAGCAGGGCCAGGGCCCTGCTTATAAGTCCGTAAAATGGAACACCCATCACACACCCACTCCCAACAATAGGCTATTTATAGAGGCACTCCTGGACGATAGGTCCATCCTAGCAGTCCATTGTTCTGTGTCCCCAACCTGGGGCTGTCGAGATTAGGCTCAGTACACAACAGCTACCCTTCACCTTTTCTGCTCTTTACTGCTGTCTCCCTGATAGGGTTGCCAGCCCCTAGGTGGGAAGCGGGGGATCCCCCGATTTCACAGGCTTCTGCCCACCACCAATCATCTGGGTGGTTGTGGAAAGCCTTGCCCCCAACAGCTACGAACCCACAGAGCATCCCCGACATGATGACATCACACAGAAGTGATGTCATCACGCTAGGGATGTCACACAGTAACATTCTGATATTTTGGGCGAAAGTCTACACCATAGAGTTTTGCTCAAAATACCAGAGTGTCATTGTGCGACATCCCAGCATGATGTCATCACATCAGGGACATCACAGGGGGTGATGTCGCCCTGCCCCCCACTCCTGGAGAGCTCCCTCCCACCCCCTGCCAGCACCAGGTAAGGACCTGGCAACCCTACTCCCCTGAGGCACAGCTCCACTCCTGCTGTGTTTCCCTCCAACGTTCCATCCCCCTTCTCAAAGGTGATTGGATGCTGGAACAGCACCCCCATAGGCTCAAGTGAGTGGTTGGTTTTCCCTTCAGGGGCAGGATAGCCTTCTATCTGTCACAGCATCCTCGACTGCTGCTGCTGCCAAGCCCAGCGCAGCTGCCAGGCATCCTCCACCCAGCTGCCGGGAGTCCTTCTCCACCACAACTGGGCCACAGCTAATCCCAGGCATCCTCTTCCACCACAGCCAAGCTGCAGCAACTCCCAGGCATCCTCCACCACTGCGGCTGGGCTGGTGAGGCTGCCAGCATTCTGAACAGTTCAGAGTGTCATCTGCACATGTGCAGACAACGCAAATGTATTTGGGCGGAATTTAACCGCCCCCTATATAATTTAACGTTGATTTCAGATTTTTCTGCAAACCTTGGGAGTGTCCCAAGTTTGCTGAAAAATCTGTTTGGCCTCCAGTCTGCGAATTTAGCTATCTGCAGATGCAGGACAGATGGCTAATAGGATACAGACAAGTGGGGTCCTGTGAGACTTGTGAGGGGGATCCCAGTGAGCCACAGAGAGCTGGGAGGGGGACTTTGCTGGCTCACCTGTAGTAGCTACAGTTAGCCAGCAGAGACTACCCCTCTGCCACTCTCTGCAGCTCACTTAGAGCAGCTCCGGGCAAGCCAGTACAGTCTTCCCCTCCAGCTCTCTGCGGTTCTCTGGAGAGCTGGGGGGGGGGACTGTGCTGGCTCACTTGAAGCAATTCCAGGAGAGCCGCAGAGAGCAGCAGCGGTGGAGGAAGTCTCTGCTGGGTGACTCAGAGCTGCTTCAAAGCAAGCCAGCACAGTCTCTCCAGCGAGCCACAGCAGAAGAGCAGTGGCAGCAGGGAGGGACTCTCTGCTGGCTTGCCTGGAGTTGATCTGAGCAAGCCAGCACAGTCTCTCCCCCCCACCCCCAGCTCTCCAGCAAGCGATAGAAAGTGGCGGCTGGCGGGGAGTATCTTCTGGCTCACCCAGAGCAGAACTGGGCAAACTAGCAGAGACTTCTTCCCAGCTCGCTGGAGAGCTGGGAGGGGGGGGGGACTGTGTTGGCTTGCTTGGAGCAGCTCCAGATGAGCCACAGAGAGCAGTGGTGGTGGGAGGGAGGGAGTCTCTGCTGGCTTGCCTGGAGCTGCTGGCTCACTCAGAGCAGCTCTAGGTGAGTCGTGGAGAGCAGTGGCGGCAGGGGGTCTCTGCTGGCTCGTCCAAAGCTACTCCGAGCGAGCCAGCACAGTCTCCCCCCCCCCAGCTCTTCAGCGAACCAGAAAAACTTCCTCCCAGCCACTTACATACCAGAACCTGTGCCACCCAGGGACTTCGGTGCTGCCAGCAGCATACTCCACTGAGCTCCTGGGCAGTGTTCCCTCTAAGCTGAATTAGTGTGAGCAAGCTCACAGTTTTTTAGCCTCTGGCTCACACATTTTTGTCTTAGCTCAGGAAGGATGGCTCCAAAGCAAACTGATTTATGCAGTAGCCAAATTGCTTGCTCACAACTTTAATGCCAGTAGCTCACAAAGTTGAATTTTTGCTCACAAGACTCCACAGCTTAGAGGGACTATTGCCTGGGATGTGTGGTTGTCACCAGGACCAGCAAATCTCCCAGGCTGCACCACTGCCACTGGGCTCAGTGTGGCTCCCCAACGCAGCTACTGCAAACCTGGGGAGTGCTGTTAGCCGAATTGCTTTATTTACAGCAATTGGCAATTTATAAATGGGTCCTTGCCAACTATACTAAGGTCCTGTTCCCACCAAGGGTTACCAGTAAAGGAGTTCGAGGCTGGTGTTGTTAAAATAAATGTATTTTACTTAAGATAATATAAGTCTCATACAAACAATACTGATGCACTCACACATTCAATCAAGTTCCTCAGAAATACAGTATTAAAATAAGCACGGTTGCATTAGCAGGTGGGGGTGATGATGGGTGATACTTATCTGTCTTCGCAGCTTGGTTGTTCCAATGAAGAATGGATGGGAAGAAATGGAAATCAAGGGAGAATTCACACACGACTAGAACCAGCCAGAACGTGTGGGTCTCTTGACTGCAGATCAAGAGATCAAAGTAGAGGCAAGGGTTTGGGGATAGCAAGTGGGACTCAAGGGGAGTATAAAGCAGACAGGGGTTGTTGTGGGGGTTGCTAGCTAGGAAGGGCCAGGTGAACGGTCCTTACCTTTTATAGGTGGTCCATTGGGTGGGTGGTAACTGTTCCAACCTACCTATTAGTCCGTCCCAAAAACAATCCTATTGGTTAGCTATAGGAGTGGGAGGTTGTCTATAAGGAGTGGTCAATATTGTAATCTAAAACCTTACTCAAAGGAGGCATCTGGGCAGGTGTGAAAACTTTGGCATCAGGATGCTTCATTGAAGTGTTGATAAAGCCTGCCATGCCATTGTAAACCAAATGTCCATTTGGCAGGAAATACCAATGCAGGAACAAAGCAGTGATGTGTTGTACGTGATCACAGCTAGATCTGCAATGGGGGCTGTCTCTTCTCAAAGCTGTTGTTTCTTACTGCTCACAGTAATGGAGGTGTGTGCTTCTTCACCAGGCTGGTAACTGTGTAGCTGAAACCTTATTTACACGTGTAAGGCTTGTGTAGGCACCTTCTATGTGTTGCATCACAACAGGTGACTTAAAGTGTACAGTTCTCTGAGCCTATGTGTGTGTGTGTGCACAGTCCATTGAGTGTAGCAATAAACATAGTTCATAAAGCAAATATCAAGTTCATTCTCTAACAGTGCCCCAAGTTTGCTGACATCAATTTAGCCTCTGTGTGGCCCCAATCTACAGATGGGGAGCACACGTGGCTAATAGTATATAGGTATTACTCCTGTGACATGGCAGCCTCCATTTCAGGAACGTACTGGAATGTCAACTTTAAATGGTTCATCTTAGCTTTGCTTCTCAACCACACCTACATCTCCAGTAAAAAATAAACAGCAGTCTTGTGGCACTTTAAAGATTAACAAAACTTTATTCAAAAGGTTTTGATGAACTTCAGCGGCAAAATATCATCTGAAGATGTGATGAGTAGATTCTAATTGTGCATTCATTTGCGGGGGGGATGAAATTAAATTCTAGTCAGTTTTTTCACAGCATTATTCATGGTATGTATTATATTGTTTTATTGCACCAATCACTAATTTTGAAATCTAACTTTATTGCATGATTTACTGTATAATTATAGTTTTACTGCCCCGTCCCATCTTCTAATGCTGTTTTATTGTATGTACTACACTGTTTTTAGTGTATTCTCAGATTTTGAAATCCTGTTTTATTGCATTGTTTGTTGTATGTATTATACTGTCCTTGATGCATAGTTGTTAACTGTGCAATCTGCATTGAATCTCAGCAAAAAGGCAGGCTATAAATGAAGTTAAGAAGACAAATAGGTCAGTCTCTCTCTAGAAGAACAAACAGACACATCTCACTCACATACGGACCAAAACCGGTGAACATTTCTATCCATTAGACACTGCTTTTGACCTAAGAAGAGGATTGCCAGCTCTGGGTGGAGAAATACCTGAAGATTCCGGGGGCGGAGTCTGGGGAGGGGCCCCTCAGCGGGGTCCAGTGCCACGGAGCCCACCCTCCAAAGCAGCCATTTTCTCCAGGGGAACTGATCTCTGTAGTCTGGAGATCAATTGTAACAGTAAGAGATCTCCAGGCCATACCTGGAGTTTGGGAACCCTACCTAAAAAAACAGTTCTTCAACAAAAGAACGTCAGAGGGAGACTCTGGCACAAAATTGCTGTACTAGGATTTATTCAAATGTTCCACACTACCTCCCCAACCCCTGAACTAGGATTTAGGATTTTTATCTCATTATACCTGCTTCTAACAAAACCTGTGACCATCACTGGAAGTGTGTCATAAGGCCACACCCCCTGACATCACCGGAAGTGTGTCATAAGGCCACACACCCCACCCCCAATGGTCCCGGCCGCTGCCGCCGGCCTTGCAGCTCTACTGCCGAGCCCCATGAGGGGCCCGGCAGTGGACCTGCAAGGCCGGCGGGAGTGCAAGGAAGCCCCGCGAAGGCCCTCCCTGGCCCCAGGCAGGCAGGGGTGGGGAGAGGCAGGGAGGAAGCAACTTACCCTCCCTCTTCTCCTGCCTCCTCCTGGCTGAATGAGGGCCGGAAGTGGGGCAGCCGGAAGCAGGGGGCGGGGCTTCGTCATGTGCCCAGCCCCCCCATACCTCACCCGGGGGAACTGCGTTCCCCCCCGAAATGACCTCTGGTCACAAAGAAACTTGCCCTCGCAATCCCCAGATAATTTTTGTACTTTATCTCCCCAAATGTTTTCTTAATCAACATGTGTGACTTTTTTAACAATAAAAACTGGTGGCCCATCTGAAGCCAGGCTGGAATCAGACTCATAGCTGCGTTAGGTATGCACTAACTAGCATTCTCCTGAACCTTTGTATAACTGGTGACCTAAATACTTTAATAGCGTCCCTGAGCATCTGGAGAATTTGAACACAAGACAGCTAATTGCTATTGAAAGAGATTCTGATATTAATGTATACAAATCCATAAGAAGGACAGTAAATCATTACCAAAGAATGGTAGATAATTACAGACAATGACTTCCCGGGTGGTGAAATACAAATACACGAAAGGGAGATTCCTTGATAATGATTTTGGAAAGTATGTTGCAATCAAAGATAGTAATATGGGAGAAAAATACAGTGGTGACGATAGACATTAATTATGGAAGAACATACTGAAGCTCCTTTATGAAAGGCTTGCCCTAGCTTCTGAGAGATTACTGCCACACACAACAAAGGAAAGCAAAAAGGTTATGGCCTTGTATGATGTAGGACATCAGCCTTCCATACTTGGATCATGGTCCTCAGGTGGGTTGTGGAGCCCCTATTAGGTCCCCCTCCAAAGCCACTATCTTTCATTTTTGAGAGAAGGTCCTGCTCTTAAGGCCCCCTTTGCTTGTATACCAAGAAGGGCAGGATGATGATGAGGTGAGGTCCCTCAATAATGAAGAGAATTCCTTTTTAGCTCAAGAAAGTCCAGGGAGTCTCCTCTCCACACCAGAACTCTTCCTTGCTTTCGCTTTCTTATCCCCCCTACCTGGCACAGTCCCCATCCTCACAATTTAGTCTTCCAATGCTCTGCTTGTGCTTGCAGTGTGGAGCCTGGTCTAATCAACACAAACTGATCTTTCACAGGTAGGGAGGTTTTCTGTGAGCATCTGTGTTTTCTCACAAGGGTACAGTTAAAAATTTGGAAAACTAGAGGAATAGTAGTATTCTAAAGGGGGGCGCCACAAAAATTAAACTGGTAGTACCTTTTGATTCTTACCTTCAGTTATGCTCTAAGCTGCTGGTTCTAATCTAAATGGGGTCCCACCTAAAGTAAGAGGCCATCTCAGTGCATCTCACTGCAGAAGACTTGCTGGCCACACCTGGAACTTGGTGTCAGAGAGAGCTACCAGGGCTTCTGTTGGCTGGGAAGTGCTGGTCAGGCTCTCACTGTCCCACTGAAAGAAAACGGGGCAATTT
>NW_015177011.1:1525743-1563565 GCF_001447785.1 Gekko japonicus
AACTATAGGTGGATTTCAGGACGAATTCAATAAAGCAAAACAGTATATGAGTCCTTGTTCAAGAATATGGCAATAATGAATACAAAGCCATGCTACTTTTCTTTTCCAGTGATGATTAGTCTATTTAAAAGAAGAAGTGGTTGAAAGTCTGGGAGACAAACGTGAAAATAACTAGAGCAACCGCGTTTAAAGAAAACCTTTACAAAGTGACACATAGGTGGTATTTATATCCTTCTAGACTGGCTAATTATACTAAGACCTCGACAAACACCTGTTGGAAGTGTGGCCAGAATATTGGCACATACTTCCACATGCGGTGGACATGCAACAAGGCTAGGAAATACTGGGAAATGATCGGGAAGATGCTAGAGGAAATTATGGGAGTATCAATTTTACTAAAACCTGAGGTCTTCTTGTTAAATATTCTTCCCGAAATAGGGGGGAAAGGTGGAAAGAACTTAATGTTGCATTGTATAACAGCTGCCAGAATGTGTTATGCCAAATATTGGAAAAATGCGAAAATGGAAGTAAACTGGAAGTGATTCAAAAATGGTTTGAGGTCGCTGAAATAGACAAATTGTCGGATTCATTAAAAGGGAAAGATGAAGAGATATTTAGGAAAAAATGGGAGAAATTGTTCAAATGGAAAATAAAGTGAAAGGGTGAAGAAGAGACTGGAAATTTACTAAGAGGAAAAAACTGTGGCTGTATGCTCATCTGTGTAAATATGTAAAATTAGCATATATTTTGTAGGGTGTGGGTTGCTGGGAAAAATCAATTAAAATATTCTTAAAAAAAATAAAAAGAAGAAGGAAATCAGATCTCCTTAAAGGTTATGATAATCAGAATACCATGCAACTTTTCATTAAAACATTAAAAGATCTGTTCATTTTCCTGCCATCTGAGTCATCTTCACCTGTGACTCACCCTGACTGTAGTTCATCCTCATTTTCTAACGCTTGTGTGTAAGGATAATATAAATGCCAAGGTTAGTCAGAGGTCAACATGGACCAAACCCAAAAGCCAAACATTTAAGTTGACTGGGAGGAGTTGGATCACAAGCCAGATCAGAATTGTGCTCCATATTGGTCAGCAAATGGATAAATTCCTCTCAAACCAAGATATTGCAGAATAAGAGAAGGATCTCATGTTGGTGCAACTGGGTTGCACCCAGACAGAAATGAATGTTTGCTTAATTCAGAGTTACAAAAGATGTTGGTTTAGCACTTCCCTGTTAACAAAACAGAGAAGTTTATGCTGGATCTAACAGAAGCACAACACAAAATTGTAGCTAGTGATAATTGTTAAACTAGTAGCAGCTGCCAATTAGCGGTTGGATAACATGTTTCTTCACATTTTAAAGCTAGAATTTTTTATTTTGCTTCAAATGCACAAGGGGGTGGGGTCTGGGGACTTGAATGCAGAGCTGATACCTTAAATAAATAAAAATGCTGCCTGCTATCTTTAATTCTGTTTCTTATAGTTTGTTGATGTGAATGATTGAAGATACTTATTGTAGTACAGAAGAAGACCATTTTGTGCCCCCAGCTCTGCCAAAAAAAGAACGGGGGAAGAAGCATAGAGCAGGCCTTAAATTTTGTGAAGCAGTCACTTTGGACAACTGATTTTAGAAGAAATTCCTGCCACCAGTCCCTATTCCTGTGTGCCACTTAGCTGAAATTCTGAAAACATAGAGGAGTCTATAATTCAGAATAAAACAAGCAGGGGACCTGCAAGGTTTAGTGGGAGGCATCTCATTTCCCCCTTCCCCACTATTTCTTCTTTCACTTCCTTGCAAGCCTATATGGCCTCTCTCCTGCTTTCTTGTTTCCTTCTCTCCTTCCCACCCACCAGCACTGCCAACCCACCTTTACCTGTTTGACCCATCTTCAGCTTTCCCTCCTCCTGATAGCCTCCCCCTGGGAAAAATCTGTGTTGTTCCAGCCACTGAGCTGGGCTGGGCCCAGTTATGCAGTGCTGGCCATTGGGCTGGGCCCAGTTGTACAGTGGGGAACCTCACTTGTGGGGGGCACCTCACGTTCCACTTTCCACTTAACCACCTCCCCACACTATTTTCTCTCTTCCTCCCCCTGGCAGTCCCCATATCCTCACCTTTCTCTGTTTTCTTTTCTCCTTCCCTCACCAACTAAGTTTTTAAATGTCCTCCATTTTCAACTACATCTATTTACTTCATTGATACCCTGCCTTTTTCTACAATGAGCACCCAAAGTACTTTACATCATTTGCTGCTTGTCTATTTTATCCTCACAACAACTCTGTGAGGTATATTAGTCTGAGATGTGTGACTGGCCCAAGATCACCCAATGAGCACCATGGCAGGGTGGAAATTCAAACCTGAGTCTTGCAGATCCTAGTCTGAAATTCTAACCACTACTCCATATTGGCTGTTATGGTGTGACTGCTGTTGAATAGTAGCAAGCAGCTAGGCCTGAGTAAATCATGCAAGTTGGGTGGTAGCAAGTTCCCAGCTGGCTACTGGCATGCCGGGTTCTGAAGAATCCTCCCTCAAAGGCCCTGTTCCTCCCCTGGCCTTTTACCGACAGAAATCAAGACTTGAAGGCTGGCAATACTGTTGTAGTTGCCACCAATGGCCACAACAGTCACTGAGAGGGCATTTGTTAAGCTAAAGGTGCTGCTTCTGCCATGGGGGGGTTAATTCCCTAATTTTTCTTTTGTTTTAAGATTTCAGATTTTTTACAAACCTGGGTTTCCCCTCAGGTTTATAAAAAGACTTGTCTTGAATGTTCCTGGACCCAATTTCCAGATTTAAGTGTCCACACATGAGGCCAGGTTGAGAAATAAATATATGGATGCTGTAGGATAGGGTGTCCGGTAGGGCTGCCAACCCCCCCGGTAGGGCGGAATTCCCCCTGCCCCGGAGGCCCATTACCCGACGCAGGGGAATCGGGGCCCGGGGGAACTCCGCCCCGGCGTGCACGTCACCCGGAAGTGACGTCACACGCTGGGGGCGGGGCCACGCCATTTGAGGGGAAAACTCTTTGTTTTCCCCTCAAATGGCGTGGCCCCGCCCAGCGTGTGACGTCACTTCTGGTGATGCTCTGGCGGCGCGCGCATGCGCGCGCATCCGCAGACAGCTCCCAGACCGGCAGGACGCTCCCCCGCCGGTACGTTTTTCAGATTTGGCAACCCTAGTGTCCGGTATCAACACATCTCCTGATTACAGTGGAAAACTTTATATTGATATTATGTCATACTTTGATAGCACTAGTATGTTCACAGTCTGGTAGAGAATAGCTTATCTGATTCAGTACCACAGTCCACCCAACAGCCATTGGTTTAGCTTCTTTGGACTGCAAGACAGAGCTCTTCCACCAGGCCTTTAATTAGGAGCTGTATCTAATAACTGAACAGTGACAAGGCCCGTCTCCCCTGTACTCACCATCCAGTATAAATGGATTAGATAAGCTGAACTCCAATACTGACTATATTCCTTTGTGACTATTCCACCATGGCCTGTTATTACCGCTATGCAATACTACTACTGCCATTAACATTGTTACTAGCACTTTATGATTGTTTGTAACTGTTTTGGACTAATTATAATGTTTTATATTTGTGTTGTTTTTATGTGTTTTTAACTTTTAACTTTTTATGTAAGCCGCCCTGTGCCTGCTCTGGTGGTGGAGGGCAGGATATAAATCAAATAGATAAATAAATAAATATTGTCCAGCAATTTGTGGTGACAGTCCAATAGAGTTAGGAATGTTTAAGTCCAATGAAGTCAACTGACTTAAATCTGGGTTGGATTGTGGACTGAGTGTTTACCTTACCTGGATGCAAGGCTTCAATGCACCATGCGGCACACAGCTTTCTCTCCCGTTCAGTTCTCTATCCGTAAAATAGGAGTAACAAAACTCAGCCTTGTTTTGAAGACCGCATTGTATATTAAAAAATGCTGTAGAGATAACAGTATTCACCAGTTTCTTTAACAATATTGTTATTGTTACAATATATGAATATACGCAAAGATATTATTGAGTTCTTACCAAAAAAAGCTTCCCATATTCTTTGCAATGGCAACACATCATAACCTTTCTTTAAGCTAGTCAATTTGATTAGAAGGAAGGTTTGCTTGCACTTCAAAATCCATTCATCAACTGTTAGGCTTGAGTCAGATTTCCAATGATGTGTAAATACTAATCGAGCAACTGTTAGCATATGTGAAATTAAGTTTTGCTTATCTTTTGGAACATGGTTGTATAGCTTAGCAATGTAACCTCAACTGGAAAAGGGAAATCTACACCAAAATGGTTTTTTTCAAATAGTCTAGAACAGAGGGCCCATAAGTCTGTGCTCTGCAACATGACTACCACTACTTCCCTGCATCGCTAGCACCAAACACAGCTACAGCCTGCCCTGCCTGCTACTGCATGAAATGATAGTTATCAGGTGCCAGGATTGCTTCAGGGCACAGCAATATAGGCTTTGTCTCAGACAAAAGTCTTTGCAGATACTATTAGTATTTCTAGGTTAATAAATTCTTCTTGTATATGTACAAAAAGACAATCAGGAATACTTATCAAACTGGCAGATAGTACAGAGGGACTGGCATTAGTTCTCAGAAAAAAATGAGATTGAAGATGGTATTTAATTATTCAGGATCTTATAAGCAATAAGATTTTTAGAATTAAAGGTTATAAATGGGTTATAGTATTATTAATGTAGAATTTACTTAGGCTTCAAGGCCCCATGGACTCCATTATATGTCTGTGTCTGCCTTGCTGAGGCAGACCCCTCGAGAATCACAAGACTGTGAACTGCTGCTACTGTGCTGTTTTTATTGGAGATAGCTGAGGTTACACTAGGGGAGGAGGTCCACAGTAGGCTTGCCAAGTCCCCCCAGGGGGCGGGGAAATCCCCGCCCCAGAGGCCCATTCCCCATCGCCGGCGGATTGGGCCCCGGGGGGAACCCCACCCCGGCGTGCACGTCACCCGGAAGTGACACACCAACGCCAGGCACACTGGGGGCGGGGCCACGGTCATCTGAGGGAAAACTCTATGGTTTTCCCTCGGATGGTCGTGGCCCCGCCCCCAGCGTGCCCGGCGTCATCACATCACTTCCGGGTGACATGCGCGTGCGCACTCCAGCCACCAGCTGGGAGTCCCCTGCTGCAGCTGGAAAAGCACTTGGCAACCCTAGTCCATAGTTACTCTACCAGATAATCCTTTCTGGACCCCTTCAGCTCTGAGCCTTCTCAGTAGCCTCCCGGAGTAAGGTTTGCTGATCCTTGAGAGTCTTTTCAAACATTACCAGGCACTGCCTGGCAACCGATGGGAGACTGGGGGTTGGGGACAAGGGAAGGCACTGTTGCTCAATGGCATGAGTGACTTTGCTTCTGGGGAAAGCCTATTAGTGATATCATGTTGCGGTTAGCTAGTATAGTTAGTCCAGTAACCACTGACTGGTTAGCAGAATGCATAAAGCTTCTAGAGCAGGAGCACATCTAACCAGGGTAACACAACATAGAGTGCCACAAAGGTACACAGAGCCATATTTTCAGTTTAAAAGACCAATACTAGTATTTTTATTCTAGAACGACAATCTGGATAGGAAATATGAGAGATAGGATAGTATTCTAGTCTGACTAACAAAGGATGATTACCTTAAACTTGGAAAGAATCTAGAGTGATAGTAATTCCAAAGGAGGGAAAGGACAAATTATTGCTAGCATCCTACAGGCCCATCTCTATCCTCAATCGTGATTTTAATTTTTTTTTCATCTATTTTGGCTGCACGTTTAAATAACTAACTATGTTCACTATGACCAAGCTGGCTTCATATCAAGACGCTCTGTTACTGATAACATAATTAAAAAATATATATATAATTAATTTTTGTAAACAACAACAAGTCAAATCAGTATTATTAGCCCTGGATGCTGAAAAAGCGTTTGACAAAGTGGAAATACCATTTTTACAGGAGGTCCTTCAACACATGGGCTTTGGTCCAAATTTTTTACAATCTATAGAGGCAATTTATCATAACCTTACTGCACAAATAAGTATAAACAACTATAGATCTGAAGATTTGAACCTAATGAGAGGTACACGTTAAGGTTGCCCCCTTTCGCCTATGTTGTTTGCCCTTACATTAGAACCTTTTGCTTTTGCAATACGACAAGATTCTCACATAAATGGGGTTCATATCAATGCCACAACCTTCAAATTAAGTCTCTTTGCAGATGACGCTTTTTATTTCAGAATTTGCCCATACCACTTCAGATAAAAGAATTTAGGGAATGGCAAACAATTTTTCAAAATTTATTTGGTCCAACAAAAAGCCACAAATAAAATTTGCAATATTAACAAGACCACATAAGCTGGTGGGTCTTGGTTTCCCGAACCTAGAAAACTATTTTCTAGCAGCACAATTGAAACATGTGTTACATTATTCAACCCCAGAAAACATAAACCCGTGGGTGCAAATAGAAAAAGCCAGTCTATTTCCTTATTGCCTTCATTAAGTCTTATGGAACACCTGTAGAGATAGGCAACCTACTACACCCATTTAAGCCATTTTTGAAATTCACCTTAACTCTTTGGGACAAGCATAGAAACACCCTGGCCCCTGGCATCTCTCCAGTAGCAGCAGTCTTAGGACAGCATTGGTTTATTTATATATATATATATAAATATATATATATATATATATATATACACACACACACACACACACACACACACACTATATATATATATATATATATAAATATATATATAGTCAACTTTGCTCCCTACAGATCAAAATTCCCTGGTTGCAATATCATCAGCTCCACTATACACTGCACAGTACAACTTTTGCTACACAGCTTAACAGACCACTTACCCCTTTTGAATCATTGTTACAAAAAGGCTTACAAGACTCTAAGGGAATCATAACAGTGCTATAGTAAAGGTAAAGGTTTTCCCTTGCTCGAAAGCCAGTCGAATCCGACTCTAGGGTTGCGGTGCTCATCTCCGTTTCCAAGCCGAAGAGCCAGCGCTGTCTGAAGAGATTTCCGTAGTCATGTGACCAGCATGACTAAACGCCAAGGTGCATGGAACGCTGTAACAGTGCTATATCAGTTATTAAATCAAACGTTATGGGTGCAGACTACGTCGCTTCAACAAGCTTGGCAGAAGGATTGTGGTTATGTGTTTACTGACAAACACTGGAATAGTACATGGGATTCTTATCTCTATACTACTAAATCATTGAATATAAAATTACAAAACCTTAAGATATATTCTAGGTGGTGTATGACTCCAATGCACCTGTTTCAGTGCAAATTTAAAACGAATTCTAGTTGTTGGAATGGCTGCGGCCAAGCAGGAACTTTTTTACATTGCTGATGGGGACAAATATCATTTCCGTTCTTAACAAAATTCTGGGTCACTTGCTACCTAATACCCCTGAATCCATTTTACTTAATTTCTGGCCAGATCAATCCTTATCAAAACATAAAACTGAATTAGCCTCTTTATTGATTATAGCAGCCAAAATTCTGATAGCTCAACTTTGGAAACAAGCTATAACACCTTCTCTGAAACAATGGTTCTCTAAAATATGGGACATTGCAGCAATGGACAAAATTGCAACACAACTGAGGTTGTGGTCACACACACTAAATAATCCACTTTCAATCCACTTTCAATGCATTTTTCAACTGGATTTTGCCAGTTCACACAGTTGGAAAGTGCACTGAAAGTGGACTGAATGTGGATTATTTAGTGTGTGTGACCACAGCCTGATAGTGGCTGAGTCTCCTACAAAGGCCTACGATTTTGTTGAAAAATGGTTTCCCTTTTTTGACTAGGCTACTTCTAATCCTAAAGGAGCATCTGTACTACCTAGAAAATATATGGACTTTGTATTTTATTAACCATGGTCCTGCTCATTAATGTAATTCAAACCTTAGTATTGGTATATCTGTTGTATAAAATTTGTTCTATACATTGTTACTTGTTATTAGTATACTAGAAATAAGGCCCGTTGTGGAAATAAATACAACGAGATCTAGAAAGAGGCTCTGGGAGAGTGCTCTGGCTTTGGGCAAACAGTATTAGTCTGCTTTTAAAACATGAACCTGGGACCTGCATACCACCAGAATACAGCAGGTTCCATATGCAACTGACATTCCAACTGCCTTGGGGGGGGGGAGTTTGAGGTGTGGAATGGAGTGAAGTCCAATCAGCTTCCATATGCAAAAGACCAGGTTGTCGCAGCAGTTGTGGTGTGGGCGGGACCCGGGCTTTGCCTTCTGATTGGTGGCGATATATGCTGAGGAGCAGTGCCATCAGCCATACACTAAGGGAGTGCATTTTAGAATTAGAACTTTGGCACCCACTATTCAATTATATATAAGGAGAGATTTGTTATTAAAAGTTATATAAAATAAAAAAATGTATGTTAACTAACTAAGGATGGACTCAGGTGGTGAGAGGCCATCTGAGGTCATGGTGCCAAGATGAAGACAGTGCGTCCTCCCACTTGGTGCGTGCAGGAAGAAGGGCAGAGAAGTTCTGGGGGAGAGAATGAATGGAAGGAAGTTGTTCCCTGAGACCTCCATTCCACATATCAAAGGGATAGTGACAGGAGAGTAAACACAGGAGGGAAAGGTCAGTGTGACTAGCACTGAGGCAGGGACATCTCCTTCACTTCCAACATATCATGCTGTTGCCAAATGGCTGTATTTAAAGATTATTTTTCTCCTGCCAGGACCCCCTGCCCCTGGTGGGAATCTGGCAGACTCAGGTCCCTGCCACACTGGTCCCCAAGGCAATGATCTCCGTTCCAGCTTGTTCTCCTCTGCCAGCCATTTCCATGACCTCCTTTGCGCAGGAGCTGGTTTGGGCCCCACTCCCCTGTTCTTCCTGTGAAACCTTCACCCTCCCCACCATAACAGCAAAGACCAAGCCCACAGAGGCACAAAACTGAGCCTGTCAACATAGAGAGGCTTCCTGGTACCTTGTTTCATTGTCTATTGGGAGAAAATGAGTCGGGGAAGGAAATGTGCCAGTGTCACACCGGCACACTTAAAACCAGAAGTTACATGGTAGACTCTCTAGCATTTTGCAAAAACTCTTTGGTAACACCAGGCCCCACCTCTCATTCCTTCCTGTGGGTTGCAGCTGTGCCCTGGCAATCCTATGTCCACACTTCCTCTTGGCTAGGCCTGCCACCATACTACTTCCCCTCCTGTTTGGCTGTGTGGATGGGGATTTCCCCCTGGGTCCACCAGCTGCCTGCTTGGTGGGCTGGCTGTACTGCTAGGCAGCATCCTGCTGGCCATTGTCCTGGATGGGCCAGCAAATGGAGACACTGGCTGTCCCTTCCTCTCCTGCAGCCCATCAGCCACATATCATCTCCAGACCCCTTCACCAGTGTCTTTGACACTCACCGAGCCCAGGTGAGTGGCTACAGTACTGAGGGTGGGGCCCCTGCATGTTGGGCTTGGTCTCATCCCACCATCCCAGAGAGGTCCAACCCCTGCCAGGAAAAGAAATTAGCATTACTGTGCACTTGTCCAGTGCACTGCTCAATGGAGAACTGGTGTGGCTGGAATGCAAGATACCACTGGGTAAGTGGCAGGCTAGAGTCCAGTGTAGTCACATCAGAAACATGTGGGTTGTAGCCAGAATAAAGGGAGTTCCCCATAGATTATATCATAGTGTCTCCATGACCTACTTTATGGCTGAAGCTTCTTTTTCCACTATGGCATAAGGTCACTCCCGTGGAAGGAGCTTCACAGCTGAGGTAGCATACTGGGTACTCAGTCTTCCCAATCCTCCCATTGGATCAACCCTGTGCCAAGGCTGGACCTTGAAGTCTGTTTCAGATGAAGAACATTAAGAAGTGCCTTGACGTGGCCCATCGAGGGCAGCATCCTTCACACAGTGGCCAATCAGTTGCCCTGGAGGGCTTACAAACAGAACATAAAGGCCAGTGCCTGATGTTTCCCTCTAGTATTGATATTCAGATATTTGCTGGATGTGGCAGACAAATATTATGCAATATGAAGGTGAATCAGACCTTTGGTTCTTGAAGCCCAGGATTATGGCAGTACCGCTCTGAGTCTCAAACAGAGGCCTTTCCTAGCCATGATACTTGAGATCTTTAGAGATGCTGTGAATTTAGGGTTGCTAACTCTGGACTGGAAATTTCCTGGAGATTTGGGGGTAGAGGCTGGGAAGGGCAGTTTGGTGAGGAGTGTTTGCTCAGCAGGGACATAATGCCATAGAGTTTACCCTCCAAAGTAGCCATTTCCCCCAGGGGTTGCTGTATTCTGAACATCGGTGGGAATTCTGGAAGAAATCTAGGGCCCACCTCAAGGCTGGCAGACTTTATGTGTATAAAACTTCAGACTGTCCCCAGGAATGTGTTCTACCATGCAGCAGTAGCCCTTCATGAGCTAATATACAGTCTCTCTGGCGTGTTTCACACTGCACCCACCTTTCGGGTTGTCCCTGCTGTTATTGCAGTTTTGATTATCGTGCTTTTGTCATGACCAGTACATACTCACACTTTTTCTTGGGTTTTCCCTGTCAGGGTTCCATCCATTCTCATTCACATTAGACCCCCCATCTCTCTCTGACAGACAATAAAAGACTGTGCTATATTGCGGTGCCTACATCAAAATCCCCTTCTCCTCTTGCAGTAGGGGAGCAAGCCCTGTGTCGAAAGCCAATTTGTTTATGATTATGAGGCTTCTGTGACGCTTTCATTAAGTGCCATCAGGCTGCTTTTTGGCTTTTGGCACCCATATGAATTAATGACCTCTCAAGGCATTCTATCGTTAACAGCCTTGCTCAGGTCTTTCAAACGGAGGGCCCCCGTGGCTCCCTTTTTTGTTGGAACTTCCTCTTTTCATCTCATGTTGGAACTTCCTCTTTTCCTGCTGCCTTCAGCTTTTCCTAGCACTGTTGTCCTTCCCAGTGTTTCTTGTGTTCGCATAATGTGAACAAAGTACGATAGCCTCAGTTTAGTCATTTTAGCTTCTAGGGAAAGTTCTGGCTTGATTTGATCACATACCCACTTATTTGTCTTTCTGGTGATCCACAGTATCCATAAAACTCTCTTCCGACACCACATTTCAAATGAAATCATCCTTAATATAGAGGCTTTCTGATATGGGCAAAGGGTTGTTGGGGGAAGGGAAATGCAAGGAAGCTCTGCTTTTGCGAGCGCCTTCTACTTGTAGATGGTGGGATCCAAACCACCTTTCACCACCAGGACCATTTGGTGAATCCCATGTTTTGCATTTAGAAGTCCCCAGGCCCTTGATTTCTCCATTTAAAAGGATCACAGTGTTGGGAAACATTCCCTTTTAAGACCCTGGAGAGTTACTGAATTAGCCTAAGGTAGCTCATTGTATAAGCTCTGTAAAATATAAAATGTGCCTATATAGAGAGCTGTGGTGGTACTCTGTGTACTTGTTTATGCAGCATAATCTGGCCCTCCAACCAACAAGTTATTCCACAGAATGGGAAACATTCTCCTTGCCCATTCTAGTAATGGGATTTAAATGACCTCACAACTTCATAGATATGAACAAAACACCTAACTGAAACTCCATACCTCTCGTTTTCTCTGGGTTACACAAAAACAAGGCACTCAACAGCACAATCCAAACTACAAACAACCCCACCTGAGTTGTAGGAACTCAGTCAAGATAATGAGGACCAGGGCTTTTTTTATTTTTAAAGAGGTGCTGGCAGGGCTTTTTTTTTGTAGAAGAAGCCCAGCAGAAACTCATTAGCATAATAGACCATACCCAACAGCAGGAACTCATTAGCATATTAGGCCACACCCTGACAGCACAGCTCATTTGCATATTAGGCCACACCCCAATGTTACCAGAAGCGTGGTCATCCAGCCACACCTACCTTTTGCTTCTTATTCTCTTTATCTTTTGTTGTCAAAACCCAGGGCTTTTTGCATTTTAGGCCACACACCCCTAATTGTAGCCAATCCTAATGAGTTTCTGCTGTTGGATGGGGCCTATTATGCTAATGAGTTCCTGCTGGGCGTGGTCAACTTGGGAGCCAGCCGGAACTCCATTCCTGTGCGTTCCTGCCCAAAAATAGCCCTGGGTGTTGGAACTCTCAAGAGGGAAATTAAGTTTTCCATCTGCATACTGAAAACTTTGTTGAAGAGGTTCTAGAACTCTGTTCCAGTGCATTCCCCAAGAAAGAAAGCCCTGATTGGGGACAAAAAAAAGTATTTAAGGAAAATGCAGACATCTTTAATCCATATTAGCTGGTATGTTAAAAGTAGGAGAGTGTGATGTTTGCAGTCACTTTACTCTGGCCCTTGTCTAGTCTCCTGCTGGCCTTGATCAGCAACATGACTCAGTAGAAATCAAGGGTGACCTTCCATGTGACACACTTGAACTTTATGGTGCAACCTCATTCGGAGTACTGTGTACAGTTCTGGTCACCACACCTCAAAAAGGATATTATAGCATTGGAAAAAGTGCAGAAAAGGGCAACTAGAATGATAAAAGGGTTGGAACACTTTCCCTATGAAGAAAGGTTAAAGCACTTGGGGCTCTTTAGCTTGAAGAAATGATGGCTGAGGGGTGACATGATTGAGGTTTGTAAGATTATGCATGGGATAGAGCAGGTAGAGAAAGAAGTACTTTTCTCCCTTTCTCACAATACAAGAACTCATGGACACTCAATGAAATTGCTGAGCAGTCGGGTTAGAACATATAAAAGGAAGTACTTCTTCACCCAAAGAGTGATTAACGCATGGAATTCACTGCCACAGGAGGTGGCGGTGGCTACAAGCATGGACAGTTTCAAGAGGGAATTAGATAAACATATGGAGCAGAGGTCCATCAGTGGCTATTAGCCACAAGGTATAGACAGGAACTCTCAGTCTGGGGCAAGTGATGCTCTGTATTCTTGGTGCTTGGGGGGGGGGGGTGTCTAGTGTCCTGGCCCCACTGCTGGACCTCCTGATGGCACCTGGTATTTTTGGCCACTATGTGACAGAGTGTTGGACTGGATGGGCCATTTGGCCTGATCCAACGTTGGCTTCTCTTATGTTCTTATGTTCTTATTAAGTCAGACTTCAAAGCCTTTTGGGAAATGTAGGATATATTTCTAATGAACTTTAATCCAAATTTACCAGGGCTACATTTTTATTTTATTACACAATTGTATTTTTGAAAAAAGGAGTTCCAGGCAAATTCCAGCTGCTAAATAATTGGTACGCCCCCTTTTACAGCAAAAATAAACAGCTTAGCCGAGAATCCCCTCAGTTCCCTTTATTCAAAGCCCTGCTGCATAACATCCTCTCAGCTCCCTCCTGGCAACCACCCCTGTGCCTGGCTTGCCCGTTAGGATTAGGATTTATCCCTCACACAGCACTCCCTCTCCACCCTCCCTCCAAGTTTCACACCAAATGATTACTTTTCAGAAATATCTTTCTGGCCAGTTTGCTGACTCTGTACTCAACTCTTTCTGCCTAAACTAGGGATGCTGCCAGCTAGGTGGGATCTGGGGATCCCCCGGAATTACAGCTCATTTCCAGAACATGGACATCAGGTCCTGTGGAGAAAACGGCTGCTTAGGAGGGTGGACTCTGTGGCATTATACCCCACTGAGGCCCCCGTCCTCCCCAGGCTCCATTTCCAAATCTCCAGGAGCTCCCCAGCCTGGGTCTTGGAGCCCTACCCTCCACCCCCCACTGGTGGCTAGGGAGGGAACCCGGCAACCCTTTGCCTTCTAGAGATGCCAGCCTCCAGGTGGGGCCTGGGGATCCCTTGGAATTGCAGCTCATCACCAGACTACAGAGATCTGTTCCCCTGGAGGGGGGGAAATGGATGTTTTGGAGGGTGGACTCTATGGCATTGTACCCCACTGAGGTCCCTATCCTCCCCAGGCTCTATCCCCCAAATCTTTGGAAGTTTCCCAACCTGGATATGGCAATCCTACCCTTCATCTCCCACCGGTGGCCTGGCGACCCTCTTGAAAGCACATGGGGTTGCTCTCTAGAAAGAAGCAGAATTGTCCCTCACTGGTTGTCTTTGTGCCAGGTCTCTGCTATACTAGTTGAGCAGCAGGATCACAGTTAGGCATTATACCAAGGAAAGTCCTTGCACATGTCAACTGGAAGCATCCACTGCCTCTTGTGTCCTCGGCACCTAACATGCAGCTACTTCTGTTTTGTTTTAAAGTTATTTTTCAGGTTCAATTGCACTCTAGCTTTGGCAAAATGGCACTGAATGCCTACTGTTAGAACTAATTAAATGGGTTTATTAACAAAGGTATATATGCCACATGCTTAACATACTTTGCAACATTAATGTCTGCAGATAACATTACTATCCCTTCAATCTCAGCACATGCACACAAGGAGGAAGAAAAGGGTTGGGAATTCAAACTCCACTATGCAATGATTTCTGCATATTTCTTTATTGCTTCAGTTTGGTGTAGTGGTTAAGTGCGCGGACTCTAATCTGGGAGAACCAGGGTTGATTCCCCACTCCTCCACTTGCACCTGGCTGGATGACCTTGGGTCAGTCACAAGCTCTGGCACAGCTGTCCTTGAAAAAGAGCAGTTTGTGTCAGAGTTCTCTCAGCCCCACCTACCTCACAGGGTGTCTGTTGTGGGGAGGGGAAGGGAAAGGCATTTGTAAGCCGCTCTGAGACTCCAAGTGAAGGGCGGGATATAAATCCAATCTCTTCTCTTCTTCTTCTCTTCTTATAATCTTCTGGCAGCTCCTCTTTTAAAATGTAGTGAAAACATTGTGGAAACATTGTGCAACCTTCCAAAGTAGGGAAGAAGGATAGGACAGTCCGATGCAAAAGTAACTCTGCCACACTATTGGGCTTGGTCAGGAAATTAAAATCTGCCCCAGCTCAGATCTCAGTTTCTGCTCTGTGTCCCACACCCAGGCTAAATGAAGAATAACGGGTTGGCCTACTTTCCTTGACTTCAGCCAGTCTGACCTATGTGGTGTTGTGAGCTCTGTGGTTTTTTAGAAGTGAGTTCATTAGGATAAATTTCTGTCTGGCATAGTTGTCAGTAAGAAACATGCTGCCTTTTCTAACAGTGGTCAGTGCAGGTTTGCCAACCTCCAGGTGGGGCCATGGAGGGGTTGGATTGTTCCTGGAAATGCAACTAATCTCCAGACCAACAGAGATCCCTAGAGAAAATGGCTGCTTTGGAGGGTGAATTCTATGGCATTATACCCCACTGAGGGCCCTTCCCAAACCTCACCCTTTCCAGACTTCACCTCCAAACCTTCAGAAATTTCCTAACCTGGTATTGGCAACCCTAGGTCAGTATTTTTTAAAATTTACATTGGGATTCATGCATTAAGATGAAAAGTGTGGAAAATGCTTTTTTCAGAGTCTAACCTCCCAGATGGAGATGGATGCTAGCACAATAAAAACCCAGTCAGGATCAGCCAACTAAAAAGAATTGAGGCCAGACCTGATTGTGATATGAGCTCTCAGCCTGGCTACTTGACTCTGCCCAGCAAAGAAAGAGAGAGACCCACTGAATATTTTTGTTGCTAATATGTGGGAATGGTAGATTCCATCAAAGCACAGAGTCTAATAGTTGGTGCACCAGCTATATTTTTAAGCATCTTGCTATCTGATCTCCTGTTGATGAAATGTGTATGTGTGTGTGTGTGTGTGTGTTTTAATTGTGCAATCCTAAGAATACTTTCCTGGAATAACCCCACTGAAGTAGGGTTGCCAAGTCGCTCGGACTCACTGGCAGGGGAGCGTAGCTTGGGTCCGGGAGCTGCCGATGGATGCGCGCGTGCCGCCAGAACGTCACAAGAAGTGACGCACGGCGTAGAGCACGTTGGGGGCATGGCCCTAATAGTTGGAGGGAAAACCCTAGAGTTTTCCCTCCAACGATTGGGTCCACGCCCCCAACGTGATCTACGTGGTTGCGTCACTTCCTGTGACGCACCCACGCTGCACTTCGGGGGACGGGGTTCCCCCCGGGGCCCGATTCCGTGGCGGCGGCAATCGGGCCTCCAAAGTGGGGGTTTACCCGCCACCCGCCCCCACTTGACAGCCCTACACTGAAGAGATCTGAGTAGGATTCTGATTTAATCACCTTTGGTACTAATTAGGGTTGTGGTTCAAAATCCCCTGGAACTACAATGGATCTCCAGGCAACAGAGATCAGTTCACCTGGAGAAAATGGCTGCTTTGGAAGGTAGACTCTACGGTATTATGTACCACTGAAGTCCCTCCCTTCCCCAGACCCTGCCCTCCTCCAGGTGTTTCTGAACCCAGATCTGGCAACCCTAGCTACTATACATATTATGAAATGCCCAGGGGTCATTTCGTAGAAAAAGAGGTGCAGGAGCTCATTAGCATAACTCATTAGCATAACTTATTTGTGTATGCCACACCCCCTGACATCACCGGAAGTATGTCAGAAGGCAACACCCACCGCTCAGTTTCCACTGGACTGTTTTAGATTGCAAGCTATTGGGGGGGGGGACATGCAGATCTGTCCTTGCAGAGGAGGGAGAGCTTGTACCTGAATAAAACTTGGTCTTAAAGGTGCCACTGGACTGTTTTGGACTGGGGGGACGGGGAGGGGGCTCTGCAACTTACCTGACTGCTTCTTGCTCTGACTGAGGGCTGCTGGGAGCAGGGGGTGGGGCCTGTTGCATGTGCCCGCCCCCTGGGCTCTTTACTGCCGGAGCTCCACTCCTGTGCGCTCCTGCAGGAAATGACCCCTGGGAATGCTGAGATATAAATACTCTAAATAATAAATAAACTGCAAATCAGGTCATTCAGGTTATAGATTTGAGTCTAGACCACTAGCCTGGTAGATAGCTGTGCCAGTGCTTCCTGCCAAAAACTGCTCCAGCCTCTTATTTTGACTGCAAACTGAATGAGGCCAACTGAACAAGATATTCCATAGGATCTACACCATTTATCTGCATCTGTTCATAGCTTAAATGCCAAAGAACCATGAAACTAGTTCTGCAAGCTCTACAGAATATTAGATTTGGTTTTCTTAAACAGTGTTCCTCTGTGTTGCATAGGGGACTGGTTTTGAAAATGGGAAATGCAAGGGCACTTTGCAATATGGTGCAGAATCAGTTAGTCAATGAAAACGAGGAAAAGAAAAACGCCATAGGGTTGTTGGATGTCCTTGCATTTGCCCAAGCAGTTCTTTAAACCTTGTCTAGCATTTGTGTTCTTATTAATCTTATTTTTGATACAGGAAATTATGACAACAAATCTTCTCTGCCTGCCTGCCTGCCTGCCTGTCTGTGCTTCTCTAGTATGAAGCTAAAGGCCCTCAGCCAGCTAATGTTAGTTGTGACTAGGTCCCATTGGAACACGTTAGCACAGCTAGCTTCACTACCATTTAGACACAACTAAAGTTAGATGGGTCCAAACTAAAGGTCACAATGCTGTACAGAGTCAGGCATGTTTAAGCCCTTTGATTTCGGTGGGCTTAAACACACCTATGTCTCTGATACAGTGTCGGTAAAGATTGTCATGCTATGAAGTGCTACCCCCAATTATTAGCATATTTAAATTTTCTTTCTCCTCTAAGCTATGTGCAAAATCTTGCTCATTAGTAACATGATCCTTTAACAGGAATGTCACTGTTTACTAATGTTTTTAACAAAATCTCATTGCATTATTTATATACTAACTAGGAATTATGTAGACATTTCTTGCTCTCCCCACTTGAAGCATTCAACATATGGCCTGTTATACCGCCTTTATTCCAGAGCACCAATTCTGACCCAAGGCCCATTGTTTGAGGTCAGCCATCTGCTAAATTGTATATGCCTGTGGTACATATGCAAATTTTTGGACTTGAAATGTATCTTGAAAGCCAGCTTCAAAGTAACATTTAAAGGGCAGGTGACACACACACACACACAGAGAAATAATAAACTCTCTAAAGTGTATAATGATTATACTCAGAACAGGTTCGTTAAGCATAGCCATATTTCACAGAATATGGCCATATTTAATAGAATCTCACAAACTGTTTATTAGAAGAATCACAAATTCCATTGCTATGATTTTTTAAAAATATTCTAGATTCATTTCTATATTCTAGATCTAGATTTCTAGATTTTCATTCTTTGAGCCACTGACATCTGGCATAACAAAGCTGACCACAACACAACAAGGGACAAAAAGAGAGTGGGGATTGTAGCTCTCTTTCTCTCTGTGTTTAATGTTTCACACTCAGGTTTTCCAGTTGTTGGGTTGATTGCCATGGAGAGTGGAGACTGATTATTTTTTTCCTCCCTGACATAACAGGTACGGTGGAACAAACCAATATAAGTTTTTTTGTGCTGATCTTATACAGATTATACCTTTTCTAATATCTGGAAATGGCCTGAGAGATGCATCTTCACTTGCATTCCTGTTTTTAGTGTCCCATGGACTCTGCTCAGATTAGTTTTACAAGCTTTCATAATACTTAAAGCTACAGAATGGAAAAGACAACAACTGGAACTGCGCTAACATCTCCCCACCCACCTCCCCACCCCACCTCCCAGCTGAGAATTACTAAGCACATTTACTGCATGTAGCCTGTTGGTTCGGGGCTGTGTTCAGCCAGGGCAGCAGCCAGGGAACTTGGCCAAGGTTACCCAGGAAAACCTCAGGAAGGCACAGGTGGCAGTACTGGGATCCAGAGAAAGCAACCAAAGGAGAGGAACTGAGCAGCGAAGACAAGGAGAGTTAAAACCCGCCCACCTCTTCCTCAGTGTAGAGAGAGGAGCCAGCATAAAAAATTTACTGGTGGCCTCTCTCTGCAGAGATGAAGAGATCTCAGGTACAGCTGGCTAGCTACACCAGCTGGCCGGTGGGGGAAACCCCACCCCCAAACAGGGACATCATTGGGCAACGTCCCTGATGTGATGACATCACACAGAAGTGATGCCATCACGATGGCAACGTCATGTGTGATGCTCTGGTTTTTGGGCAAACTCTATGGGTTTGAAGCAAAAAAAACCATGAAGTTTTTGCCCCCCAAAACAGAGTGACATGCACAACATCGCTGATGCAATGACATCACTTCTGGCTGATGTCATTACATTGGGACATCGCCCGATGACATCCCGCCCACCTCTGGAATGCCCCCCAACACCCCCCCACGGCAGTGAGAGGATCTGGCAGCCCTACTACAGAAAAACAAGGTCTTCAGGATGATCTAAATACATCTAAATAAATCTATCTAAGCAAAGAATACCTTCTCTAAATGCCATCGGCAAACCCTCTGTGCATTTACCAAGTGCTTTCCCCTCACTACACCATAGCCACACATGTCTACCTACATGGTGTTAAGGGATGGATTTCTGGGTTGGAGGGAACAATTTGCAAACAGGTGCAACTCAAATATCCCATTTTATCAATTTAAACACTGAACAACTGCCACAATCACCCCCACCCCATAGTCTTCCCTAACATCTCTTGAGAAAAGAATATAGCAAATTAAATGAAGTCTCCATCATAAGCAAACCACATTTCCGTGGATGGTGTGCCATACTAGAGATATATGGCTTCTTATAAGACTGTACGTCTAATTGTGATACCTGCCATGTAAAATTGAAATTTATTATTTATTTCTTTATCTCTCCCCACAGGGAACACAAAGTAGTTTACACTGTTCTCCTCTCCTCCATTTTATTCTCATAACATCCCTCCCCATAAAGGGAGTATGTGACTGGCCCAAGACCACCCAGCAAACTGCTGGCAGAATAGGGATTCAAACCCAGGTCCTCCAGATCTCTAACAACTACACCACACTGGCTCTCTGTAGAGACTGGAGATGGCACAAACAGCTTGATGATATTTTATTTTCATTTTCATTTTATTTTATTTCATTTTCATTTTATTTTCAAGTCAAGTTGAAGTTAGCCTTTATTGGCATAAATTGTCAATACAGAATATACAATTTAAGAGCAAAATAAAAACACGACCCACAGGTACATCTAAATAAGCAGTCCATTTCTTCCAAGTAGAGATGTAAAATTTCCAGAAATTTTGGAACCCACAGGGAAAAATAACAGGTGTTTTTCCCCAGGAAAAAAAATGGAAATTGGGTTGTTGTTGTTTTTGAAATTGCAATACATGCAATACTTGCTGTTCCATCAAACCTAAACTAATTTTACAGCTTTAAGAACAAAAAAAATGCATCATTGATGACTTAGCATATAAAGTTGCAATTTTTGAAATATCTATGGAATGTAAAAATTAAAAATGTCTTCGTTTTCTATAAGTAAAACACAAATATACTCAATGCTTAGGAGAAAACAGCAAGCTGATGCACGCTATGCTACCTTAGCCCATATATCTTAATTTTTGCTATCTGAAAAGTAGGGGGGAAAGGAGTGAAACAGAAAACACAAGATTTATGTTAAATAACATAAATATATTATTTGGTCAGAAAAAAGGGTCACAAAAAAGCATCAGTAATAATGTCTGCACATCTAGATGTACTTCTAGCTGAATGCTGTCTTCTTCCTTCTGTAGCTACTGGGTAGAGAATGCTTGGCTCATTCTCAATGAAACTTCCAGAGTTTTCCTCTGAGGCATTGGAGCAGTTTCTGCTCCACCTCTTTCTGATCTTTTTTTAGGGCTGCCAGCCGCCAGGTGAGAGTGGGGGATCCCCTGATTTTGCAGGCTCCTGCTCGCCACCAGTCAGCTGGTCAGTGAGGGAAGCCCCGCCCCAACTGTCACATGACAATGCTCTGGTATTTTGGGCAAAACTCTATGGTAACCATAAAGTTTTTGTCCAAAATACCAGAGTGTCGCTGTGCGACACCCCCAGCATGATGATATCACTTCTGTGTGATGTCATCAGGGGTCATTTCGTAGAAAAAGAGCTAGGGGAACTCATTAGCATAACTCATTAGCATATGCCACACCCCCTGACATCAGGGGCCCGGCGGTGGACCTTCAAGGCCAGCGGGAGTGCGAGGAAGCCTCGCCAAGGCCCTCCCTGGCCCCAGGCAGGCAGGGGTGAGGAGAGGCGGGGAGGAAGCAACTTATCCTCCCTCTTCTCCTGCCTCCTCCTGGCTGAATGAGGGCTGGAAGCGGGGCGGCCGGAAGTCTATCTTTTTTCCCTCCTGCAAGGTAGGGCGATAGGCTACTGAATACCCAATCTGTGGGTATGTGTATCATAGTGGTTTGAGGGAGAAGGTGAACAGGTCAGTCACAAGAGAAGAGTGAGGTCAAAAGGGCCACAGAAGCAATGACAGTCCTGCATGTTGCCCTCATGAAGATCGGGTATCCTTCTAGGTGTAGAAATGCACCATATGTTTAAGAGCTATATACATCTATAGCATGCCCACCTTGTCTTTAAAAGCATTTCACTCATTCTAAAAAAGACAGAATATTTCATAGGAATTTTTTTCCCAATACTCCCTAAATTTCCAATTATTCTGTTGGAAAAATGGAGGGAAAGACTTTCATGTCTTTTCTTCCAAGCCATATGATTATGACTACACACAGATACTAGGTGGTTCATTCCCATACGCATGTAGGAGTATTAGTATTAACAGATCTATTTAATTTGACATTCCTAGGTCCCACCCCATGATGTCACTATGCTCAATGGGTCTGTAGATTTGGGATGATCTGACAACTTTAGTGCCCCCCACCCTGTGTTGTCATGGTTCTTCACCATGAAAAGGAAGAATATAGTTTGTATATCAATCAAAATTTAAGTTGTGAAGAACTGTCTCATTCCCTTCAAGCAAGGTCCTGTGAGCTCTGATTTTCTGATCTCTGAACCTGACATTTTCCATTTCATGTTATATAATTAGTTCTATACCTCCTGTGGGTGGATTCGTGGGACTGCAAATGAATGACTTGAGAGAACAACCATACACTGCTAAATGAGAAGGGATAAAAGACTGGTGCTAAATCAAGCGTGTACAACTTGTGACTCACCAAGCAGAGGCAGCCCACCAGCAATGTATTGTACCTTGACAAACACCTTTTTCTTGCAGCTCCAGCAAGCACCTCAACGGGAGTTTACTTGGCCCTAGTGAACCACCATATCCGATAGATAGGCTGCATACATCTCAGTGGATCACAAGCTGTGAATTTCTATGCTGCATACTTAAAGTATATTAACAGTTCATGTAATGAGATCTTAAGTTAGCCTTAAATAAGCCTTCATGATTATAAGCAGCCACTTAAAAAGTGGTAAAAAGAAAGATTCCTACCAGTGTTTTATTGTGCAATTAGAACAGATAATCCGATTAGTGATCTTGTGAGTGCAGGATCAATTCATAGCAGTTATGATGAATTATTTTGTTTCAGAATAAAAAGATGCAATGTTAACTTACAATTGCACCTCAAGTAACAGACCTGGGGATTCTATCAACAATTGACAAATCGCTATAATATGAATGAATGAATTAGCTTCATCTATATCTGCCTTTCTCCCCAATGGGGACCCAAAGTGATTTACATCATTCGCCTCTCCTCCATTTTGCCTCCATTATGATGACTTGTCAATTAGCATTTTAAAAAACAACCTTGTGGTCTGGGATGGAAAGCAGCTATTGTGGTGGATCTAAGGCGGGGAAAATGCAGGGCAACCCAAGCCCCGTAGCCACTGCACTGAACTGACAGTTCAAGAAGCAATAATGAAACCCTGGGAACTTACAGTGTGACTGTGGAAAGTCATCTATGAAGCCATGCCTCCACTGTAGCCCTCGACTGGCATACAGTATACAGATAGTATTTAAAATGATAGTTCTCACCAGGGCTTTTTTTTTGGTAGAAAAAGCCCAGCAGGAACTCATTAGCATAATAGGCCACACCCAACAGCAGGAACTCATTAGCATATTAAGCCACACCCACGACAGCACAGCTCATTAGCATATTAGGTCACACACCCGTGTTACCAGAAGTGTGGTCATCCAGCCACACCCACCTTTTGCTTCTTATTCTGTTTACCTTGTTTGGTGTCAAAACCCAGGGCTTTTTTGTAGCAGGAACTCCTTTGCATGTTAGGCCACACACCCCTAATGTAGCCAATCCTAATGAGTTTCTGCTGTTGGGTGTGGCCTGTTATGATAATGCGGTTCCTGCTGGGCGTGGCCAACTCGAGAGCCAGGCGGAACTCCATTCCTGTGCGTTCCTGCCCAAAAATAGCCCTGGTTCTCACTTTTTTTTCTTTTTCTTTTACTGTTTATTTATTTATATTTTTATTTATTCAGGAATTTCTACCCCGCCCTACCCCGCAAGCGGGCTCAGGGCGGCTTACAGAGGCATAAGCCCGTACATAAAATTTATAAAATCCAGTTGAGTACTTCTGCCTTACAATCTTAAAATGGCTTAATATATTAACTCTCCTCAGGGAACTTTGAAAACCGTGGCTCTAAGGCAGGAATCCATGTTTATTTTATACAGTGTATTGTTTTATACCTTTCACCAGCACCTGAGGATTGTAACTATGCTTACAGAAGTTTTAAGCAGCCTTGGGATGTCTATACAAGCTGAAACCTTGTGTGTTTAAGGTGGCCAGCAGCACCCGATGGGAAATTCCTGGAGATTTGGTGGGGGGGGGGTCAAAGCCTGCAGAGGGTGGAGTTTGGGGAGGCGATGGAGTGTGATGCCACAGAGCCCTCCCTCCAGATGTGCAATTTTCACCATGGGAACTGATCTTTAAAGTCTGCAGCTTGTTTGTAATTCTGGGAGAACTCCAGGCATCACCAGGAGGTTGGAAACCTTACATCATATCTTGCCAAAGATATCTTCGGCTTCTTTGGTATTAGAACTTGTGATCAGAAGATAGTAAGTATTAATTCTGTGTTGTTTGAAGGTGAGGATGCTTTTGGAATGGGAGGGGTCCCTGGCAACCGGAGCAATTGCCCTGGGCCAAGGGTTGCCAGCTCTGGGTTGGGTAAATATCTGGGTTGAAGCCTGAGGAGGGCAGGTTTGGGGAGGGGAGGGACTCCAAAGGGGGATAATGCCATAGATTCTACCTTCCAAAGTGGCCATTTTCTCCTGGTGAATCCTTTTGCCTGGAGAGCAGTTGTAATCCCAGGAGATCTCCAGGCACCACATGGAGGTTGGCACCCTACTCGTGCCTCACACAGGGGCACAGCCACATCAAACCCTGCCTTTCCCCCTCTGTAGTCTGGAGTCCAGTTGCAATTCCAGGAGATCTCCAGGTCCCTTCTGGAGGTTGTCAACCCTGTTTCCCTGTGTTTCATTGACCTCTGTGAAGGGATCCGCCCTTATTGTCCTGACTGATGTGCAAATCTAATCAACATCCTCTCTTTTTCTTCTCCCCTACAACCCCAGGCAGACCAACAGCTTGGCTGGAGGGTGGCCCAAGGAACCCTTAACCCAGCTGATAACTAAAAGGACTCAGCTCAGATTCCTGATATACCATGTTGCTAACTCCCCGCATCCCACTAGCTTTGGATCTCAAAACTGCCAAACTATTTGCAAAATGAATGATTTACTCTGCTAGAATATGCAGTTACATTTTTTGTTTTCCGCTTTTTTAGACATTACATTGTGAAATCAGACACAAGTGGCTTTTGAAAATATTATAAGCTGTTACCCGCCCTGAGCCTGCTCGCGGGAAGGGTGGGCTATAAATGTAGATAAATAAATAAAAATAAATTTTAAAAGAAAAAAAACTGACATTGATACAGGGGGCAAGCATCTCAAAAAGGCCCTATGTAAAGGCCAAAGTATACAAGAAATAGTACAAGTCCCAAATCCATATTGCATTTAAAATGGGCTATGCTGAGTTAATGAAACTGCTGAAATCAATGGAATATCACAGCAAAGTTGATTAAAAAATTATCAGAACAGAGATGAAAGGGAGGCTATTCTATGTAGGAGTAAGCAATGTTGAGAACAGAACAAGGGCCTTGATGGTAAAGACCATTGCAGAAGAGAAGACGTGCAATACGGTATTTTACCAGGACTCACATACTTTTTTTTTAGTGCACAAATGTCCTCTGGTTAAATTGAAGAGTTAACTATTCCAGAAGTGTTAGTGGACATTAGGAATAATGAAGGGGGGAAAACAGACAATATACTGGATGCAAATGAATCAGAGGATAGATGCATAATATCTGAATGGAACAACAGATGCCAGCTGTGGAACAAGACTGTAATCTGTTCTATTTATAAAAAAAGAGGAGACACATTTTGCACACAGCATTCACAGAGACATCTTATCACTAATAACCATGTATAAGACCTTGTTGCTACAGCTCAATCTTTAAATGTTGCAATGAAAATATTGTTATCGTTTTTAGAAGAAATCTGAAAGCAATATCTTGGTATCTGACAAACTGCTTAACAAATGCCATCAAGAAAGAAAGAAAGAAAGAAAGAAAGAAAGAAAGAAAGAAAGAAAGAAAGAAAGAAAGAAAGAAAGAAAGAAAGAAAGAAAGAAAGAAAGAAAGAAAGAACCCTGCTATTTTTCATTCTTACAAAGTCCATTTAGCTCCTTCCACTCCTGTCCAGAGTTTGCACAAAAACTCTTGTCTGGTTGACATTTGATAATTTGTCCATCTGGAAAAGATCTCTTTTCTATTGTTCATGTACTTGCTACTAATTGCAGATTACTAATGATGAACCGAGAATAATCAGGAAAGATCACAGAGTTTTGTAACGTGCAGCTTGTTGTGATACAGTGAGAAATCTCTACTTGCTGAAAGGTCTCTGTCCTAACCAGCTATCAACAATCAGTCAGGGAGAAGTACAGAAACGTCTGGAGTAGGACTCTGGAAGTCAGTGACCTGAATTAGGAGTACCACAGGCACCATGCTGATATGGGCAAGCTCCAAAAACCAGGCTGGCTGGCATAATGTACCTGAGTCACTATTGCTGAGTCACAGTGACCACTAGCACAGTCAATGTATGTCCCCTTATTGGACAGGGACTCTCCTTCATAGAGTTGCCAGGTCCTTACCTGCTGCTGGCGGTGGGATTTGGGGGCATTCCAGGGGTGGGCGGGGATGTCATCGATTAGATGACATTACTTCTGGAAGTGATGTCATCGTGTCGGTCACGTTGGGGTGATGCTCTACTTTTTGGGCAAAACTCTATGGTAAAAATGGCTAGAAACCGTAGAGTTTTGCCCAAAAAGTAGAGTGTAACCCCCAATGTCGCTGACGTGATGATGTCACTTCCAGAAGTGACGTCATTGTGTTGTCAATGTCGATGAGAGATGTCTTTTTTTTGGGGGGGAGGTTTCCCATGATGGCCAGCTGGCCAGCAGGAGGCCTGAGCTTGCAAAAGCAGGGGATCCCCTTCCCCCATCTGGGGGCTGGCAAGCCTAATTCTTAAGTTCAGACACATTTTATTGGTAGGGCCTGCTGTCCTAGTGGCACTGGAGGATTTCTTCTTGCTGATGAAAACTAGGAGAGTGAAAACTAGTTTACCCATTGAAAAACAAAAATCTAACAAAGGTTAGTCTTTTAGATTGTAGATCTTGTAGATCCTGAAACATTTTCAAAAATTAGGTCCTCAGCTGGGGAATGCAAAACAATTTCGTTAACTTGCTCCACAAATTGCTGCTGGAAGCTAGCTCTCTAGCAATAATCACTATGCATTGCTCAGAGGTGGTGGTGGGACGTACTGCATAATTTCAGGCTGCAGGCAAAGGGCTCATAATTTCTATGGAGGCCCAGGTCACCATGGTTACCCGATCAGCCTTTTACCATCTTTGGCTGGCCAGGCAGCTGGTTCCTTATCTCTTCCCCCACCCAGACCTCGTGGCAATGGTCCATGCAATGGTCACTTCCAGGTTAGATTACTGCAACTCGCTCTACGCAGGCCTACCCTGGAGTCTTCTGACCTGGAAGCTTCAGCTTGCACAAAATATTTATTTATTTATTATATTTATACCCCGCCCTCCCAGTCACGGTCGGCTCAGGGTGGCTAACAGCAAGATAAAATAACAAGAAATAACAATAAATAGTAAAAGTCATAAAACCAATTAATAATTAAGACATTAAAAAGGTGCTAACATCCAGATGGGACCAATATACAGGTACCGATTTGGTATTCCATTTGGGATGGCACACGACTTCCATGCTGTCCTGGTGGACATTCCGGGTCTAACATTAGACAGATGACTCAGGCTGCCTCGGTTTCAAGGGGGCAAGGCATTCTCTCCAGGGCGGCTCCTAATTAAATGCCTGGCAGAGCAGCTCCATCTTGCAGGCCCTGTGGAACTGCATGAGGTCCTGCAGGGTGCTGATCTCCTCTGGGAGCTCGTTCCACCAGAGAGGAGCTGCCACCAAAAAAGCCCTACCCCTGGTTGACACCAGCCTGGCATCTTTAGATCCGGGGAGGGTGAGTCAGTGTTGAGACCCTTATCACAGTGCTCTCTGGGGGACATGTGGGGAAAGGCGGTCCCTCAGGTATGTAGTTCCCTGGCCATAAAGAGCTTTAAAGGTAAGAACCAGCATCTTAAAGCGAATTCGGTATGCTATCGGTAGCCAGTGCAATGCCTTCAGCACAGTCTAAATGTGCTCCCATAGTGGGAGGCCCATCAGCAGCCTGGCTGCAGCATTTTGCACCATCTGTAGCTTCTGGATCTGTGATAAGGGCAGCCCCATGTAGAGAGCATTACAGTAGTCCAACCTCAAAGTGACCATCGCATGGATCACTGTTGCCAAGTCGTTGTGTTCAAGGAAGGGGACTAACTGCCTAATCAGCCGAAGATGGTAAAAGGCTGACCTGGCAGTGGCTGCTACCTGGGCCTCCATTGTTAAGGAGGGATCCAGGAGCACTCCCAAACTCCTAAACTTCAGCGTTGGCACCAAAGGTGCCCCGTCAAAGGTCGGGAGTGGGATCCCTATCCCCGATCCGACCCGACTCAGGCATGGGACCTCCGTCTTCAATGGATTCCGTTTCAGTCGGCTCAGCCTGAGCCAACCAGCCACGTCTTGTAACACCCGGTCACGATCTTCCGGTTTGAAGTCGGACCAGCCGCCCAACAACAGATAGAGTTGAGTGTCATCAGCGTACTGGTGACAACCCAGCCCATGTCTCCATACAATCTGGGCAAGGGGGCACATATAGATGTTAAATAACATTGGGGATAACACAGCCCCCCTGAGGCATTCCACAGTCAAGTGGGTGCCTTCGGGAAAGCTGTTCCCCCAGCGCCACCCTTTGTCCCCAGCCCTGGAAGAAGGAGATGAGCTATTGCAAGGCAAGCCCCTGAATTCCAGCATCGGCGAGGTGGTGGGCAAGTAGCTGATGGTCAACTGTGTCGAACGCAGCTGACAGGTCCAACAGCAACAGCACTGCTGATCCGCCTCAATCCAGATGCCTCTGGAGATCATCTCTGAGGGCAACCAGCGCCGTCTCCGTCCCGTGCCCCGGGCGGAAGCTGGACTGGAAATGTAGCGGCACGTCTGCTGACAGGGACGTCTATGCGGATGTACATTCAGCCAGTGCTGTGCCAATTGCATTGGTTACCAGCTGAGTACTACATCAGTTTCAAGGTTTTGGTATTAACCTTCAAGGCCCTGTGTGGCCAGGGACCTGCATACCTATGGGACTGTCTCTCCCTGTATGTGCCCCAGAGAGCCTTATGCTCTTCCAAGGATCACCACCTAGCAGTCCCCGACCCAAAGAATGTTCACCTTGCCTTGACCAGGGCCAGCATTTTTTCAGCCATGGCCCCTGCTTGAGGGAACATGCCCCCAGTCAGAGGTCATTTCAGGGGGGAACGTGGGGGAACGCAGTTCCCCCAGGTGAGGTGCAGGGGGGCGGGGCACATGACAAAGCCCCGCCCCCTGCTTCCGGCCGCCCCGCTTCCAGCCCTCATTCAGCCAGGAGGAGGCAGGAGAAGAGGGAGGGTAAGTTGCTTCCTCCCCGCCTCTCCCCACCCCTGCCTGCCTGGGGCCAGGGAGGGCCTTGGCGGGGCTTCCTCGCACTCTCGCTGGCCTTGCAGGTCCACCGCCGGGCCCCTGATGTCAGGGGGAGTGGCATATGCTAATGAGTTATGCTAATGAGTTCCCCTAGCTCTTTTTCTACGAAACGACCCCTGCTCCCGGTCAAGACCTGCAGGATTTGTTACAATTCCACAGAGCCTGCAAAACAGAGCTGTTCCACCAGGCCTTTGGCTGAGGTGGCAGATATCCAAATGACACTGGTCTACCCTGCTTAATTTGATCAATCTGCTCAATCTACCTCATTTACCTAGGGCACTACTTATACCAACCTGACATTAGTACCAGCTGACCCTGGTAATTTGAGAGAAATGTGCCCTCCCTGTCATTGCTGCAGTATGCACTGTTCTTAGGAATTGTTAAGTTGCCATCAGGTATTATTTTAAGTAACATATTTAGATGAAATTATTTGATGTTTTTATGAAGTACTATTTATTGTTGTTTTCATATATTGTGAGCTGGCCTGAGCCTGCTTGCAGGGAAGGGCAGGATATAAACCGAATAAACAAACAAACAAATAAATAATTCTGAATGCCCCATTTCATAAAAAGCTCCCTGCATTTAGTAAACTATCATCGAGGAGAGGGCTACACTAAGCTTTTCTCCCTGATGTGGTAGTTTACTCCATGCAGGTGTAACACAGTAGAACCTTGGCTGCATAGATCCCTGTCCTAAATTTCCTTTTACAGTTTGAAAGTTGGGGAGGGGGGGGGGGGTTTCAAGTCAATAAATATCACCATCCTTGTGGTTTGGCAAGCAAATGTAAAATTGCTTCAAAAAGAAAAACATTCGAGGTGTTATGGTTTTCAAGGTAACAAACGTTTATCATAAACCCAACAACTGTACAACTAGAGCTAAAACTGAATCATAATGGCTATGAACATTTACAGGATATTCAGTGCCCTTCAGACAGGGCACTCAGAGCAAAGGTAAATCCTAGCAAACAGTGCCCAATAATACAAGGAAAAGAGAAAGTCCAAAATGTTTAATTTAAAGAAGTACAGGGCTTCTTCTTTCTCATATGCTCTTCAATAACTGTTGCTGCTACTGCTCTGGATGCTCTATTTTTTGGGCTTGCGCCTGCGAAATTAGGAGTTCCATCAGGCAGGCTTCAGGCCTTCTCTCTACTGCTGCGGCATGGTGTGGTGGTTAAGAACGGTGGACTCTAATCTGGAGAACTGGGTTTGATTCCCCACTCCTCCACATGAAGCATGCTGGGTGACCTTGGGCCTGTCATAACTCTCTCAGAACTCTCTCAGCCCCACCTACCTCAAGATGCCTTTTGTGGGAGAGGAACGGAATGTGATTATAAGCTGCTTTGAGATTTCTGAAGGTAGAGAAAAGTAGGGTATAAAAACCTTCTGTTCTTCTGCAGGCCACACTGACTGAGGGGAAACAGTTTTAAACAATATCCCACAGTTTAACAAACTCTTCCTTTATAATATCTCCAAGAAGGAGAAATTCTAATATGCAATGTCTCCCTAGCTGGGCCTGCAAGAAAAGTAGCAGTTCTCCAGTGGTCCTGGCACCTGCTGAAGGCCAGACTGAGGGGAGAGCCAGCATGGTATAGTGGTTAAGAGTGGCAGATTCTAATCTAGAGAATTGGGTTTGATTCCCCACTACACATGAAACCAGCTGGGTGACCTTGGTTCAGTCACAGTTTCTCCCAGAGCTCCCTCAGCCCCACCTATCTCACAGGGTGTCTGTTGTGGGGAGAGGACTAGGGTTGCCATTTGCCCGGTGGGGGATCCCCTGATTTTGCAGGCTCCTGCCTGCTGCCGGCCAGCTGGCCGTTGGGAGGGAATCCCCCTGAATCCCCCCCCCAAACAGTGACAATGCACACAACGTGCCTGCGTCACCTGGAAGTGACGTTGGCATGTTGGCAATGTTGGGGGTGATGCTGTAGAATTTGTGCAAAACTCTATGGTTTGATGCTGATTTTACCAT
The DNA here is from genome assembly GCF_001447785.1 of Gekko japonicus. NCBI lineage: Eukaryota > Metazoa > Chordata > Lepidosauria > Squamata > Gekkonidae > Gekko > Gekko japonicus. Next base: position 1,556,637 of record NW_015177011.1, read on the forward strand.
AGAGTTTTGTCCAAAATCCAGAATGTCACCTCCGTTGCCGACGTGCCAACATCAGTTCTGTGTGATGCAGGCATGTTGCATGTGACATCATTGTTACAGGGAGGATGGGGGGGTGACGTTACTTCCCACTCCCAGAAAGTCCCCCCATCTCTCCGCCAGCGGGCAAAAGGGATCTGGCAACCCGAGGAGAGGAAGGGAAGGTGTTATGTATTAGGTTTAATGTTATGCTGTTCTGTGATGTAAAGTTATTGTCTGGTAGCCTAGTTGAGTAATATGATTGGCTGTCTAATAAAGACAATCCATTGGTCCTGAAGCCACCCGAAATAACCAATTGCAAGCCTCTGCTTAGGTCCAGTGAGACCCTGTGGTTACTGTTACAATGTACATATAGTTCACTGTGAAACTGTATAAGAGTGAGTGCCGCTCTGTGTAAACTTGTCCCAGTCCAGTCCGGAGCTGAACAATCCTTGCATCTGACCATCATCTCCTGCTTTTCAATACTCTAAAGAAGGTGATTGTAAGCTGCTCTGAGACTCCTTCGGGTAGTGAAGAGCAAGGTATAAAACCAACTCTCCTCCTCCTCCTCCTCTTTCCTCCAGTGGGTAATAAAGGAGTGACTTTACTCACTGCCCATGTCCTGTTACCTTTTGCTCCCTAGGCACTATATGCTAAACCTGGGGTCCTCAAGCTTTTTGAGCCTCTGGGCATTTACGGAATTCTGACACGGTGTGGTGGGTGCAGCCACAAAATGGCTGCCACAAGAGGCAGAGCCAACCACAAAATGTTAGGGAGTGAGGTCATACATACCTCTAATAGTAACTCTTCAAAATTTCAGGCAGAAGCTCTGTTTTGCACTTTGAAAATGAACATATTGTATACAAATATTTTCTTGCATACATTTTCAGTCATGCATTGAAGATTGTTGTGCTGTGATGGCAGCTGCTGCCAAAACAACTTCTTAAAAATCTGCACAACCAATGACATCCCCAATGGCCAATCAGAAGCCCTGCCAGGCAAAAGCCCCACATGGTTCTGCCCACTTTCTAAAAACACTTGGCGGGCATCAGAAAAGGTGTTGACAGGTGCCAACAGATGAGTTCTTAGGCCGTTCTTTATATATGATATGCATTGCATTATTTGGCTTGAATTGTCCCCCACTGCTCTTGTCTCTACTACACATAAATGCCACAATTGCAGAATATGCATGTTGCTACTTATACACTTGGGAGGGAAGGCAGCATGGTATAGCTTGATCCTGTCAGATTTCAGAATCTAAGCAGATCAGTAAGAACATAACAAGAACATAAGAAAAGCTCTGCTGGATCAGACCATCTAGTGGTCCAGCTAGTCCAGCATCCTGGTCTCACACAGTGGCCAACCAGCTCCTCTGGAGGAACAACAACAAGGCATAGTCTGCCTGAGGCCTTTTCTTGATGCTACCTCATGGCTCTGGGATTCAGAGGTTTAGTGCCTCTCAATGTGGAGGTTCCCGTTAGTCGCCATGGCTTCGTAGCCATTGATAGACTTATTCTCCATGAATTTATCTAATCCCCTTTTAAAGCTGTTTCTTCCTGTGGGGCTATCACTACATCCTCGGGCAGTGAATTCCACATTTTAATCACTCTCTGTGTAAAGCAGTATTTCTTTTTGTCCATCCTGAACCTACTGCCCATCAGTTTCATTGGATGCCCTTGAGTTCTAGTATTTGGGGAGAGGGAGAAAAAGTTCTCTTTGTCAACACTTTCCACCCCATGCATAAACCTCTATCATGATCCCCCTTAGTCATCTCTTTTCTAAACAGAAAAGTCCTAGACTCTTCAGCCTTTCCTCATCTTGGTTGCCCTCCTCTGTACTTTTTCCAGCTCTGCAATGTCCTTTTGGAGATACGGTCACTGGAACTGTAGACAATATTCCAAATGAGGCTGCACCATGGATCTATTCAAGGGCATAGCAATAGCGGCCATTTTATTCTCAGTCCCTTTCCTAATAATCTCTGACATAGAGTTTGCCTTTATACATTTATATATCTGAATTAATTTGTATCTCTGAATCACTATCCAGGCAGACACAGGTTGGTTCATATAAAAAGGTGCTATTGGCCACATTGTAAATACCACTTGCAAATGACACCGTTTTGGAGAAAACATTGGATTTCTACATACAATAATCTCTTCCCTGCACCTTAAATGTCTACTACTGCTGAGCAAGAGGGGAAAAAACAGCTATCAGTCTACCCCAGCAACAGTAGACTGAAATGCTTTAGGTTTGCAAAGGAAGGGCTTATCTAAGGAAAAAGACCTATGTCAGTATAATAAGAACTATTTTTTCTAAGGCTTTTGATATTTATCTGAGCAGCAATACCTATAATGTTGAGTTTGATTATTTGCTTATTTGGTGTCATGTATTTTGGACACGCTGCATATGAACCTTGGAGATAGGGACACACCCAAAAGTCTCACACATTATGATATCCACTACAATTGGAAAGTTAGTGGTGGCCTACTGTGTCTAGAAGAGATAAAACAAATCCGGGGGGGGGGGGGCAGGCGTGGCAGATCTGTTTTCTTTTCCAACTTTGAGAACTGCATCATTCCGTTTCTCCTTTTTAAAATTCTTATTCTTTAATATAGCTCCTTTCCCAGTGAATAGGAAAGGTTTTGTATGGAATTAAAACCTGTCTTGCATCTCAGCTTGCACTCAAATAGAGAATATGAATGTGAATGCTAGTAAAATACTTTTAGTGTGCCATGCCAGACCTGAGGTGGTAGTATTATTATGATGGGTGTGTGAGCTTCAGGAAACCAAAGGATCAGAAGGGATGGCATGCACTGCCTTATTAGACAGAAATCCAAGTCTAATAACTCATAATGATAGGTAACTACAGCATCACCATGTTGCGTAAGCACAGGGCAGTCAAGGAGCCTTACCATGCAATCCTAAACAGAGTTATGTCACTCTAAATCCATTGAAGACAATGTGCTTAGAAGGGTGTTTGCACTGTTAAGGAGTTTAACTCAATCCTATTAAAAGTTTATTCACAGTATCAACGCCTTGCTCTCTTTGTTTGCTTTTCAGTTGGCTAGGCTGAACTCAGGCAATGAGTTCTGGGCATTCCCCCCCCCCCCCCCTGTTTTCTTTTTTTTATTACATTTCAAGCTGTCCTCTTGGTCTTGTGATCTCAGTTTTCCCTTGGTCAAATCCATCTGTTGTACCATCTTATAAACTTGATTGTCATCCTTGTACTTCAGCTTGTCCAGATATCCTTGCACGTCATTTCCAAGGGATGTTTCTTGCCTAGGATCTGGGTGTAGTTGTGATGCTCAGGGCTCTTCCTTTCCTGGAGTTCTAAATTTGTGTAATTTTTTCCCTTTCAAGACAAAACAGCTGTCAGGATCTGACCATTTAACCCTTGCTTTAAAATGTTTTGGAGAACTGAAATAAAAGATTGCTGTAGAATTACTGTGCCTGTTGCTTATGCAGATATCTGGGCTGTTGCAATTCTGTTCTTATGTTTAGAAGTGTTGCAGTATTGGAGGTGTCACTGGAAGGCTGTTGTGCCCACATGTGGAACTCAGATGGGCAGGAGTAAGGTCTGAGTCAAGAAGAGGTTCTCCTCAATAAGAAGCTGGAAAGGAGTTGGTTTTTATATTCCGCCTTTCTCTGCCTTTAGGAGTCTCAAAGTGGCTTATAATCACCTTTCCCTCTCCTCACAACAAGCACCTTCTGAGGTAAGTAGAGCTGAGAGGGTTCTGAGGGGACTGTGACTGGCCCAAGGTCACCCAGCAGGCTTCATGTGGAGGAGTGGGGAATCAAACCCAGCTCTCCAGATCAGAGTCCACCACTCTTAACCACTATGCCATGCTGGAAAGTGGCCTACATAGAGGAGGTAGGGCAGCCAGTGTGGTGTGGTAGTTGGATTAAGACTAGGGAGGTAAAAGGTAAAGGTTTCCCTTGCTTGAATCCAGCTCTAGGGGGCGGTGCTAATCTCACTTTCCAAGCTGAAGAGCCAGCGCTGTCCGAAGATGCTTCCATGGTCATGTGGCCGGCATGACTAAACGCTGAGGTGCATGGAATGCTGTTACCTTCCCACCGAAGTGGTACCTATTTATCTACTTGCAATATCTTGCTTTCGAACTGCTAGGTTGGCAGGAGCTGGGCCAGAGATGGGAACTTACTCCGTCATGCAGCACTAGGGTCTGGAACTGCCAAACTACAGACCTTCTGGTCTTAACCTCTGAGCCGCTCCAAACCCCAAGACTGGGGAGACCCACATTCAAATTCTTACTCTACCCAGAAGCTTTCTGGGTGATCTTGGACCATTCTCTCTCAGACTAACTTACGTCACAGGATCATTGTGAGGGTAAAATGCAGGAGGGGAGAACAATGTTCCCTTAGCTTCGTGGAAGGAAGTGCAGGATAAAAATGCACTGAATAAATAAAATAGTAGAAAGAAAATTAGACATTATGATGCTTTATCAACTGCCTGCCAAGATTAAGACAGGGATGTAGAATTTACATGGTTTAGATGCCGATATTCAAATGCTCTCGGCCCTCATCTGTCTTTATAAACTGAAAAATCAACTGTTTTGATGGGGGAAGCATTCAGTAGTAGAACAAGTCCTTAATGTCTAATAAAGATACTCATCATAATCCAACCCCAGTGTGTCACTTTCCTGCCAAACCCCCTTTCCTAGCACTCCATTGTGCAATCACCAATTCCTTCTCACTGCAGCTCCCGCCTTTCCATCCCCGAAACCTCCTTCTCATATGGTCAGTTCCCTTGGAAATCCTTGCCTTCACCATCTTGCCTACAAGGTTGTGACATCCCTGCCATGCACATCTCATTCTCTGTTGGCCACAAGCCAAGCCAACATATTACACCTTCCAGGACACCCGTTCTTCTAATTTAAATGAAACAGGGTGAGGCTGATACTGCCAGCCGTTAGTAGGTCAGCCCCTTTACCATAAAGGTACCCCTCTCTAACCTGAAAAGAACAGACTGATTTCGGTGGAGTGTGTTCAGGATGCTGCAGCTGCACTGGAGTCCCCAGAGGACTTTACAGAGCTCTTAGCCTGATATCTATGTGCCCTGGGTTAAGAAACCACAGAGGCTGGATAGAAGCATCTGACAGTCAGGGTGCAGAGCTCATCAGGGCTATCAGTCCCCATTCCTGACCCCCCCCTTTCTTCTAGCAAGCTGTGCCCCGGCTGCCAAGAATACACAGCCGCGTCTTCAGTGTCAAGCCCTATACTGAGAGAAGAGCTGGAGAGAGGCTCAGAAAAAGCATTTGAGCTGCTCTTCTGGGGCCTTGGTTCCTGCCGAAGTGCCAGGGGGTGGGGACATAAGCCCCGCCCCCTGCTCCCACCAGCCATCAGTTGGGACACAGTGTGGGGGGGAAACATTCACCCACCTCCCTGAGCCCCGGGGTGGTGGCCTTGGACTCGTAGGGGCAAATTCCACCTCTCCCGCGAGAGGTCGTTCTGGCTCTCCGAGCTCTCCTTCCGGCTCCTTAAAAAGTTATGGCAGCAACTGTGATGCCCGCACGCGGGGGGGAGGGGTGAGATGAAACGTAACCTTGCCTTGGACTCGTAGGGGCAAATTCCACCTCTCCCGCGAGAGGTCGTTCTGGCTCTCCGAGCTCTCCTTCCGGCTCCTTAAAAAGTTATGGCAGCAGCTGTGATGCCCGCACGCGGGGGGGAGGGGTGAGATGAAACGTAACCTTGCCTTGGACTCGTAGGGGCAAATGCCACCTCTCCCGCGAGAGGTCGTTCTGGCTCTCCGAGCTCTCCTTCCGGCTCCTTAAAAAGTTATGGCCGTCGTTGCTGTTCTCAGGGCAGGGCAAAACGTTCCCTTGCCTCCCTGATCCCCGGGGTGGTGGCCTTGGACTTGTAGGGGCAAATTCTCAGACATCACATGTGAGGTCATTCTAGCTCCCCCAGCTCTCAGGAGGGGCTCTTTAAAACGTTATGGCCGTCGTTGCTGTTCTTGGGGCAGGGCAAAACGTTCCCTTGCCTCCCTGATCCCCGGGGTGGTGGCCTTGGACTAGTAGGGGCAACTTCCATCTCTCGCGTGTGATGTCATTCTGAATAACTTTTTCCTCCACCATAGAGAACAATGGAGGGGATGGGGGCAACCTGTTTGGGGGCCCGTAGAATTGGACCCCCTGGTTCAATGTTCTTGAAACATGGAGGGTAGCTTGGGGAGAGGCTCCAGCAGCTACCCTGTGATTTTGAAGCCTCAGCAGCTCCCCTGCGATTTTGGAGCCTCTCCCTCAAACCCCCTCCCCTCCACCCCCCAGAATATACCCTATGTTTTCGCCATTGACTTAAATGGCCCTTAGAATATAATGGAGCAGAACTGCGAGAAGCCAATTCAGATCAGAGAATCTGATTTGGCCCACAACAGCCTGAAAGGGGCCCGAATGGGCCATTTTCGAGGGTGCATTCGGTTCAGACGAACCGAATGCACATCCCTCCAGCATCTGGCTTGCTCGGGCTCTCTGCAGCCACGGGGATCCTGAGCAAGCCAAGGGAAGGGAAGGTCTCCAGCAGCCGGCTTGTTCGGGCTCCCCGAGCAAACCAAGGGAAGGGAAGGTGGCGGAGCAGCTGGAGACATTGAGCCTCAGCTCCACAAGTAATGAGCACCCGAGCCCCGCCCCCAGCAGCCCTCAGGCCGGAGCACCTGGAGCAGTCTTGGGAGGCGGATTGGCAAAAAGCAAAAGCACAGGAACTTGAGAGAACTCCAGGAATGGAGCCGGTTCCTCTTCCACAGCCCAAAATGCGACCCACGAACCCTGAGCTTGCTTTTTCTCATTTGCGAGTCTGGCCTCCGCACTCCTTTAACGAGGCAGCCCTGAAGCTTGGGGCGGCGGGAGTTTCTTTGCACGCAGCTTGTGTGGCTGGCTGAGTGCCTCTTCTGCTTGCCCACC
>NW_015177011.1:1563721-1570471 GCF_001447785.1 Gekko japonicus
TTGTAGGGGCTTTATTGCAATGAGGTATGGCCTGATATTATGTTCTTATTCCAGTGTGGGGTGTGGGGGGGGGCAATGGAAGCTGAGTGATAGGGTCTCTCCAAGTGATTGCCAGAAGTGAGATGCGTCCTGGTCTTGTGTCTTACAGATAATCTTACAAATAATCCTTTGCATTTATATTATGCTTTTAACTTTAAAAGGATCATAACGCTGATTGTATGAACTTAGGCAAATCACGAGAGGTAGAGCAGGAAGGGTTGCATCAGTGCTTAGTTCTTGTGGCCCTTTCTTACACGCCCAGGGAAATGCTGATCGCCACTTTGGGGCCAGGAAGCAATTTTTCTCCAGGCCAGTTTGGCCCCCAGTGATCCTGGAGGGTTTTTTAATCATATTCTGGGCGTGGAACAGGGGTCACTGGGGTGTGTGGGGGGTATTGGTGAATTTCCTGCATTGTGCAGGGGGTTGGACTAGATGACCCTGGAGGTCCCTTCCCACTCTATAAGTATGATTCTATATTTCACCCAGGCTGGCTGTGGGCACCCCAGCACCTCTGTCAGGCAGAAGCGCCTGAGATCCTCCCCTTTTCCTTCGCCCGACTTGGAGGCGAAGGGAAGGGAGAGGGGGAAAGAATGGATCCCAGGTGCTTCTGCCTGTCAGAGGGGCTGGTGCACACTTCCGGTGATGTCAGGGGGTGTGGCATATGCTAATAAGTTATGCTAATGAGCTCCTGCAGCTCTTTTTTCTACGAAATGACCCCTGTTAATATGTGCTGCATTACACAGGTCTGAGTGAAGGAGAGGTAGATAGAATCCACCAGGTAGCTCCCATTTTACCATCATCCCTTGTCTAATTTACATGCATCATTCCGATGAGAGTACATTCAAGAGAGTACAGAGTCCTTGACTAGTAAGGTATTGGTTTAGTGCCCCTTGGGTACGTATGGTGTGCTCTGTTTGTGTTCACATGTTTTGTTTACATATTTAGAATATATTTAGTTTACAAACCCAGTTAATTGCCAGGGGAAAAAATGCTGCATGATAAAACTATGCAAGAGGACAGCTGTAAAGTACAGTTAAAGTTCATGATTTACAGACAGCTTAGAGTGACTGTGGCTGGCAGGTAGTAAACTCATGCTCTTTGGCTTAAGGTGAAGCTGAGGACCCAATAAATAAAACTGAGGCAAGGGACAGAGTAGAGCCAGGGCTGGGACAGAAAGCAAGCAAAGATAACTGTAATTGGAGTCTGGCAGCAATATTACTAAACACCCGTGATCCACTCCAGGAAAAAAAGCACCTATGGCCCCGGTCACACGGGCAGGAAAATGCGGGGGGGAAGCGTGGCTGTTTGCCCCGGTGCAAAATAACGTGCAGTTGCGCACTCAGACGTCCCCTCGAGGTCCCGTGGTTAGGGGGGAGGTGCCAATCACATGACGCAGCAAAGAAGCGGCGCGACATGGGAAACGGTGCTTTGTTTTGGTTTTAAACTGAAGTGTGCGCATGCGCCGTTGGGTGCTTGTGCACATCCCGTGGAGACTTGAAAAAAAACCTTTTTGTATGTTGTACCCCACCCACGAACCCCCTGCCTGCTCCATGGCCTTTCCCTTGAGTCCACGTGTCGTCGTCATGCCCCCCCTCGCGCCCAGCACTCGTGCCTTGCCCAGGAGGTGATGCCAGCGTTGCTCATCCCAGGAAGGTGCCGGGGGGGGCTGGCTGGTGTGAAGATCTCTCTCCCCCTCCTCCACAACGACTCGTCTGCTCTTCTTTCCTCTTCATTGCGCTAGAAAAGAACGGCGCTGCTGGGAAGGGAACCCCGGGGTGGGGTGGGGACACACCTTTTTGAGGAACAACAAAGGAACAAGGCTGTGTGTAACACTATGATGATACTGAAAGCATTTACACAAGCATATTTGTCTATACTTTAACAACACACAAAATTTTAATAGAGTTATCCAAGTTCAACCTTTCAACTACAGAATGCAAAGAGTGAAGAAGGTTCAATAGTAATCTTATTCTAACAAAGTTTCCGGGTAATGCATGTTTCCAAGGTCTTCATCAGAGAAGGACCAATTATAACTGCACAACGGCTGCGGTCACACGCAACATTAGCCACGCAAGAGATACGGAAGACAAGCGGAGTTTCCGGTCGCGATCTCACCAGCACATCTGGGAAGCGTAGCGCTTCCGTGGCACAACTGAGGCTTCCTGCCGAAAAAGCGCAGCAAAAAACTAGTACCTTGGAGGTACTAGTTTCCAGAAACTGCGGGGCAAGGGCGGGCGTCTGATCGCGTTTCCGGTGGCATCCGGCGCCCTCCCATGTCCCCTTGCGGAAAAGGGTTTTTTTCCCCCCCAAGTCTCCGTGGATGCGCACACGCACCCAACGGAGCATGCGCATTCGTAGTGTACACAAAAAAAGAAAACCAGTTTGCCGCGCCGTGCGCTTCTTCATTGCGCGCAGGCGTGTGTTGTGATCGGCACCTCTCCCTACCCACGGAAGCTCCACAGTACCTCCACAGAACCTCCACAGTAGGTCTGATCGCTTTACTGCATGTTAGTTTGCCCCGGGGCAAACAGCCACACTTCTCCTCTGCAGTTTCCTGCCTGTGTGAAAGGGGCCAACTATTTTCTTTTCTAAAGTCTGTCAAGACTAGTCAAGCAAGATTTGGAAAATCAATACTCTATAGTCTTCATAAAGCTCAGTGTATATCTCAGAATAAATGTCAGGTAAGTGTTTGTAACGCCAGCGTTTCATTGTAGCTTCTGTTGACGTTACAAATGTTAGAATTTCTGTCTGTTGAGGTGGGAAATAGCTTGGTTTATATAAAAGCTGCTGGGCAGCACATCCGAACATGTGGAGTTCTTTGAATTTGGCATTAATTTTGGCATTAATATTTACAATTGGACCCAATCCTCTCTCTGCATTGCAGGTTCTGAATAACCAGAATCTTGGATTTGTAAGAGGAATCCACAAATTTTGACTGGGCTGGATGGGCAACCATTGCTTCTAGTAACCAGCAAAGCTTCCTTTTCTTGCTTCTTGTTCTGAGGAGAGAAAGTGTGTCTCTTTGGTACTGGCTCTGCAGTAAGATGTTTTTACAAAGGAGAAGAAGCAGTCAGGCTGTTTGTTTTCAAACTAATCATTCCCTTCCAGGTGTTACATCCCAGAAGAAGATGCATTTGAGTTCTACTCTTTCTGTTTGTGGTTGCTAGTTTCTAAAAAGTTGTTACTCCTCTGACAGGTAAAATTTGAATCCTTTCCCCCTAGTCACCAGAATTAAATATCTATTTGCTGTTGGTGACCTCGTCACTGTATTGTCTGGCCCCCTGCTGGCTGTAACCTATATCTGAAAATATTTTCTATGCAAGAAAAAATAATTGAATAGTATAGTATCTTAATTTGTCGCTCACAGGATGATTACTGTAGTGTATCAAGCCTGACAAGTCCGGACTTGCCCGGGTTACTGTAGCCCAGGGACAAACGCAGAGCTTCATGACTAAAGACAATGGAGTAAGAGGATCCTAGCCCCGCCAATCTGGAGGCCAGGTTCCTGGCCGTGTAGCCTATGGGACTCTCGGCCACTGTAAATAACCTATTGGGAAGTGGGGGTGTGTTTTGGGTGGCGGTTTCTTGGGGGATATAAGCCGGCCTGCGAGCCAGCCAAAGTGTCTTGTTCCTGACTGAATAAAGTACGCTTGCTGAATCACTCTCCGTCTGCGTACTTTTCAATTACTCTAGTGACAAGAGATGAAAAGACCTGCTTTCTTCCAAGAATTCATTTTTTAAAATGTTTTCTTCCACTGAATCATTATCACTTGGTTTCCAAAGCCAGATGATTATGTGGAAAGACAAAAATAAATCTGTTTTTGATGATACCCAAAGCCATTTTTTCTTCTACTGTGAATAATATAATAGGATGCATTTTAATTTAGATTTTGAAATTTCTGTTGCACCATATTCTTTTATCAATGTTTTATCTATCAGAATTGATTATAAATTTGTATTATTTACAATTGCACCCAGTCCTTCCCATTGCAGCCTCTCATGCCTCATAGCACTTTGTCCATGACCTCATGTGACTGTACCATCAGCTTTTCTGAGGTTCTGGGAGATTACTATAGGAAGCAATTACTAGGGGAAGGGGAATGTGGGAAAGAACCACGAGTATCTTCCACTCACCGTTCATAGCATCCAGCCCAATAAAATAAAACATAATCTGTGATAAAGGAGCCATAAATTGAAAAAACAACAAAAAGGTGTTCAATTACAGAGGCAAGGCCACATCAAATGCTGGGTGTCCTCTGAACTAAAACTGCCTTTGCCCCGTGTCTGAAAGTGAGCAATAATATAGCAGAGCAAACCTTCTTGCTGAATAGGGTATTCCATAGTTTTGACACTGCTACTGAAAATGCTGAATCATCTGTAGTACCCACTGTACCTCAGAGAGTGGAGGCACATGCTGCAGAACTTTGAGAAAGATCTTAATCTCTAATGGCATCTGGAAAGAAAGTCAGTACAAACATGAATATATGAAACTGGCTTATACTGGTCCATCAAGGTCAGTATTGTCTACTCTGACAGGCAGCAGTCCTCCAGTGTCTCAGGTAGAGGTCTTTCACATTACTACTCCTTGATCCTTAACTGAAGATGCTGGGGATTGGACCTGGGTCTTTCTGCATGCAAACCAGGTACTCTACCACTGAGCCACAGCCCCTGCCCATCAAATGTTCTTGATGTACCTTGAATCCAGACTGTTTAGGACTTTAAAGATTAAAAACAACATTTTTCAACTGGGCCCAAAAAAAATCAGCAATGGTAACCAAATCAAACTAGAAGTTCTGATGAAACTACAGATCAAATTAGAAAATAATAAATAAATCTGATCTGTGTTTAAGAATAGCAGATGGTCTGTAGGTGTTGTGTTCTGGCACATGCAACTTGATCCAGTGAAAGGCATGGGCAAAAATAAAGTATAAAACTATAATAAGGACAGGACTAGGGGAAATATTACCTTTAGAACAAAACAAAATTGAAAAAAGAACATTTCTAAAAAGGGAATGCCCAGTGATGAAGGGAAGCATGGCTTCATTGCACATTGCATCGACTGTGAAATATTTTCTTACATTATACTTAATTTCTTTAAGTGAAAATGTTGTCTCTGTTTCCAATTCTAATGCTTATGTTACTTATTAGATAAGTTAATACAAATTATTTAATAGTGTTTTGTCGACATTTCCCCCACCATATTATGTATCTTCCATATACATAAAAAGCAGAGCTGCTTGCAAAAAGAATTTTTAAATCAAATAAATCAAAATAACTACTCGTGTTACTATAATAAATATATTATTTCAAAATCATAAAAATATAAATAAATGTTCATACAAAACAGGATAATCTTTATGGCTGTTTCTAGACGTGCATTTCAACTTCCCCCTGGTGATTGCACTGTCAGGCTTTGAGAGACTTTTCAGATTCTATATAAACATTAGTGCTGTTTGTGTGAGTTGTTCCATTCTCTGGGACTGTACCTGTTCCCAGAGGTAGGCATGCATGACTGCATGACTGAGAAGGACATGGAGGTGGAGTCTAGCCTTGTGACTCTGTTTCCTTCTCACAGTAGGCAGACTTTGTAGTGCATCTGCATGGAAGAGAAGCAAACGCTTACTGTCCGTCTAGCAGGCAGTGCAGGCACAACGTATACGAGGAGGGATTGTGGGAACTCCTTTCACTCCCCAATGAAAGGCAGGGCCAACTAAGATGAGAGTTGAGAGATCCATGATGATGAAAAACCCCTTAGGTTCTTTCTCTATGTGAAAGGTATGAGGGTCAAATTTCTGAGACCTCAGTCTCGATATTGCTTTAGTTTTATGTAGAAGAACCAAAGCATGCAATTGCATCATTCTCCTATACACATTGCCTCCCACAAGCTGCTGTTAGCATTGGTAGAAGAAAAAGACAGGCAAGTTCCTGTGAAAAAAATGGACGGGGAGTCTCTTTTCAATGGAAAATTCCACTCACAGGCCAAGGGAGCTATATCCTGCACCATCCTTTACCTAATAGCAGTGCTTCAACAATTTCCTCTCAGTCCAGCTGACTTCCAATTCTGAAGCTTAGCAAGATAAGGCACAGGGTTTCTCCTTCATGCTATGCTTTTGTAAATGATGATGATGATGATGGAGGAGGAGGAGGAGGAGGAGGAGGAGGAGGAGGAGGAGAACATAAGAACATTAGAGAAGCTAATGTTGGACCAGGCCAAATGGCCCATCTAGACCAACTCTCTGTCACACAGTGGCCAAAAATACCAAGTGCCATCAGGAGGTCTGGCAGTGGGACCAGGGCACTAGAAGCCCTCCGACTGTTGCCCTCCCCCCAAGCACCAAGAATACAGAGCATCACTTGCCCCAGACTGAGAGTTCCTATCTATACCTTGTGGCTAATAGCCACTGATGGACCTCTGCTCCATATCTATACATCTAATAGCCAAGTCGCCCCCGTGCGTGCGGATACCTAAATCCACGCATTGGGGGCACCTGGGGGGGAGGGAGATTTTCGTGCACACTTGGGGCAGTCCCCAGGTGTGCACAAAAATCTTAAAAGTTAAAAAAAATCGGGGGATACTTAAAAATCCCCCCAAAAGTGACAGCGTCCCCTGCGCATGCGTAGGGAACGTTCTGCAGCCGGCCTCGCTGCTGCCTCGGAGCTGGGCAAGGGGGGGAACAGCGAGCCCCGCCGGCTACAAGCCGCGCAGGCCTT
>NW_015177011.1:1570945-1582620 GCF_001447785.1 Gekko japonicus
TGCTAGTTCGGACCCCATCAATGTGTATTTATAGTTAGGATTTTTGGCTCCAATGTGCATCACTTTGCACTTGGCCACATTGAGCCCCATTTGCCACATTGACACCCACTCGCCCATCCTCGACAGATCCCTTTGGAGTGCCTCACAATCCTCCCTGGTTCTCACCACCCTGAACAACTTTGTGTCACCTGCAAATTTAGCCACTTCACTGCTTACTCCCAACTCCAAATCATTAAAAAACAAGTTAAAAAGCATCGGACAGAGTACTGATCCCTGTAGTACCCCACTGCTTACCAACCTCCACTGAGAAAATTTCTGTCTGTTTCCTATTAATTAGCCAGTTTTTGATCCACAAGAGGACTTGTCCTTTTATCCCGTGACTATTGAGCTTACTTAGGAGCCTTTGATGAGGAACTTTATCAAAAGCTTTCTGGAAGTCAATGTAAACAACATCTATTGGGTCCCCCCTGTCCACATGATTGTTCACTCCCTCAAAAAACACTAACAGGTTAGTAAGACAAGATCTTTCCTTACAGAACCCATGCTGAGTCTGCCTCAATAGTTTTTGTTCATCAGTGTGCCTACTAATTCTTTCCTTAATAACAGTTTCCACCAATTTACCTGATATCGACATCAGACTGACTGACCTGTAATTTCCCGGATCTCCTCTGGAACCCTTTTAAAAGATGGGAGTGAAATTAGCTACCTTCCAGTCCTCAGGAATGGAGGCAGATTTTAGGACCTCCTCTCTCATCACCTCAATCTGACTCAGGTCTTTCAACGCCCCTCCTGAAATTAGCGGTTCTGGAGTGGGCGGTTCTCATCTTCCACAGTGAAGACAGTGAAGACAGAAGACAAGCCTGGCATGGAAGCAACAAGTCAAGTTACTATCAACCACTGCCTTGGATCCTGCCTTGTTTCCTGATGACTCCTGAACCGAATTAGAAACAACAGATTGCAGAATTTGGAAGATAATGACAATGCATTACTCCAGACAAGCCTGGCATGGAAGCAACAAGTCAAGTTACTATCAACCACTGCCTTGGATCCTGCCTTGTTTCCTGATGACTCCTGAACCGAATTAGAAACAACAGATTGCAGAATTTGGAAGATAATGACAATGCATTACTCCCTACACCCTAGAAGTTATGTTGATCATCTTTACTTACCAAGAAAATTAGATGGAAGCGGTCTCCTGAAAGCAAGCAGTTGAAAAATGAGCACAGAATTACTACACCAATAAAAATAAAGAGAAGCTTCTAGTTGAAGTATACAAGGCAGATTTATTTAAGGTAACAGAAACCAAAGAAGATTACAAAAAAATTGCAATCAAAACTCACTTTGACAAACCGAAGGAAAAGCACTTGCATGGCCAATATTTGAAAGACATAGTGAATAATGTTGATAATGAAAACATTTTATAGTTTTAATTGATTTTATAATGTACTGAATTCACTGTTGTAATGGTCCTGAGCCCTGTGTAAGTGGGGAAGGGCAGATAAGAAATTGAATTTAATTAATAAATAAATAAAATCTGGAAGTGGCTCTAAAAATGGGCCCTTGAAGAAAGAAACGGAAGGACTCATTCTAGTTGCACAAGGGCAGGCACTCAAAATGAATAGTATGAAAGCCAAGATTCAGAAGACCAGTGATGACAGCAAATGTTGACTTTGCAAGACAAAGGATGAAACAGTTGACCACATGGTCAGTGCCTGCAGTAAAACTACACAGACTGACTATAAAGAATGTCACAATAGACTTGCAGCTATGTTGCGCTGGAATCTTCGCAAGAAGTATGGCTTACCATCAGTCACAAATTTATGGGAGCACAAACCAGAGAAGATCATAGAGAATGATGAAACAAAGATTCTTTGGGACTTCCAATTACAGACAAACACCTGGAGCATAAGACCCCTGATATCACAACTGTAAAAAAAATATATAGGAATAGTGTTTGATCATTAGCATTGCAATCCCAGGAGACAGCAGAAAAGAAAAGAAAGAACAAGAGAAGATCACAAAAATAGCAAGACCTACAATAGACAGGGGTCATTTGGGGGGGGGACGCGGGGGGACGCCATCCCCCCGGGTGAGGTGCGAGAGGGCGGGGCCTGGAGCTCCCTGCTGGTGCCCGCTGGAGGTCGCCGCCGGCTGTGGGGAGGACACACTTCCGGTGATGTCAGGGGGTGTGGCATATGCTAATGAGTTATGCTAATGAGTCCCCCTAGCTCTTTTTCTACAAAATGACCCCTGACAATAGAGTTAGAGTGCCTCTGGGTGGAGAAGGTGACCATTGTGCCAGTTGTCACTGGAGCCCTTGGAGAAGTGCCTAGAGGTCTCAGGAAACACTTGGACATTCTGGGCATTGAGCAAATAACACCAGCTCAGCTGCAGAATACACTGTTGCTTGGAACAATAAGAATTCTGTAAATATACATCTGCAATTCCCAAGAACTTGGCTAGACCTCGAATTGCAGAACACCATCTACCGGTCAAATATCTGACTGTGACAATTAATAGTAGTAGTAGTAGTAGACCCACACCCACTCACCACTTGACTGTTCCAAGAAAGGAGGAAATTGCCATACCTCCCGATTCCTGCTCAGCAATGGAGAATGTTAATTGCCTCCAAATGGGGATACTTCCTTCTATCTGTCTATAGTTTGGTAAGGAAAATCACATGGGTTAAGGGAACACCAGTTAACATTCACACCCCAGTTGGATGGGGGGGGCGTGTTACACACAGAAATATGCTTTTGATTGAAATCAATTGAAATTAGTGGTGGACTGATTTAACAAATATGACTCACTTTAATTCTGATATTAAAAAACTTAAGCAAACAAGGAAATGAAACCTGACACGAAGGCAACTTTAAATCAAGCATCTGTGAAAAGCTGAGTCATAAACTACTTCACACATCTTCCGTGATGTTTTGGCAAGCAGGAAGAAATCCCCTGAAATATTTCCAACGCTCACCCTGATTTGGAAGCTTCTGCTGTCTATGATAAACAACAGTAATTACACATTAATATAGCACGAACACAGGGGTGTGTGGGTTTGGCCTCATCCTTGCTAGCTGAGCAAACTTTAAAATACAGCTCGTAAAATATCTGATGCTATGAAAGCCCTGTCATCAATGGTAGCACCAAAAATCTTTCTCTGAAGTCCTCCTATCAAAGTTACAGCCTCTTTACTTATGTCTCCCAAGTTTTATGCCTAATCTTGTAGGGGTGGTTTAGTCAACACCAAGCAGGCATGTTGCTGGTGAATAGTACGATAGGAGAGTATATTTTATATAGTCGTATCTGACCTCACAAATGTTTCTTTGTATTCTGCTTTCTTTAACGTAGAATCACTATGTCTTGGTTCTGTATTCATATAATCACTAAAAGTGGAGTTCATGTGGAATATACTAGTATGCATTAGAAGGGTTTAAAAAGTCTACTGTTTTACAAAGCTGTATGAGAGTGCAACAATTTGGCTAAAGGCAAGAGTTAGCTTGAGTTTACTCCTAGAGGATGGGTGTGTGAGGTACAGATGGCTATGCTAGGATAGGGGTGATGTATATAGCCAGGGGTCATTTCATAGAAAAAGAGGTGCAGGAGCTCATTAGCATAACTCATTAGCATAACGTATTTGCATATGCCACACACCCTGACATCACCGGAAATGTGTCAGAAGGCAACACCCACTGCTCAGGCTCCACTGGACTGTTTTGGATTGCTAGCTATGGGGGGGGGGAACGTGCAGATCTGTACTCACAGAGGAGGGAGAGCTTGTACCTGAATAAAACTTGGTCTTAAAGGTGCCACTGGACTGTTTTGGACTGGGGGGGGCTCTGCAACTTACCTAGCTGCTTCTTGCTCTGACTGAGGGCTGCTGGGAGCAGGGGGTGGGGCTTGTTGCATGTGCCCGCCCTCTGGGCTCTTTACTGCCGGAGCTCCGCTCCTGTGCGTTCCTGCAGGAAATGACCCCTGTATATAGCGAGAAATTCTAGTGACTTGGCTCTAACTATGTGGTGGTTATTGGTTGAAGGATTCATGGTGTCATGAAAGCAAAATGTAGTCCTCTTTTTTACTGTCCTTGCCATACAGCTATTAAAACCATCAAGACCTGCAGGAAAATATTTATTTATTTGTTTGTTTGGCTTCTAGCCCACCCTCTCTCCCCCGCAAGCAGGCTCAGGGCAGGTTACAAGAAAACATAGATATACAATCCATTTTATAAAACTTCATAACCAGACACGAAACAACAGTAAAATAACCTCAAGAAATGACAGTCTCATCAGTAACATCAATAGATAGATACTGCAATCACACACAGTAAATAATCCACTTTCAATGCACTTTCCAACTGGATTTTACTGTGAACTGGCAAATCCAATTGGAAAGTGCATTGAAAGTGGATTGAAAGTAGATTATTTAGTATGTGTGATCACAACCATAGATAAACAATAGTGGCATCATCCAATCACTCCTGCATAAACTCCCCACATGTGTGCAGTTGGATGGTAATTGATGCTGGTGGGGCAGACAAAAGACAGTATAGATTACATATAACAAGCAATGCATAAATATATCAACAAAGAACCTGGGCTGTGGTCACACACATTAAATAATCCACTTTCAAAGCACTTTCCAACTGGATTTTGCCAGTTCACACAGTAAAAAAATCTAGTTGGAAAGTGCACTGAAAGTGGATTGAAAGTAGATTATTTAGTATGTGTGACCACAGACCCTATTTTTCAATTGCCTGACTTTTTACAATTTAGGCACAGTGTTACAGAATAAAGAAAGTTCCTTTTGAGTGAGGCAGAAATGCACCAGTGTGGTGTGGTAGTTTGAATGTTGGACTAGGATCTAGGAGACCCAGATTTAAATCCCCATTCTGCCAAGATGTTCTATTCCTTCTCTCCTTCATCAACCAAAAGGGAGGCTGCAACTAAGAAATCAGAAGGAGACTGAGACTGGGAAGGGCAGCCATGAAGGAGCTAGGCAAGATTCCTAAGGATGAGTCGCTGGAGACCAAGATCAAGATCATTCATACCATAATATTCCCCATTACTGTGTATGGGTGTGAATGTTGGACAATGAAGAAAGCTGACAGGAAGAAAGTTAATTCATCTGAAATGTGGTGGTGAAGGAGAGTTCTACAGATACCATGGACCACCAAAAAGACAAATAAGGTTATTTGGCATATAAGAAGAAGCCTTTTGGGGCTTGCATGTTCATCACCCAATGAATGTAAATATGGATACCTCTGGAAAACTTGTGTAAAACTATTCAATTCAAACTATT
Organism: Gekko japonicus; assembly: GCF_001447785.1. Classification (NCBI taxonomy): domain Eukaryota; kingdom Metazoa; phylum Chordata; class Lepidosauria; order Squamata; family Gekkonidae; genus Gekko; species Gekko japonicus. The sequence goes on from NW_015177011.1 coordinate 1,576,244, forward strand.
TTTAATTACAATTTTTAAAATTGTGGTAAGCCTATTCAATTGAAAACTATTCAATTCAAACTATTTTTAATTACAATTTTTAAAATTGTGGTAAGCCACCCTGAGCCCTGGATGCAGAAGAGGGTGGGATAAAAGTTAAATAAATAAATAAATAAGTAGATTCTAGATCAAATCAAGCCTGAACTCTCCCTAGAAGCTAAAAATACTAAACAGAAGCTATTGTACTTTGGTCACATTATGAGACAGCAAGGCCGAGTTCAGACTGGCAGTTTGAAGCGGGGGGGGGGGAGTCGTGTCAAAAAAAGAGCCGGAACAAACTGTTCTGGGTTTTCCCATTCACACTGCAGTGACTGATGCGGGAGCATATCAGGAGGCGGCCAAGGGAGCATCCACACTGTTGGCCCAGAGGCACGTCTGTAAGGCGCAGCACTCTTTTTGGCAATCTGGAGATATGTGCTTACGCGCATGAGGGCATAAGCGCATAAGAAAAACACGGCTTTTGGCATTCACACTTTGTTGGTGCGGGATGGACGCGGGAGAATTGTGATTTCCAGGGTTTGCTACCAGTTTCACCAGGTATCTCTTAAACTCGGGAGCAAAGCGTCACAAGATGGGTTGAGTATGGGTGGGGAACGCCTGGCAGATGTGCCTGTGTGAACGGCCCCTTTAATCCGGTTGTGGAACGTTTCTGAAAGGTGCCTATATCGGGGCAAACTGCCAGTCTGAACTCGGCCCAAGAGTCACTGGAAAAGACAATAAAGGGAGGAACATTTGAAGGCAGCAGGAAAAGAAGACTCAAGTGAGATGGATTGACTCAGTAAAGGAAGCCTGACAGCCCTCAGTTTGCAAGACCTGAGCAAGGCTGTTAACGATAGGACATTTTGGAAGTAATTAATTCTTAGGGTCACCATAAATTAGAAAAAGGACTTGGCAGCTCTTAACACATACACAACTGCCATGGGAGCATGCCTGATGGGTGACAGTGGGCCAGTCACTCTCACTCAGCGTAACCTACTCACAGGGTTGTTGTGTGAGGATAAAATGTAGGAGAGGAAACTGATATAAGCTACTTTGTGCCCCTATTGGGCAGAAAAGGGGGGGGTATAAGTCAAGTAAACAAAATATATACATAAAAGCAAATCAGAAATATCTCTTTGCAGGTGGGGTCCCTTGCACAGCTATCATTCTGGGATGGTATTACTTCTGGATACTGTGTATTGTTTTATATCTCATTGCTGTCCTGCTATATTCTTATATTTTGCAGCTTGCTTTTACTTTGTTAGCTGCCTCGAGTCTAAGGTGGGTTAATACTTTCAACAAACAGACATATTTTAAGATTTTAGTCCCAGAGGTTCCGAGCTGGGTTTTTTTTATCATGTGTTGAGGCTCCCTTAAGGCTAACCAGTTTAGTGTGGAAAATCCCCCCCCCCTTTTGTTTGGTTTTCCCCTGTAACTAAGTAGCACAGAAACATATTTATCTTCCACGCATTGTTGACACACATGAACGCGCTACGGGAATAACGCGAGGGAAGCAGTTTCGTGTGGAGTGACAGGTTTGCAGACACCCCATTACCCTCCCCCACTCTCAGGGCACGCCAGGAGAGCCTGTCAGTGTCACTGAGGCGAAAGAGGAAGCTCGGGTCGGGTGTAAAAGTATCGCTATGAGCAAGCCGCTTCGACTGCCGGGCCGTGTGAAAAACCGGGAGAAGGGGGGGGAGGGGCGGAAAAGAAGGCAGCCTTTTTCAGTTCCTTCAGCGCAGCGCAACCACCTTTTGCACCAGTCTCGCAAAAAATGACTCCACCGGAGGCGGGGCTTTAGGAAGGAGGAGGGAACTGTCGCCTCGTGACGCGCCTTCCTCCAACGGCAAACTCCACCACGCCTCTTAGACCACGCCTCCCAGAAGCCGAAGGAAGCCCGGGCAATAAGGAAGGCCGGCTGTGGGCGTGGCCGATGCCCGTCGTGAGGGTCCGCGGGGACCAATCGTGCGGGGAGGTGTGAGCGATAACCGGCCGGTTGCCGGGGCCGCAGCCAATGAGGAAAGCTACGGTGGGCGGGCCGTGCGCGAGTGGGTGGCTGGCTCAGGGGTTCCGTGTGGAAAGGAGCGCGAGGGGGTTCGGGTGCAAAGTTTAGTTTCAAACCGTCTGCAAAGAGCGGCGGTGCTGCCGCCTGGAATTAGATCCCAGCGCGAGAGGTGTTGCGGAGGCAGCAGGATAGCAAGCAGCGAAAGCAGCCGGAGCCGCCGGGCGAGAAGGAGCCGGAGCCTCCCCCCCACACACACACCGCGCCGTGGAGCCTCCTTGTCCTCGCCGCCTCTTGCCTCTTTCGCGGCCGCCGGTGAAGAGCGCTCCTCGCCAGGATGGGCGTGGAGGCGCCGGGGGAGCCGCCGGCCTCGGGCCGCCGTCGTCGCGAGTGCCGGCGGGTGCGCCTGATGTGCATGCTGGCGCTGACCTTCCTGTTCTTCGTGGTGGAGGTGGTGGTGAGCCGGTTGACGGCCTCGCTGGCCATGCTGTCCGACTCCTTCCACATGCTGTCGGACGTGATGGCGCTGGTGGTGGCCCTGGTGGCCGTGCGCTTCGCCCAGCGCACCCGCGCCACCAAGAAGAACACCTTCGGCTGGGTCCGGGCCGAGGTGATGGGCGCCCTGGTCAACGCCGTCTTCCTCACCGCCCTCTGCTTCACCATCCTCCTGGAGGCCATCGAGCGCTTCACCGAGCCCCATGAGATCCAGCAGCCCTTGGTGGTCATCGGCGTCGGAGCCGCGGGGCTGCTGGTCAACCTCCTGGGGCTCTGCCTCTTCCACCAGCACGGCGGCGGCGGCGGCCACGGGCACTCGCACGGCGGCGGAGGGAGCCGCCGGGGCAAGGCGGAGTCGGCGGCCGGAGACCTTCTCAAGGAGGAGACCAACACGCTGGTGGAGAAGTGCAGCAGCTCCAATGGGCTCAGCTTGGAGAAGCTAGGTGAGATCCTGAGGAGGGGTGGAGGAGGAGGAGGCCAGGAGCTAACCTTTCAGCCGAAGTGGATCTTCCTAAAAAAGAGATGCCCCGGCTGAAAGCTCCCTTGTGAGCGCCCCTTTCCAAAGCCAAATGTGACAGGGAGGGTGGGGGGGGGGAGCTGTCCTTCTGGTCTGGGCTGTTGAGGGAATGGTTCTGGTATCCCTCCTTTCATCCTGGCCAGGGATGGACTCAGCCCAGATGCTGGAAGAAAGTGTATCCGTTTATGTAGTGCTCTGATATCCTTGTCCCACTCTCATAGCAGTGTACGTGGATTCCCCTTGCCCCTTCATCCTCAAGGCAATCTTGTGAGGTACATTAGGCTGAGAGTGAGAGCCTAGAGTTACCCAGAGAGTTTCAAGACGAAATGGGGATTTGAACAACATACCGGCTCACCCCTATGAACAAATTTAATGGGAGAATATGTCAGGTTTTCCTTATACTGTGCTGTTGGTTCTTGAGAATTATTTGGCACTGGAAAAATTCTGTTTCACTGCATTTTATTGAGTCTTTGATGTGAATTTTTCCAGGGGACCCATTACTTTCTTTCCTCTCAATCCATTTTTATGGTGATCGTGAATGTCACTGTCTTGTTTTTATGTCCTAGCATGTTCTTCAAAATCTGTCTGGCAGTTCTCTGGGGAATTCCCATTCCATCCATTAGTAGGATGTGTTTTTCTTTATGTAGCCTTTGTGTATTTCCCAATAAACCCAAGCAGTCTAAGGATTTACAAAAATCCCCCACCCACCCCCAGATTGTGAAGAAGAGAAGACCACAATAGTATTCAGGTTGGCTTTTGCGTTCCAGGCAGCTCTGGTGTTCTTCAGAAGCATACTGGGGTTCTTCGGTAACAAGATCAGTATTAGTAGGCACCCTTCCCTAAAAAAAAACACAGCAACTAAAAGAACCTTGCCTACTGCTACTCATTCTCTTCCCCCTTTTAACACAGTTAAAGGATTGTTGGATGTGCTATAGGTCACATTTCCAGTTCAAGTGAGGCAACTGACACACCCAGTAGGCTTGGCCAATGTGAGCTTGCTGTGTGTCCTAGATCACACAGTAGAATCTATATGGGAGCCTTGTGGCAGGTGCTGTGGAAAGGGTGGCCTGAGTTTGAAAGCCACTGCTGCAGGACTTCTCTGCACACTATTGGTGGCAGCAGGTTCTACAGAAGGCTTGTGATGGGGCAGTGATCTTTGTAAAGAAGTCTTCATCAGTGCACCTTCCTTAATAGAGTTTTCTCTTGGAAGCAAAATAGGTAACTTCAGCCCTTGCAAACACTATAGGAATGCTTCCATGTAGCTCCTTTACAGCCACCTTTGCTTTCTGAATATAATGAACTCACACCACATTCATGCTCTTTATAGTCAAAGCCTTTGCATGACATTGGTTCTATTTGTTTGAAGCACTTCCTTTGTTAGCATGACTTCAAGTGGAACCAAGTTATACTAGAAGCCATAGGTGACAAAACTGTCACAGAGTTAGATCTGGAATACAGTACAACTTTGACTTTCTTCTGTCTATTTGAATATGTGCACTGCTGTCATTTCCCACCATTAATTCAAGGGAGGAACGCTTTTTCTGTATACTTTGAAATATTGGGGAGTCATTTGTACATCATGCTTGAGTAACTTAGGGACCTCTGGAATCATATTGAAATTGGAGCTGGATGTTATAAACATTGAGATTGTTGCTGCTCAGATTGCCTGCATTGCTTCATTCTGCTTCTGCATCCTTGCTTGACTGCTTTGTCATTAGAGCTCTTATCAGCAGGTGCTTGTGACGTTTTATAAAGGGCAAAGTTACTTGTGCAACCATCTAGATTTCTGGTCACTGCTACATAACACAATTGACTCTTTGAGAACTTGGACGAAGAACTTTTAACTTGTAATTGAGGTCAGAGTTAGGATAAAATTCAGGCTGAGATGAAGTCCTGCTATGGTAGCAAATAGAACTCTAGTCGCATTAGCTGTATGGCAGAGTCACATCTAGAACGAGATGCCCCGGCTGATTCTTCTCCCCCCAATCCAAGCTCCAGTGCCAGAGAGCCTCTAGTTCCTCCTCACACTGTTTGATCTCTGTGTTGGCAACTGGCTAGGAAACTGTTGCTTGTCAAGGACCATGTGTAGCCCTGGGGCTTCCACTTGCTAATCTGTGTAATAAAATAATCAGTGGCTGCCAGCAGCCTAGGGGGCTGTATTTCCCCTTAGCACTAAAGGAATCTGGGCCTTGACTGCTGGTTTTCAACGAGTTATGCTTCTGTTTCCTCAAAGAACTCCCAAGTATTTTGAATGTACAGGCCTGACCAGACATAGCCAAACCAAAAGCAGATTTTAGAGTATTCTAAACTCAAGATATGTGTGCTAAGGATTCACTCATGCCACATGTACCAAGAGTCTATCCCTAATGTTTCAATACATGATTTCTGTAAAAATGTGTTTCTAAAGACTATCTTTGCAAATGCTTGTTAAAATGTTTGATTTTCTTAGTTAACAAGGGAGGCACAGGGTTGGCCTGGCAGTAGTTGGTGCTGATAATTGTTAGGCCAGCGGCATAGTAACTCAAATCCTCATAGCCTGCCCATTAATTTCATAGTGCGAGGGGTTGGCTTCTCTATTGACTACCAAGACCCGAAAGCTTTGTATTCAAAGATAGTGTGCATTACGTGCCCTAATACATAGCTGTCAAAATCTTGACCTGCTGCATTTTAAAACAAAAAGCAAAAGTTATTTAAAAACAACCACATAAACTTAGCTTTTAGTTTCTACTGAAGGGTTATAAATTTGAGGATGCTACCACTGAGACTTGTTAAATTCATTACATAGGTGGAGTTTAACTTTGTGAAACAAGTGTAGGAGTCATGATGGTTTCAGGTTCTACCGGTTATATTGGTAAAACTACTGGGCAAGTAGCATATCCCTCACTCTGGATACCTGCACTAAAATATCCACAAACCAATTTGTAGTTTTCAAAAGTCTGTCTTGATGTAGAAGAAGAAATTCCTTTTTGTACAGTATTTCAATGCAAGAACAATTGTTCAGGTCATCTCAGAGTTAGCTTGCTGAGTTTGAAAATCCTCAGTATCTAGAAAAGTCATACTTCTAGATCAAAACTGGTGGCACACTTCATTTGTAAAGGAGTGTGTGATGCACATGTTCAGTAAAATGCAGTGATGGAATACTAGCCAGTTGAAATTAATACTGGTATAATAAAGACTGTGGTAATTACACTTACCTTCATATAATGTGGAGACACATGCCATACTTTACTTTCCATAGACATTCCACACTGCTTCTCTGCCATATCACTGAGATATGTGCGCATTTGTTTTTGCTAAGATCCATACACGAACATATTTTGATAATTACTTTTGCTGTTTATTGTC
>NW_015177011.1:1582646-1596655 GCF_001447785.1 Gekko japonicus
CCTTTAACCTCTAGGTATATCTATGATTGCATTAGTTCACTCATTAAAATCCTGCAAAGAATGCACACTATTGAGAGCTGGTATAGCATAATGATTAAGGTAAGCTGTGAACCAGGAAGTCCCAAGTTCAAATTTTCCTCTGCTACAGACTCACTGAATGACTTTTAGGAGGTCATTCTTTCAGCCTCACCAGCTGCAGTACAGAGATCCTAATGACCTAATGTACAGGTCTGTTGTAAAGAATTCAAAGAATGTTCAAGTATTGCGTATCGCATGGTATATCAGGAATCACAAAGTGGGTTGTATGCTAAACCCAAATTAAGAAACACTAGCAGCAGCTCCACAATTGGTGTGTGTTGCCTTTTTACATTTAGTTTTCCAGAATTGGGTATTGGAGGAGGGGCCAAGTGCATCCCATGTTGCAAGTTGGTATTAGATGGGTATTGAGAGTTAAAAGGTTCCAGATTGCTGTTATAAAATGCAAAGTGTTACTATTGTAGATGCAAAGTATTGCTACTTTTCATGACTTAGCCTTTGGGAGTTACACAGGTGTTGTAAGAAATAATTTCTCTGTGGTGCATGTGCAGTTCATATACTAGTGATTCCATAGTTATGTGAAGGGGACTGCTATCCATAACTGGCCTCCCTCAAATGCTGGTTTTGTCGAAATATTGCTATCAGTGTGCTAGCCTAGTTGAAAGGCTGACACGTACAGATGCTGCAAGAAATCTGGACTGTAACACTGTTTTTGCTCTTTTCATTGCAGGTGATATGGCAAAAGACAGTCAAGTGGAACTTCACCCAAATGGGAGTATTAGTCATCGCTCTTTAGATATGGATTCTGAACTAGACCACAGTGCCCAGCTCAACATGCGTGGAGTATTTTTGCATGTTCTTGGAGATGCCTTGGGATCAGTTATTGTTGTGGTGAACGCCTTAGTATTTTATGCTTACTGGAGCCCATGTCCCAAGGATGAGCCTTGTGTTAACCCATGTATTCATGATCATTGCTCAGAAAACATTACTCAGATTTCAAGCAGAATGAATATGAATGCAACTGATTTAGAGAGCATTCATGTAGCTGGGCCCTGCTGGGTTCTATATTTGGATCCCGCACTGTGTCTGATAATGGTTTGCATTCTGCTTTATACAACATATCCATTGCTTAAAGAATCAGCCCTTATCCTTTTGCAAACTGTTCCCAAGCAAATTGATATTCGCTCTTTAAATGAGAAACTCCGTAAACTTGATGGAGTTGAAGCTGTGCATGAGTTGCATGTTTGGCAACTGGCTGGAAGCAGGATCATTGGCACTGCTCATATAAAATGTCAGGATCCAGAATCGTACATGAAAGTAGCAAAGCAAATTAAGGAGATCTTTCATGATGAAGGGATACATGCAACAACTGTTCAGCCTGAATTTCCTATTGTCGGCTCTGAGATAGGTGTAGGCAAATGTGAACTTCCCTGCAGAACCCAGTGTGCTCTGAAGCAATGTTGTGGGGCTGTAGAAAAACCTGCTCAGAAGAAGACAGACAAATCTCCTGGTATTAGTATTTCTTGCTCTGAAATAGTCATTGACTCTCCACACCACAAAACCCGGAGGACTAAATCTGAGTGTATACCTTCTGTAAAGTTAGAGGCGGACTCTGACCCTAACAAACAATTTGAATCATCTTTGTAATGTACAATATTGTGTGGATTGTAATCTGGATTCAACCACAGGTTGATTGTGAGAAGTGAGACAATTGTTGAAAAGACAAGTTGCAAAGTAATGTAATTGCTGAAGTCCCTGTTTTTGTCACAGTGCTTAAATCTAGGCTGCCTGTTTGGAAGAACATCATGGTGCCGTCCTCATATAGTATGTTCATATTCACTTTTAGATGACTAGCACAAAAATTCACCAATGCTGCAATGACTGGAGAACCAATTTCAACATTTCAGCCAAGATGCATTTTGTTGAGTTAACATTAAAATGCGTGTGCGTACACATCAGTCCTAAAAAGTGGAATTTGTGTTGGGCTGCTCATTGGGTTGGACCTGTGGGTCTGTTCTACTAATGGAGGCACACTTCTGTCCAAGTGGAGAAGGTGCCCTGGGTGAAAGTTCTGCCATTAGCTGAAGAGGTCCAACCCATAATTTTTGTGTGTATATTTTACAAACCTTGAGGAGAAGAAACCAAAGGCAAAACTATATAACTTTTGTATATAAAAAAAGAATGCTTAGGGAATCTTAGACCTTCAGTAAATGAGAAAGTGAACATTTTCATAAGCAGGCCTACTGGACAGTGTCAGTTGTAGTATCAAAGCATATTCAGTGCTTGTTGGAAAAAATCTCCTTTCTGTACTAAGCTAGTAAGGTGACAAAACTGGATCCACTGAAAATTAGTTGCAAAAAAAATTCTGTTGGGTTTATTTTCAATGGCCCCTGGAGGACAAGGTTAAGTATTCAAACTGAATTTGAATGTATCCTTTTAGGAGCTTGTCCATTGTCTCCACCTCCCTTCTCATATGGTGTTTTATTTGAAAACAATAAAGCTTGATTAAATTTGTGTAGGTTTTAGAATTTAATAGAACTTTCTAAACTCTAATGGAGTCATGCTGGGATTAGAGATCCAGAGCTGGTCTCTGTTTTAGTAGTGTCATCTGTGATTTGCTGAAATGCAAAGGGTCTGTTGTAAACTGGATTACATCTAGTTTTCTGGGTTTAAAGAAATAACTCTTTTTTTAAGCCTCAGAATGGCACCAAACGTAGTAGGTAGAACTTAGCAGTGAAAATTTAAAGACTAATATATTTCTTTACAAATTGTCCCGCTTTGTCCATTAAACTAAAGTTAATATGCCATTGAAATGTTTGTTGTAACAAAACACAGGGTAGATGCCTCTGAAGCAGCTGTTGCAATGTGCTGTTGATTTTTACCCACGACAGCTTTTGTGTAGTGAAGAGAACTGTAGCCCAGTTCAGTCTCAACACCTTTCTAGTAGGTCTTCCAAGACCCAATGATGCAGTCTGTTTGGAAAACGAGATAAATGGTTTTTGCCAGTCATTTGCTGCTGTGAATTTGAGCAAGTGGCTTGAGTGCAATCCGCAAATGTCTTAAAGTAAAACCATCTCAGTCCTATTGAATTTATAGGGACTAATCAGGTGTTGAGTGCAAAGATGCTGTCCGAAGCATTTCTGGATCGCACAGCCAGCCTATTCCCTCACCTCATTTTTTGTTCTATTTAAGATAGGGATGATTCCTCCCTCATAGAGATGATGGTAATATTATTTTTAAAGCATTCTGAGATTCCTTACTGAGAGGCACTGTAGAATTGACTGAATTTCTCTCCACACAGAACCACCATTCAGATAAGTGCATAAGCACTATAGTACCAGATACTGCAAGGTCAATGAAGACATTTTGGGACTTACTCTTCCTTGCTACAATATTTTCAAAATTTTTGCAGCATATAGGTGATGAATGACTTGATGGTGAAAATGAAATTTTGTTCACTCAGTTATAAAGAACCTCACTAATTTGCACTTCTTTTAATTAGCATTTTTAAGTGGTGGTCTGCATCCCCCACTGCTCAGTAGTGTTGATGTCAAGCCTTATTGTTGTGGGGGGTAGGGAATTATGCCACAGTTGATGCCCTACAATGTGTTATAAAATGGTACCTGTAAAACTGATCAAGTACATTTAGCAATGCCTTCTGTGTTCCTTTGGTTTTAAATGTCACCTGTCAGTTAATAATCTCAGTTTGTGTCTCACTCGTTACTTTAAGTATGCAGTAATCATTTTGTCTCTTTCTCATGCAACTGGGTGTGCGCTGCAAAATAGTTCTGGAAGTTTTCTTGTATTGACATGGCTACAACACTGGCATAGCTGTTTCAGTGCAAATCTTGACTGGCAGAAAAAGTCACCATAATTTAAACTTTAGGTCTCACAGCTAAACCTTTTGGTCTCTGCTACAAAAACTGGCTGACTTCATTTTTTAAAAAGGGATTGTATCTCCCATAGTCTTAGAATATGATACGAGTTCCAGATCAAGATACTTGTGTTTTAACTCTGGTCTTTGCTGTGGTGGGCCTAATGCTTGATCTCAACTAACGGTGTATTCTTTGGTAATAGCTTCTTAACAAGTAGCTCTTTCAAACAAAACTCCATGCTGCATCTCTTTCCAAAGCACAAATGTTGACTCTTGTATATTAAGGGAGGAAAGCAACTAAAGATGTGCCCTGTGCAATTCTTATTTTTTTACAACAAATTATGCAACAGCTTGTTTGAACTTCATTTTTGCTTTTGCAAGTAAGATTTTGGAAACTGGTAATTTTGTACACTCTTTGGAACAAAACCAAACTCTTTAAACATTTCCAGCTATGGGAGGGGCGTATTACACTTGATTACATGATGTGAGAATATTGGAACCCCATCTTGCAAGCGACTACATAAGTTCATGCTTTTTCCTAAATTCTGGGATAGTGAACACTATTCTCTACATTTGTATTTGTAGTGAGCTGCTGTAATGTGCAAGGTAGCTATGTTCACAGTAAAAATGGCAGTGTGGCTGTCTAAGATGTGTTGCAGTGAGTGCATAGCCAAATGTATGTAATCTCCTTACAAGCTACGTTTCACTGTGGAAACAGACTATAAAGTACATGTTTTGTATCCACTGGTTACTTATGAAGTAGCATCAAAAGAATGGCTACTTCTTGCATTACTAAGTGCTTGCAAACTGGCCTACGGATGAGATCTTTGCAAAATGGAGTGTTTAAAAGTGGCATCTATGTTTTGCTGAATGTCTTATTTTTTTTACAACTCTGAAAGTAAGTAGTGCTCAAAGAATTTTCCTTGTTTATGCTTATAAGGTTGGGGGTTTTGTCTCCCTTCCCCAGTTCTTGCTGTACGCAAATGAAGTTCTGATTCAGCTGTTCTGAAGATCAAGCCATTGAGTGGCAGTATAAGTGTGGGCTCCTCTGGGTTAATGGGAATCTGTTTCTGAGTAGAATGCACTTTGACTTCTCATTTGGGGGGAGGGAGCTACCTTCACTCTGCAGCTCTTACCCTGTTTCCCTGTGGCGTTTAAGTTTCTTGTGAACAAAATATTAATATTTAAGGTATTAACGACAATATTTAAATATACTGCTTTAATTTCATAACAGCATCAGTGTAGCCTTCTGGGACTCTGGCTTTTATGTTTACAGAACAATAATTGAATATTAAAATGTTCTATTTTTGGTTCTTACTCGCACCATCGCTTCACCTCTTGGTGGACTGGAAGGTACTAGTGCTTTGAGTGCCTGAGATAAGAACATTTTTTAGGGGTTCTTTTTGTAAGCCAAATATAGCCTTACTTTATAACAAGAGCTTCCTCTGTGTGATCTTTGGTTTGTGTCATTCCTCTGTGTGATCTTTGGTTTGTGTCATTAAACGGCCTGTGTGAAGAACACATCCATGTCTTATAAATTTGTGAGCCTGGTTTTTTACCTCTTGCTGTATGTGTATTTAAGTGTTCTTGAACTGTAGTCTCCAAACCCATATGCCTTGTAGTAGCTAGAGAGGCATGCCCTCTTGCATTAAATGGGTTCTGTTTGAAACAACTTTTGGGAAGACATAACTGGCATGTCTGCCTACACCTTATCAGTGACAATGGGATTCTGTTAAACTAGTGATGCTGCTGTGTTTCTTTGCATAAACTCAAGACTGAGAATGAAATAAATATGGCTATATAAAAATATGAAAGTTGGAATACCTTTTTTCTCCCTTAATGACTTGGTCAAATAGTTCTAGAGCAATCAAGCATTTAGATGACTGAAAACTGGAGTAAGTGCAATTGGTTGACAACATAGCGTAGGATGAGTTTGCGGTAACTGGAAGTTTTCAGATAATAGTTTTCCACCAGATTTCTGTGCTGCATCCTCAATCCACATAGTGGGGTGTACATCTGGAAGCAACTTATGTGCACATTTACTCTGCGCATTTCATCTTGCTTACCTAGTATTGTGTGTGTAAAAAGCCCTGCCATAAAACAGAGTAGCAGAAGCTAGATTCAGCGTTCCCTCCTGCCCTGAACAACTGATCAGCAGTGTGCTATCCATCTTGCTCTGTGCACATTGAGAGGCATTGAGGCTTGGTGGAAGAGCAGCTGCTTTGCACGCACAAGGTCCCAGGTTCACTTGCTAAACCTCTCCAATAAGATGGACCAGTGGCCTGACTAGGTAAAAATGCTTGTTTGGATTATAAATCCTTAGAATGTTAAGGGAAGGAGAATGACAGAGGTGAAGTAACTTGTGCAAATATTGATGGGATAAAGCCTTGGACTAATGGTGTTAAGTAAATTTTTCTTACAACTTACTCAACTGAAAGGAAAAGCAATGTCTTGCACCTGGCTGCAAGACTAGTTATGTTGCAACTTGGGGGGGGGGGGGAATGACTTGCTCAAAGAGCATATGAAAGATGTTTCAGCTCAATTTTGCTGAGCAAAAATAAAAGTGAATACTCTGCTAGCTGTTGTAGATTTCCCGGGTTGTCTGGCCGTGGTCTTGGCGTTGTAGGATCTGATGTTTCGCCAGTAGCTGTGACTGGCATCTTCACATCTACTGGGAAAACATCAGGTTCTACAATGCCAAGACCACGGCCAGACAACCCGGAAAATCTACAACAGCTAATGAACTCCAGCTGTGAGAGCCTTCAACAATGCTCTGGTAGATCAGAGGGAAAAATACAAACAGCTTTTCTGCCACACTGTTGCTCACAAAATAAGCTGTCCAAGAGACCTGAAAGTGGACAGTGGGCTAGAAGCCAGTAATCAAGGTAAGATAAGTCATAGGGCACCTTGTTCTTCACCGCCTGTGTATTATGATTGTAAGAGTGGCTCAAGATGACGGACCTTGCTTAGGCTTATGTTGCAGTGGTGTGTCATGGTCGCGTTGCTGAGAATGTAGCTATATTGCCCAAGATGGTCCTTTCTCCTTACTCAAATGCTTCCTTAAAGGTTACAAAGTACCAGTAGAAAATGAGGTCTGACAAATGTGCGGCAGCATGACCTTGTGCTGCATGTTTATCTGCATATAGATGGTGAACAAAGAATTTGACTTGATCCTGCCTTGATGTGCAGTGACATGCTTCAGTTCATTCTTTATGCTGCCTTCCTTTGTATAGAATTAAGCACTTGCAGCTAAGCAGCTGCTCAAGCAATCTGTATTGTGCACTTCCTAAATGTAGATGCATACATTGATGTTAACTGTGGCAGCTTTGAAAATATACTAAAGCAGAATGATAGCAGTTTTGTAGCAAGAACAAAAAGGAGTCTTGGGACACCTTGAAGACTTAATAGGTTTATTGTGGCATAAGCGCTTGTAGACTTTTTGTAGCATATTACATTACATGCATGAAATATGTCTGCGGCTGAAGGTAGAAAAAGTTATAAACAGTGGGTTCATAAAGCAACAAAATGCCAGACGTACAGTCTGACCTTGCATTTTATTGCCCTTGACTTAGTCCTCCTGTGTGCAAATGTGTTTTTGTCCTAGCTGAAAATATACCATGTATCTCAGGGGTCCCCAACCTTTTTGAGCCTACAAGAATCTTAGTAATTCTGACACCGGATGGGAACAACCATGAAATGCTGCCGCAGGAAGGCAGAGCCAAGCACAAAATGTTAGGGAGTGAAGTTATTTTTGTTGTTGTTGTTCAGTCGCACAGTGGAGTCCGCCTCTTCACGACCCCATGGACCAGATCACGCCAGGCCTTCCTGTCTTCCCCCCTCATGGATCACTGCCTTGTCGTGGCGAGGGGGCTTGTGTGGTTCGATGAGGCTGTGGGCTATGCCGTGGAGGGCCACCCAAGACGGACAGGCCACAGCAGAGAACTCAGACCAAGCGTGATCCCCTGGAGAAGGAAATGGCAACCCACTCCAGTATTTTTGCCAAGAAAACCCCATGGACAGTGAAGTTATACATAACTCTAATAGTAACTCTTCAACATTTCAGGCAGAAGCTGTTTAACAGGATGCCTTTTAAAATGAGCGTACTGTTTTAAAATATTTTCTTGCTTACACACAACTTACTTTCAGTCACACAGTGATTTATGCTGTGGTGGCAGCAGCTCCAAAACATTTTTTTAAAAATCTACAGAGCAATCAAAGCTCTAATGGCCAATCAGAATCCCTCTTGGGCAAAAGCTCCATCTGGCCCTGCCTACTTTGTAAAAACAGTGGGTTCAATGGTGCAGTTAAGGTCATAATAAACCTGTTGGTCCTTTAAGGTTTCAAAAGCCTGATATTTTTTCTGCAATGGGCTAACGGGTACTGCTGTGGATTCTGCAATATGTTTTCCCACTATTTAAAGCTTTGTAGTTTATACTGAAAGTAGTACTGCTCTTGGGGAAAGAGGATACCATGATCTTTCATGCAGAACAACTGAACAATGTCAGAAATTAGTCCTCTGTTGGGGCTACCATTGAAACAACTGCTCAGCTAGTGCTGTGTGCTTCAAGGTGCTTTGGGTTTGGTTCCAGAATAACAGCTCTTCATTCCGTAGAATGAAAGATTTGCAAGTTGTGAAAGGACACTTATAAGACAGATACACAAAACTACATAATATGACACAAATGTTACCAAATGAACAGAAAAGACCCACTGTAACTATCTTAATAGATAACACATCACTGAAAACTCAGCAACATAGACGGTTACAAATTAATGAACCCTACTGGAAGTAAAAACAAAGATAGAACATAATTCTTCTGAGAGTATTATGCTAACAGAAAATAAAAAGGAACCGCTGCTTTCCAAATAGCTTATCTGAATTTATGGATACAAAAAGTTCTATATATGGCAGAAATGGATAAAATAATGAAGAAGTTGAATAATAATGAAGAAAGACTTTTTTGAAGAGTGGAAAGATTTCAAAGAATACTTAGAAAGAAATTGGGGCGTTAAAAATACCATATTGTATTTAGAAAACTATTAGGGTTGTAATGTAGAAATTTTTTGAACTGTAAGAAAGAAAGTTACCTTGAAATTTAAAAATGTTTGTGGGCAGGGGGAAGCATTGTGGGAAGCCAACCAAAGGGGGGAGGGAGGAAATATAAGAAATGGATATGAAGATGGAATGTTTTTTAATGTTGAACATGTAATCCAAAATAAAATTGTTTGAAAAAAAAACCAAATAGCTTATCTGAATTTGTTTTTGCATCACAAACATGTACAAGGAGAGTTTGCTCCTTTATATTCAAAGTCCAAAAAAATATAGAATAGTGTGCAATCTTTGAGATCATGGTTGAAAACTACTCCCTCACCCACCTTTGTAGCATCCAGCTTGGTAGGTAGAAGAGTTCAGGCCTGTACAATATTTTGAGTTTTGGTTAGTCCTATAAAACAGGTATTACATAGATTTTATTTTAGGATTATTTTTTAGATTGGCTCCCAACAGTTTAATTAACACTGTACTTCAAACATTTGTAACATGTAGATTACCTTGCTTCCAAAATGCAGCAACTAAGATTCTCATTGAAACTTGGAAGCTAGTTATGAGATAAATATGTTCCTTCTTTACTGACCTTAGATAGCCAAGAAGCATCACCTTTGGACAATAAGTAATTACCTGATAATTCTGCATGTAATTTGATGTATATTTTCCCAACAACTCAATGCCACTGAATATTAAAGAAAGTTCCACTAGCAGGTTTATATCTACAACTTTATGCATATTTATAACATTTTCAGATCAGTATCATTGGGCAACCTATTAAGCCCCCTGAACGTGTAATTCCACTTAGAATCTGAGAGCAGTACCTTGTCTCCATTAAATTCTATGGTCCAATCCCAGCAATACTACCTATAATTTAGACATAAAGCCATATATGGTTGGCAAGCATTTGCTCACAGACTAACTTCCTGTAAAGGTTAAAGTTATGCAAAATCTGCACAAAGCTCTTTTGGATATAGTGTCAGTCTGTTTTGCAAACATCCCCCCCCCCAATCTGGAAATCTTTGGGGCAACCTAAAGTAGGTTGTTTTTTCTTTTTGTGTAATCATGTGCTTGATGTGACTGTGTGATTTGGGAACTGGGATTTATTCTCAGTTTGTCATATGTCAGAGGCATCTCCTGTTCAAGGCCCAAAGTCAATCCCAGGTGGATTGAATATGGGCTCTTTGCAGACCAGCCTGCATTTGCGACATCACCTATGTGATTCCACACATAGCAGTGTGCAAACTTTTGCATTCCCCAGAACTCTTAATCAGATCAGACATTACATTCTTGCGAACTTAAGAGAGTTGCATTTCCAATTAATGTGCCTGGAAAGGTAATTTTTTTATATATATACCAAAAGCAGTGCCTCAACTGAAATCATAATTGTTGCTACGCTGGTCTTGGAGCTGCAATAATTGCAGTATAATGCAACCTTGATATCTTCGTATAGTAAATCCAATAGGATGCTTACATGCCAAGATCTTGAACTAATTTCTCATCTTGAATGAATTCCTACAATAATCTATAAGATGGACAAAATGGAATAAAAGGGTGATAGTGGCTTATTAAGCAAGCAAACAAAAAACTAAGAGAAGAGTGCACTAGATAATTTGGTTGCCAGCCAGATGCCTCTGCAGCCAAAACCACAGATAAGAACTTGAGCCAGGCTTGTGTGGTTGCACTATTAATAGGTTTGTATTATTTGTAAATGTAACAAGCTGTTGAACTGAAGACTGCTGTCTTTTATAAGTGAAGACCCTATCCGCATTCTAGATGCAGTAATATTGTCAGACCACATGCTATAAAAAAAACGGTCCTGTTCACTCTCTCTGGGGGAAACCCATCATATGAAGCTGTTTCAGGTGAAGTCAGGTCATTCATTTGTCTAACCCAGCAACATACTGGGTGCATTCAGATGGGGCGTTTCAGCCAGCATAAACTGCACCGGTTCCAACCGGCTAAAATGCGATCACACTTACCTCCTGTCTGCGGAGCCCATCGCTGTATGCCCATTTACACACAGCAGGCGTCGGCGGTTTGTTGGTTTTTTAAAAAACTTAGTTTGCGCATGCGCATAGGCAGCCATCCACAAAATGGCGATCTTTGTGCATGCACAAAACACCCCGTCCAGAAAAGCATGCCCTGAAGAGAGGACTTACCTTTAAAGTTTAAAGAGCAAACTGGCCTCCCTGAGGTCCCGGACTCCTCTAAAACATTAAACTAAGGACCTTTTCTTTTTTTAAAACAAACGCCGGGGCAAAGCTTTGCCCAAGCGCATATCGCTGACCTAAAAAAAAATGGCGGGTGAAAATTGGAAGCCTCGGGCTTCCGAACGGAAGTGGCTCTACAACAGTGGAGAGCGATCAGACGGGGGTGGGTGGGGTGGGGTAAAGCGATTACAATCGTTGCACTCAGGATACCACCACTTGGGGACCTAGTGGCAGAATACAACGGTTTAAAGCTCTTTGCAACGGTTAGGGACAGAAGGCAGATGTTCGCAGTGTGAATGCCGATAAGTACACCAATTCCAACCGGCACCTCTACCGTTGTAAATGCCTCGTCTGAATGCACCTGTCATGGTTGTAGGCAGATTGGCCATTGTGGCCATAAGGACCTCTTCTGGTGGGCCAATGGCGAGAAAGGTGGTGCTCTTGCCAGGTGCCAAGCTGAACCCTACAGAACAGGAGAGGTGGTGCCAGGCTGGCTGAGCAGGTAGGCTGGGTCTTTCTCTCTCCCTCCCTTTTTTTGTGGGGAGACAGTGCCCTCTTCCCACCAGTAGCTTCCCTGGGGTCTCAAGCAGGAGTCTTTCCCCAGTCCTGCTACTGGAGACCTCTTTAACTGGAGGGACCTTTTTGTGTGCGAAATATGCATTGTGCTTCTGAAAACCAAACATTTTTCTAGGTTGGGAAATGGCTGGCTTTGCTGTAGGGAAAACAACATGTAGGCTTGGATCATGTACTGGAGGAATAGAGTGAGTGATCATGCTTGACTCCATAGCGCTCAAGTGAAGCCACAAAATGAGAGTCCAAGAAAGGAGGAGTATTATCACAGGGAGAATCTAATCAGCACTCATAACACCATTCTGACTGCATATTTAAACAGCTCATGCTATTTCAAGGGGAATTCCAGAAAACATGAGGAGATTCACAGTCAGGGTATTGAGTCATTTTTTCTCCAAGTTCAAAATAGCCATGGTGAGGGAAACTGCCCTGGGAGAAGAGATCGTCCTCTCTTTGAGTTGTTTTCAGATCTAAACTGCCACTGAAAAGCTATCTGCCCCATGGTGCCATCTGCCCTGGCTAATACTGAGAATGCTAGAACTCTCAGGGTGTAGTGGAAAGCTCAATTAATAATAATAATAATTATTAGTTTAATTTATTATTGTGGTCTTGAGACCAACGTACAGAGTAAGCATAAAACAGTCATAATATACAAAATACAAAAAACAGAAATCTGAATTTAAGAACTTTTAAAATGTGATTCCCGCAATCTAAGAATTAATGCACAGAACTCAGCAACTGAATGTGTAATTTCTGTATTCTTATTTGATAGGAGCCAGTGAAGCCTTGCTTTGTTTGTATTAATGCGACCAGGTGTCCTATCAACTAATGGGGTAATAATTTTAAAACGAGCCTCCCTGTAAAATGGGCAACTGAAGAACATATGCTCTACTGATTCAACCTCACTTAAGGGGCATAGGCATAGCCTTTCAGAGTAGGGTTTTTTATTGTACCTGCCTTGAATAACCGCAGATGGAAGTGCAGAACATCTAGCTAGGGCAAATGCCCTTCTAGAATTCTTTCCCTTTACTGAAGTCAAGTATGTTGCTGGCTCAATGGTGCCTCTGATATTTAACAATGCCCCAAGTTTGGAAGCCTTAGAGATGTCAGATTGTCGCTCAATATCTTCAACTCTTTGTTTAATTAGCCCTTTGGCTTGTTCAAATCCATAGGATAAAAGCAGCTGAGGTGAGAAACCAATTCTATGAGTATGATAGTGAACTTCCTTGATCCAACTGGATTGAAATTCATCCTGGAATATCAGGGGAAGCAGGCCTTGTGGGTTGAAATGACCTTTCAGCCACATATAGAGGGATAGAATGCATACCCTCGCTTCAGTCCTAAGATTGCCAGACTCCAGTCGTATCCATGCATTGGATACACAGTTTGGAACTTGCAGAACAGCTCTTAAAATTTGGACTGAACTCTTTCTTGCGGCATAAAGCATGAGGAAGGTGGCCCTAAGAATGTTCCACAGAGCAGTTGTGCCAATGATTTGGCCTTATATAACTTCAGGGCTGCAAGAACAAAGTGCTCACCATGTGTTCGAAAAAATTTCAGTATGGCATTTGCGGATCTCTCCCCAAGATTGACAACATGTTTGCTGTGCTTAACCCTAGAACTATTGCAGCATAAAGCACGAGGAAGGTGGCCCTAAGAATGTTCCATAGAGCAGTTGTGCCAACTTCAGGGCTGCAGGAACAAAGTGTCCACCATGTGTTCGAAAAACATTTCTGTATGGCATTTGCAGATCTCTCCCCTAGATCGGCAACATGTTTGCTGTGCTTAACCCTAGAACTGGAGGCCTGTATAACTATGCCCAGGTATTTAAAACTATCAACTTGTTCTATCTGATGGCCATTTATTGCCCAATTCCTGGGTTTGGATCTACTCCACAAAGCTACAATTTTGTTTTTTTGATAGTTAATTGTGAGAAGCTCATCTTCACAAAACATGCTGAGCTTCCTTAGGGCTCGCCTAAGACCAACTGGGGTTCGAGATAATATCACAGCATCATCGGCATACAGTAAAGCAGATATATGCCAGTTAGCAAGTTTAGGGGGATGAAGATCAGAGGTGTTAAGCCAACTTACTATATTGTTAATATAAAAAATAAACAGAGCCGGGGCTAATAAGCATCCCTGCCTGACACCTCTGAAGGTTTTAATGGGATTGGTAAAATGGCCAAATCTACTGCATCTGACTCTTAGAAAAGTATAATCATGAAGAGCCTGTAGTAGAAACAAAAGTCTTTTATCTTTTTTATTTTTAT
>NW_015177011.1:1597653-1618089 GCF_001447785.1 Gekko japonicus
GATGCCAAATAAATTGCCTGGTTACTTTATCCAAATCTGTGAAAAACTTGTTTCTCTTGAGAATTGGGATATTCTGTGCTAAAAATAGAAATCTTGGTAATATGTTCATCTTAATCGTGGCAATTTTCCCCATGAGTGATAATTGTAATTCTTTCCATTTATCTAAATCTCTTTTAATCTCAAGCAACATTTTGTTATAGTTATCTTCTATTAAATTACTGTTTCTATTTGACAATGTAATCCCCAAGTAACCCCATGAGTGATAATTGTAATTCTTTCCATTTATCTAAATCTCTTTTAATCTCAAGCAACATTTTGTTATAGTTATCTTCTATTAAATTACTGTTTCTATTTGACAATGTAATCCCCAAGTATCTGGCTTTTTTAACGATCTCCATCTGTGATATTTTTTTTTATTTCTTGTATGGTCTCCTGTGAACAGTTTTTGGTTAGTAATTTGGTTTTCTTAAGGTTAACTTTTAGTCCAGCTACTGTTCGATATTCTCTTATTAGTTCTAGTAAGCATATCAACGAGACTTGTGGGTTCTCCATTATAAACAACACATTGTCTGCGAATGCCAACAATTTATATTCTTCACCCTTCAGTTTCAATCCTTGTATTTGATCATTTTCTCTTACTAGTTCATTTAACGTTTCCAATACAAAGATACATAATAATGGAGAGAGTGGACATCCTTGTCCCTTTTTGAATTTCTATTTTTTGCGTCAGATCTCCATTTATAGTTACCTGTGCATGCTGTTCCTTATAAATTGCTTTGAACATCCTGTAAAAGTTTCTTCCACAGTCCCATATATTTAATTTTTGTAACAAGAATTCCCAGGATACATTATCAAAAGCTTTTTCCACATCCAAGAGCATCAATACTAGTTGTTTTTCTGGGTGTATTTCATAATATTCTATAACATTAACAATAGTCCTGATGTTATTTCTTATGTATCTTTTCGGGAGAAAGCCTGCTTGATCTCGATGGATAATTTCACTTAGTACTTTTTAAAATATGCTTGCAAAAATTTTATAATCTACATTTAGCAATGAAATGGGTCTGTAATTCCTGATTTGGTTCCCTTCGGAATTTGGTTTAGGTATTAAAGTGATTATCGCTTGATTCCATGGGTTTGGTAGTTTACCTATTTTTCCTATATCTTGTAGTACCTCTTTTAGTGGGAGTATTATCTGATCTTCAAATGTTTGGTATATTTCGATGGCAGTCCATCCGGACCCGGAGTTTTTTTCTTCTTCTGTTTCTTAATTGCTTCCACTATTTCACATATAGTAATTGGATCATTTAATCTTTGTTTTTGATCTTCATTAAATTTTTGTTTATTATTTTTAGTTAAATATTCTTTAATTAATTCCGTATTTTCACCTTTTTGTTGTTAGAGAGTCTTATAAAAATTTTCAACAATCTGTTTTAAGTCTTTAGCTTTATATTTTTCTTTCTCCGCATCGCTTTTTAGCGTTAATATCGTTCGTTTTTCTCTCTCTTTCTTAAGTCTATAGGCTAACCATCTTGAAGGTCTATTGGCGTTTTCAAAGTAGTATAACTTTGCATATTCATTTTTTAAAGCAATTTCCTGTGTTAGTATTAGATTCATTTTATGTTGAAGCAACTTTATTTTACACTTGGCCTCTTGGTTATTTACTTTTTGTTTCAGTTCATCTTCCACTACTTTAATTTGCTTGTTAATTTGTTCATATTTTTCCCTTTTTTGTTTATTCTTCTATGCCAACCTCTAATAAAGGCTTTAAATGTATTCCATACTATATGCATTTCCATTCCAGGTTGTATGTTTCTTTTAAAGAATTCCTGAATTTCTATTTTCATTTTCTTTATAAACATAGGGTCCCTAAAAAGCCATTGTTCATCGTCCATCTTGTTCTTTTTGGTATATCGTTAAATGTCAACATTATTGGGTTATGGTCAGCGTATGTGTTTGGTAGAATCTCTGAATCTATTAAGTCTTTTAGCATTGACGTAGATACCCATGCCATGTCTATTCTCAACCAGGAGTTGTGTCTTGTTGAATAAAACGTGTAGTTTCTTTTATTCAAATTCCTGGTTCTCCATGCATCTAACAGACTAGACTCTTCTGCAATTTGTAAAAAATTATTTGTTAGACTGGCTCCCGCTGTTTTCGTCTTCTTCTGATTTTTCCTATCTATATCTTTATCAAACACCGCATTATAGT
Source organism: Gekko japonicus (assembly GCF_001447785.1). Taxonomy (NCBI): domain Eukaryota; kingdom Metazoa; phylum Chordata; class Lepidosauria; order Squamata; family Gekkonidae; genus Gekko; species Gekko japonicus. Next base: position 1,599,865 of record NW_015177011.1, read on the forward strand.
CATCTATAATACAAATATTCTTACTCTCTTTCAATATTACTACTTTTCTCAGTTCTTTGACATAAGCATCTTGATTCTGATTAGGTGTATAAATATTCACAATTATGGATTCTATGCCTTGTCTTGTTATCACTATCGCCACTATTCCATCATTTGAGGCAAATAAAAGTTCTAGATGTAGGTATTCCTTTGCATAAATTACTACTCCCCCCCCTTTTTCATCCGAAGCATTGAAATTCACTCCTAATTTTTTATTTACAAGGTATTTGGCATCATCTTTCTTGATATGTGTTTCTTATAAACAAACTATATCTGCTTTTTGTTTTTCGATTTGATGATATACTCTTCTTCTCTTCTGAGGGCCATTAAGCCCATTAACATTAATCGAGAGTATTTTCAGCTTCTTAGTTTGCTCCATTTTTGTAGTTGGTGTCTTTCCCACTATTTCTGTTTTGGTATCTGGTTCTAATCTGTGAAGGGATAATTATTCTTTTTTTTTCTTTTTTAGCTTTCTCTTTTTTGTCTTTCTGGGTTTTTTGTTCTATCTTTTCTCCTTCCAAATCTGATTCTTCCTCCTTTTCATTTGAATTTAAAAGCTTATTCCAGAGGTGAGGTCTTGAAACAGAATCGAAGGCAGATTTGAGATCGACAAAAGCAGCGTATAGCGATGTTGCTCCCTGGCAGAATATTTCTCAATAAGGTGCTGTAATGTCAAGCCGTGATCAAGTGTAGACCTACCTGGTCTGAAGCCTGCCTGTTCAATAGCCAAAATATTTTCTTGTTCTAGCCAGTTTGAAAATTTATTTAATAAATGTCCTGCATAAAGTTTACCTATGATGTTTAGCAAACTGACTGTTCTATAGTTGGATGGGTCCTCCTTACCCTTTTTATAAAAGGGGACAACTATAGCTAAATCCCCAAAACTTTGGGACATGGCCCATATTATTGATGTGTGTAAAGAGGGGAGCTAGGAAAGAGGCCCACGAATCCTTATTCTCTATTAAAAGTTCTGGTGGAATGCCATCTGATCTTGGGGCCTTAGCATTTTCAGCCGCCCAATAAGGGATTCAATCTCACCCACTGTTACAAGGGACCATTTCATGGTATTTTCTAAAGTTACCACCGATGGAGAATGAACAGCATCGTTGTACATTTCTCTAAAAAAGGAGACCCATCTATCCGCAGGAATACAGGCAGTTATTGGTGACTTAGCACCTGCCGCTCTACAAGTGACTAACTTCCAGAAAAGGGATGTCGAGCCAGTGTGCTGCAGTGGTGAAAAGGGCCAACTCCATCCTAGGAATTATTACAAAAAGGGATTGAAAATAAAATGGCCAATATTGTATAGAACTATGTGCAGCCTCATTTGGAGTTCTGGTCACCATATCTCACAGAGGATATTGCAGAGCTAGAAAAAGTACAAAAGAGGGCAACCAAGATGGTTAGGGATTGGAACACCTTTTCTATAAGGAAAGGCTGAAGAGTTAGGACTTTTCATTCTAGAAAAAGATGGCTAAGAGAAAGCTTGACAGAGGTTTATATCATTATGCACGGAATAGAGGAAGTGGATAGTGTCACAGAATTAGGACCTGGATTGAGCCTTGGTCCCCTGTTAAACCTATGTTACTTCAATTTCTCTAGTAAATTAGCCTCTATAGTTGAATCTTTGATTCTGTTTCCCAGGAGGCTACAGGACTCCGCTGGTGCTGTGCGTTCTGTACATGATTTTTGCCTTAGAGGATATTTATACATTCCAGACGTTAGTGGTGTCACTACCAGAAGCAACATGGATAAGGTATCTGAATCTAGCTTCCTTGACTCTCCTTAACTTTCTGAGAGCTTCCTGACCCCAGCAATAGAGAGAAAAGGGAGAGATTTGGGTCGGTACATTGGTTCAGTTCTAGACAGTTCTAGTTTGGCCTGTGTCACATTCATGGTAGTCCTATGTGATAGGTATGTCAGTAGGTACATTAGCTGCTATAGGTCCAAGAAAGATATATATCTCTGGTTTACTAATGGTAGAGGGCTGGTCATCAACAGCTCCATGTGAAGACCTTGGTGGCTAGACCAGAATGTTCTGAGTTTTATACAAGTGCATCATTTTAAGTATTGGGTTGAAATATTCTATGTTGAATATTGAAATGCTATGTTGAATACTGAAATTGAAATGCTGCAAAGTGTTTTTTGTCGTAAGAATGTATAATGGGAATAAATTATTTTTTTATTTGATTTGATTTCTATCCCACCCAATCAGAGAGTGAGTAGAGCAGCCAATCACCTAAGCTTCCAGGGAAGATTAACTCTTGAGCTCCCTGACTCTCTGACACAAGCAGCGTTTTAAAAAGCCTGCTTTTCTTTGCAATCCATCACATAACCCACCTTTTGAGATCATTGCACAAGGGGAGACTTTTACAAGTCTCATCTGAATGATGGGGATCATGTGAGTGCACTTTACCTTAAGGTTATTCAAAACATCAACATTTAACACAATTTCAATGTTCCAGTTATACAGATCAAAAACTTCACTTCCAGGGAAGATTAACACACACACAAACAGCCCTGCTGGCAGGATTTACAAGAGGCCCTGATGTCCTTTCCCATATTTGGCTAGTAGAATCTCTCTTGCACACGGTTTCTGGTGTTGTTTATGCAAAGATGCCCTGACACTGGCGTATCACGAGCAAGCAGCCTATTCTTCCTGGGTATCACTAGCAGTTTCCTCTTCTCCCAAACTACATTACATGTTCTTCTCATGGACACTCTATAAAGCCATTGATCTTGAACTTTGAATTGGCAAGGATTTTTCACTATAAGCTCTTGCACTGTAGCTTCTGCTTCCTGCCATAGGTATTTCAAGCTTTCATCTTGTTTCAATTTTTGCCAGTTCTATCTGCATTCTCATGCAGTTCTGCAGGGCCTGCAAGACGGAACTCTTCCACCAGGCCTTCAATTAGGAGCCGCCCCCGATAGAGAACCCTGTTCCCTGAAGACATCAGGAACAGCCTGTGCCGGCTGCACAAAGGCTAGATCTATGGGCTGACTGCTAGGATGGAATACTGAAGGTTAGCTGCCAACAGTTAATCATCTAACAACTTATTAGTAACATTAATGTTAGCATCTTTTAATGTTGGAATGTTTTATATGGTTTTAGCATTATTAAATTGCTTACTTGTGTGCTTTTATTCTTTAATGTAAGCTGGCATCGGCTGGGAGGATGGGGTATAAATCTGAATAAATAAATAAATATTATTTCTAATTCTTGATTAGTATTCCTCTCAGCAGATGCCCTTTTTGCAGCATTTTAAAAAGTCTGCTTTTCTTTGCAATCCATCACACCTGGCAACCATAAACTCCCATCCAGTAGTTGTAGTGATGGCCATGAGCATAGATGGTTTTAAAGGAATGCTAGACAGATTCATGGAGGAGAAGTCCATCAATGGCTACAGGTCATGGTGATTAAAGGGAGTGCCATGTACAGAGGCAGAAAACCTCTGAATACCAGTGCTAGGAGGCAGCATCAGGGGAAGGTGTCAGCATCTATGCCTTGTCTGTTTGGCCCACCAGGGCAACTGGTTGCCTGCTGTGTCAAACAGTATGCTTGACTTTGGCTCCGGTCACATGGGCCGGAAAATGCGGGAGGGGAAGCGTGGCTGTTTGCCCTGGAGTAAAATAACGCGCAGTTGCGCGATCAGATGTCCCGTCAAGCTCCCGTGGTTAGGGGGGAGGTGCCGATCACAGGACAAAGAAGCAGCCTCACTGGCAAAAGGCTCCGCGGGTTTAATCCCTTCCAGGGCTGCAGAGGAATGCAAACTGTGTCCTCCGTCCGGTCCCCTCCATCCCATCCTGACCGGAGACAAAAAACTGTGAGCGGCACTGCTCAGCAAACGGGGTTGTGTTGTTTGTTTGTAAATGAAATGTGCGCATGCACCATTGGGTCCTTGTGCGCATCCCGGGGAGACTTGGGGGGGAAAACCCCTTTTCGCCACAGGACATGGGCGGGCGCTGGATGCCACGAACTACCACTGGAAACGCGATCAGACGTCCGCCCTTGCCCTGCGGTTTCTGGAAACTAGTACCTCGGAGGCACTAGTTTTTTAAGCCGCATCTTCGGCGGGAAGCCTCGGGTGAGCCACAGTAGCTCTACGCTTCCCAGATGTTGCGGTGTGATCGCACCCAGAAAATCCGCTTATCTTCCGTCTCTGTAGCGTGGCTAATGCTCCGTGTGACCGCAGCCTAGATAGACCACTGGTCAGATCCAGCAGGCTTTACTTATGTTCTTAATACACAGGTAGTGGGGTAAACAACATGTTTCCCCAACTACTAAATAATAGTGTTAATTTGGATTCTACTGATTTTTGTACTTAGTGGATCATTGAAAATTAATCTCCACTTAATATAAGGATAAGCATTTTTCCTGCCTTACAAAGAGGCCCATGAATTCCAACCAGAGCCAGAAAGAGGTTTAAATAATTTCTGGTTTTTATATTTTTGAAGGGAGAATATACCCAGTATTCCTGGGTGCAAGCTGTGTTATGCTCTCGGCATAATCAAATTAGTCTGTGAAGACCTTCCTAAATTACAATTTAAAAAACATCCTGGGAAGAAGGATGTCATCAACATGCCAATGTCTCTTCTGGGCTAAAACCGGGAAGTGATGTCATGGTCACTGTAGAATTTCACTGGATCTCTACTAGAGATCAATACAATCCTAGGCTGCGATCATATGCACAATTAGACCCGACATAGGTGCAAATGCCGGGCGGATTTAAAGGATGCGATCAGACAACAACATCTGGGAAGTGCCTTGCAGCCGTTGGCAACCCATTCTGCTCCGCCGCAGAAGTAGAGTTAAAAGACACCAGGGGAAAATCCGGTAGTAAATGGGTTGCAATGGGCCACGGATGGACTTTCCCGTGTCTGATCACTCCAGAGCACTCTTATGGTGTCGGGATGGTCTGATCAGGCCATCTCAACTCCGTGCTGTTGCTTCCCCTCGCTTTGCAGTATGCGCATCAATGCAAACTCCATAGGGAGCCCTCAGTGCAGAGGTGCGATTCATCGATCCCTTGTTTAAGCGCATGGCGAGAAAACGGCACAAAAAATCTGACTCACCCGCAGTTGCATCTGATCACACACAGACTGCGCCTGCAGCTTCAAAGGGAGGTGTGATCGTGCAACTGTGGGTCAAAATCCTCCAGAGGAAATAGCCTCGCTTCCCCTGCGTTTTTTCTGGCATGTGTGACCACAACCCTAGAGTGTCAGTGACATCACTTTTGGATCTTAGCTGGAAATGATGTTGGTGTGTTCACCAGAAACTGTGCAAACGGCACCCCTACTGTTGGGAAATATACAGATGGGGGTCCAAACGAAATTTTCCAATGGCAGAATGCAATTTTCTTGCCGCCTCCTCCCAACACAGCTCAGCAATCTCCACAAAATGCTGTTCCTGGAGGAAAACCTGCAGCCAGAAGGGGACACTGCTGGAAACTGTTACTTTCCTCATACTGTAGATGGGAGGCTCAAGGGAAGGAGCTTGCCGAAGACAACCTAATGAATTCCTGAGGGAGGTAAAATGACAGTTGAACACTCCCAGATCACAGCTCATTCTCTTAGCCTCTGTACTGCACTACATGGGGAAGTATCCTAAGCAGAAGTAAGTTCCATTTTATTCAATGGGGCTTAGTCTCAGGAAAGTGTTCTTAGGATTGCAGCTTTAGTGATTAGGGCATTCAGCACTACTTCACATATATTGGGGTGGATCCTGTCTCTTATCCTCCCACTTTTTGGAATTTTGAAGGCTTCCTCCAATCTAAGGAAACTTCCTGTCATTTAAGTGGCTCTTCCATTGTGGGGAGGCTCCTTGGAGGATGGTTGGATCCACATTATCTGAGTCATCTTGACAACAGCCCTGTAAGGTAATTCATTATTATGATTAACCCCATACTGTAGATTTGGGGAGGGCACTGAGGCTGAGAGGGAGGTGCTTGTCTAATGAGATTAGGGTTGCCAAGTCTTACCTTTAGCTGGAGCGGGGGACTCCTGGGCTGTTTCCCGGAGCACGCATGCACGCACGCCACAGCCATATCACCCGGAAGTGACGTGATCACGCTGGGCACACTGGAGGCGGGGCCACGACAATCCGAGGGAAAACCATAGAGTTTTCCCTTGGATGACCGTGGCCCCGCCCCCAGCGTGCCCGGCATGGTCGTGTCACTTCCGGGTGACGTGCACATCACGTACTTTGGGGGTGGGGTTCCCCCGGGGCCCGATCCACCGCCGGCAGGGAATGGGCCTCTGGGGCGGGGGTTTCCCTGCCCCCTGGGGGGACTTGGCAAGCCTAAATGAGATCAAGGCCGAGGTCATAACTACCAGTATATCCTGGCCCACAGCTCTTCGGCAGCAGAAAGAAATTGAGGTGTTGAGTAAATCCTTTATTATTTCCTGATCCCAGTGTGTTTCACCTATGTTTTCATCAGGGGATCTATCGTAGCATAAGTCTCCAGTCGCACCTTGAGCAAGATGGGAGACTTATGCTACGACAGAACTCCTGATGAAGCTGTAGATGAAACACATCGGGATCAGGAAACAATAACAATAATAATAATGGATTTACTCAGCACCTTCATTTCTTCTTTTGTTGTTACTGCTGTGGCCCTGACTTCGCCATAGCTCTTCAGCACCATAATGTACTAGTCTTAAATAAAGTTTATTTTTCTTTATTTTTAAAAACATGGTGCAAGGCACCTTGCGACACATAATGTCGTTAAAGCGCTAATGTTTGTAGGCAAGTCTCAGCTTCACAAGATTCATGTTGGAAGCAAGCATCAGACCCATCTGATGCAATTGCGTCTTGCCTGTCTGAGCATATGGCACAGCCCCGTAGTTTTAAAGTGACCTATTTTTAAATTCTATCTGCAAAAGCTGTGTTTGCCCAGCTATCAACTATTGCTGTCTGCGTGCTCATAACACGTGATGTCTCAACAATAAAAGCATAGCTTCAAGGCAAGATGTTTTGGGCTTGCCCACCAGGAGTGGGCGACTCCAATCGCATAGTTGATGTGCTAAAAATAGATTATCTGGAAAGCCCCAGAATCTGTCAGTATGCTCATGGTGTTGAGTGAGCAAGTGAAGAAGCAATAAACTTAAAGCCACAGAAACAGTTCAGTGGAACTAGGGGAATGGTGCACCTCTTCAAACTACTTTGCAGTTTCCTTGTCTACTGCCAGGTCCTGATAGACGCCAAGTGCGCAGGTACAAGGTCTAAAGGCTAGGCTGCATGCCCAGTTCAGCATTTCATCTCCTAAGTCTGTGTTGACCTTTGTCAATATTGCACACGATGGCTCAAGCAGAGGAGCAAAGCAGGACCCATAAATGGGCCTTTTAAAAAGCATTCAGGTGTGCTAGTGTGGCAAGTAGAGTGGCATGCTGTATTCCTTGCCAAAAGCAGAGGATGGTGAGATCTTTAAATAAGCCAGCTGAAAGCCACCATTGGTGGTGATGCAAGTGATAAAAACTGGGGGAGAAAATAATTTCTGGTCATTTCATCTTCAGTTATTATGTCATCCAAGTCACACACAACAATTACTAGTTGATGCAATTCCATTTTTGTCCTGGAACGAAGTGATCTGTAGGGTTTGGGCAAAGGAGCAGGTGTTAAAGAATGGATATGGCTGTGTGGTGTAGTGGTTAGCAAGTTGAGTCAACCTGTGGAGACCCAAATTCAAATCCCTACTCAGCCATGAAGCCCCCTGGATGACCTTTATTTTTGCCTCAGTCTAACTTTGTTCACGGAGTTGTTCTGATGTTAAAACAGGAGGGGAGTGGAGAAACTGGCTTTGCCTAGCAGTTTCTTGTTTTTTTCAGAAACATTGGTTCAGGGTTGGGGCTTAGAAGACTTCTGTCTAGGAACTTAATTATTTTGCAGTTCCAGAGACAGAGAGAGGTAATACATGGTAGTTAGGCACAGGTGCAAGTGACACCATTGGGTCCTAGAAACTTCAAGGTCAGAGGACTAGGTGGGAGTTTTGCCTCCACATTCCATCCTATCAGCACAAGCAACCCTGGATTGGGGAAGGTGGCTTGCTTAATTGTGCTATGTGTAGCTGCAGAGTACACGGTCACGTGTCCAGCAACATACCTGATTGATCAGGTCAAATGGCTAGTGTGGTATCCTACTTATTGGGGAGACTGTTTCTCCTTTACAACACACGCTCTGAACTTTGTAGATTTCTGCTGCCACCAGGAATTAAAATTCCAAATCTCTCTATTTTGGTCTGAGCGTTTCAGAGGACTATGTGGCCCTGAGGAAGGACTGTTCTGATTGCTGGGATAAGTTTAAAACAAATAATGATTTATTTATAAAAGAACAAAATAGGTTTCTGTGTATTTTTTGAACTGTTTTTGAAGGAAGAAAATATAACTGACAAAGCTTGGTGTCTCTCAAACACCAAAACTTAACTCTGACAGGCTTAGACACGCAGTCTAAACTCTCTTTCATCATAGCCACTCTCTTGCTCATATAGCCACACAGGCTACTCTCTTGCTCATATATAGCCACACAGGCTAACTAAACTCCAACTGCTTCCTCTGTCATACAGACTCTCACACAAACTCTCCACATTCGTCTCTTCAAGAACACAGAATCACCTCATAGACATCTCTCCTTCCACACTCTCATTCATCAGCCAATCACATCACACTTATCTCCCTCTATCACTCTCCTTATATTACTGCAGTCAAACTAAATATTTAAAGAAACACACACACCAAAACAAGAAATCATTACAGCTAGCAACACATTTCATTGGTCAACTAGATTCAGGCCAACTGCTGGCTTTTGCTGTTGTTCAGTTGCACAGTCACGTCCCACTCTTTGTGACCCCATGGACCACATTATTAATATTATTATCATGCCAGGTCCTTCTGTCTTCCACCATCCTCTGGAGTTTGCTCAATTTCATGTTACCGTCCATGGGATTTTCTTGGCAAAGATACTGGAGTGGGTTGCCATTTCCTTCTCCAGTGGATCATGTTTTGTCTGAGTTCTCCGCTGTTGCCTGTCCATCCTGGGTGGCCCTCCACGGTATATCCCGCAGCCTCATCGAACCACGCAAGCCCCCTCACCATGTCAAGGCAGCGATCCATGAGAGGGCAACTGCTGGCAGTTTGGCATAAAACAGCATTCATTCTTGTTTTTCACTGGTCTAGTTTGGAAACCACTTGATTCTTGACATCTTTGAGCCACGTTGGGGCCTTGCACACCCAGAACACCTCTAGGGATGCCAGCCTCCAGGTGGGGCCTGGAGATCCCCTGGAATTACAGCTTATCTCCAGCCTACAGGTAGCAGTTCCCCTGGAGAAAATGGATACTTTGGAAGGTGGACTCTATGGCATTGTATCCCACTGAAATCCCTGTCCTGCCCAGGCTCCATCTTTAAATTTCCAGGAATTTCCTAAACTAGAGCTGGCAACCCTATGCCCTCTGTCCCCCCACTGACGGCCAGGGGGGACTGTCTCTTGGACTTTGGAAACTTTGCCTGGATTCTGTGTCTTACTCTGATCAGGTATCATCTGGATTAGGGAACCAAAGCTTGCATAAGTATCTTAGATTTGTGATTTAGATTTTATTATATTCTCCTTGCTGTTTACTGCTCTTATATTTGTATATTTCTGTGCATTTATTTTAATAAACCTAATTACAGTATGTGGTGTTCTTTGGGTTTTGGGGCTTCAATCTAAATCCAGTATTTTGGCATTCATTGGCTACAGCTACCAGAGTACTTGCTTTTGGAATTCAACTTGCAAGTGCCCCACCTCGCAGGGCACTTCTTGACTTCTTGATTGATCACCAGAAGGACTAGAGACTCTCCCTTGGTCTTCAGCTGGAGAGTTAGTAAAGCGACTGGTGGTGGCAGCTTGTTACCCTGGGCTCATGAGGATTCACTCCCTAACATTTTGTCTTTGTTTTGTTTGACCTGTCACCTCGAGTCCTTTGACATTTTTGACAGGGAGTCACGCACGTTTCTTGACCTTAATGGGCTTAGAAGGGTGTAACTCTGCTTAGGATGGCACTGTTAGTCTTTGAACTGGATTTTGCTTTCATCTGTGCTCTGTAACGTAATGCAACGACAGGCCTGTGTTGCCATGCAGCCACTTCAGATGGCATTATTAGAGACTTGCTCATGCTCAATGAGTGATGGGCCATGTCAACCTATGGGCAATGCCAACCGCAAGCATCACCAGCCGACAAGTCACTATTTTATGATCATCTTAATCAGCTTCCTTCAGGAGGCACCTGAGCTCAGGAAAACCTGCCATTGTTGATTTGACTAGTAATTTTATTGTTAGCTATTAACGGTTGTTGTTTTAATGTTTTAATTATTCAATGTATTCATATATCCTTGCTGTGACCCGCCCTGAGCCCACTTGTGGAGGAGGGCATGATATAAATCCAAATAAATAAATAAATAAATATGACTACTTAGCTGAACTGTGCAAAGGGTGTGTCAGGGCAATGGACAGAACTGTAGCCCAAGAGCAATGCCCTTATACTGGACTGTGGAATGTACTTTGGCCAAGGCGAGCCTTGTGCCTAAGCAGCATGCCAAGCCAGATGTGGACCCTGGGACTACAAGAAGCCTCCTGCCCCTGCATCTCTGCAGCCATGCCAGCACCAGGATGCAGACCAGCAGCCCTGACTTCCATATACACAGAGACAGCAGCAGATCACAGAAGGAAGCCATGCTCTGTAAAAAGAACAAGATGTTCCTGCACAGGAGCCATGAAAAACTCCCTTCTCTATCATGCAGGCATTCCCCCCCACACACACACACCTTCAAGTGTTAAGATCACCAGGAAAAAAAATAGATTCCTCTCCTGAGTCAGCGTAAGACAAAAGGATGTGCCCAACACACATACAAAAGCGAGCCATCAAGTCTTCCTGCTACCCATCAAGATAGCACAGCTGTCAAGCATCTGGTCATTATTCCAAAGTACCAGTCCTGCTACCTGACTGGCTCTCTTCTTTCTCTCTTTTGTCTACCCCCCTTCTCCTAAGAGGTGTCACTCCCAGTCAAACCATTACTTGCAATTGCCCAACCACGAATCCGTTTTTTCCTGCCCCATTCATAGTTTAAGTTTTCTTAATATTTCCTGGGGACCAGGTGACCAAAGCAGCCCTGCCTCAGGTCACATTTTTGGGTATAAAAGAAGAGCTTTGTGCCATTGCTCTCTCTCTTGCTCTTGCCTCTCCTACCTCCACCCTATCTTGTTGATTCCAAATCTAGGCCTGTTTGGAATCAGTCCACGTGTGTTGCTGGCCAACTCATGATCCCTTCCCCCTTATCATGTCCCTTTTTTCGCTGCATAATCTAAGCATCTCATCAGAGAGGTAACGTATCACCCCACCAACAATAATCCTACTCATGCAAATGTCTCTATCCTTTCAACTCTATATTCTTAACTCTGTATCGTGTCTGTGAATGCTTGATTTTATGTTTGTATGATTGACAACCCTTCAGTAAAGAAATCACTGCTTTAGTAATCTAGCCTCAGCATCTGTTCCTGGATACTGGGAACTCAGACTTTGGTATACACAGGTTATGGTCCTATAATTAATGTCTATTGCCATTTAATAATCACAGTTCCCCACATTCATTAATAAAATAAAGCAATTGGGCTAACGCCTGAAGTCAGGATTTTTATTAATTTTTAAGGAGGCAGTTAAATTACAGTAAATTAAATTAATTGAATGCCTGTCTTTAAAGGGGGAGGTTCTGAGCCTGTTTCTAGCCCTTCCTTTCAAGGGACAGGGCAGTGAGTGTGTCAGTTCTTAAGAAAAAGCAGCTCAGAGGACATTTAATTGTCTCCAGAAGGCATTTAAATGCCTTTTGAGTGTCCTTCCACAGGGCAAGAAGGCTTAGGACACTCAAGAGTGGTACCTTCAATGCTACTCTTAAGTGCCCTTCTAAGCTTTCTTGCCCTGTGGAAGGACACTCAAAAGGCATTTAAATGCCCTCTGAGCTGTCATTTCCTGGGTCCCATAATGCCCCCCCCCCAAGTTCCACAATAGGAGGGAAAGGGAAGCCCGAGGGCCAGCTGCAGCACTCTCACCCTGGCTGCCGCCAGCAGCAGGCAACATAAGAACATAAGAACATAAGAGATGCCAATGTTGGATCAGGCCAAAGGCCCATCCAGTCCAACACTCTGTATCACACAGTGGCCAGAAATACCAGTGCCATCAGGAGGTCCACCAGTGGGGCCAGGACATTAGAAGCCCTCCCACTGTTGACCCCCCCCCAAGCACCAAGAAGACAGAGCATCCCTTGCCCCAGAGCCCCTATCTATACCTTGTGGCTAATAGCCACTGATGGACCTCTGCTCCATATGCTTATCTAATTCCCTTTTGAAGCCATCCATGCTTGTAGCCGCCACCACTTCCTGTGGCAGAGAATTCCAAGTGTTAATCACTCTTTGGTTGAAGAGGTACCTCCTCTTATCCGGGTGTGTGTGTGTATCTCTCCTCAAAAATAAGGTTTCTGGCATGGCTATTTGTGAGGCAGGGCTTTTAATTAAGGGGGCGGCCCCCCAAAATGCCCCACTGCCACTACAGGCCTGCGCAATGATGTCCTGCAATGCTGAGGCTTTTGGCCCCCTTGTTTGTGTCCTTGTGTGTGCATATGTACATATGGCAGGGCTTGACAAATCCAAGGCTGCCACAGTGCCTATAAATTTCACTACAGCACCTTGTGTTTTCAGCAGAGATTTATTGTACTGCCTTCCGGTGATCCGCCATACAAGTACAGAGCTTATTTATCATTCCTCTTCAAAATATTTTATTGTATGACATAGAAATGCATGTGCACAGGGGTCGTTTCGTAGAAAAAGAGCTAGGGAAACTCATTAGCATAACTCATTAGCATATGCCACACCCCCTGACATCACCGGAAGTGTGTCATATGGCCACACCCTCTGACATCACCGGAAGTGTGTCATAAGGCCACACACCCCGCCCCCAATGGTCCCGGCCACCACCGCCGGCCTTGCAGCTCCACTGCCGAGCCCCATGAGGGGCCCGGCGGTGGACCTGCAAGGCCAGCGGGAGTGCGAGGAAGCCCCGCGAAGGCCCTCCCTGGCCCCAGGCAGGCAGGGGTGGGGAGAGGCAGGGAGGAAGCAACTTACCCTCCCTCTTCTCCTGCCTTCTCCTGGCTGAATGAGGGCCGGAAGCGGGGCGGCCGGAAGCAGGGGGCAGGGCTTCGTCATGTGCCCCACCCCTCGTACCTCACCCGGGGGAACTGCGATCCCTCGCGATCCCCCCCGAAATAACCTCTGCATGTGCATGAAGTTCTTGCCATTGCTTGTTTGTATGTTAACTTTACGCCATTCAGTAATGGTAGCAGAATTTGTTTCTTCACCAGTTACTTTCTGTGCTGGCTCCCATATTCAATTAAATGGAGCATTTTAAAGAAATTATGAAATTATGCGAAACTGTAGAGAAGAGTATGTTTTACTGTAGAGTTTCCAGCAGTTCCTCAACCAGGAAGGCATGGCATCAGGTTTGCACGAGAAGTGATGCAACAGTGTCACACTGATGGCACCCCTGTGTCTCCCCCTAGACTCCTGCTGGTTGCCCTAATATTGTTATAGCAGTAAAATAAACTTAGGTTTGATTGGAAAGTGCTGCATATATTCCACTTTCCTCTAACATTTCTATTCCATTTTTTCAGGGGGGGGGGAAATGGGGAAAACACCTTTCTTCCTATGGTTTCAAACTTCCTGGAATTCTACATCTCTAGCAATAATTAGAAAACATGGTTATTAAAATACAAAACCCTGAAAGATGAAAAAAAAAGTACAGGTCCTAAATTTTTGGGGTGGCTTCTAGAGTCAAATCAAATTTCTTTCTATTGCATAGAATCTGCCAACTGCATATAATACTTCACGTATCTGGCAAGGTGGGCTCCAACTGTGAAAGCTTTTGCCACAGTAGGTATGTTTGTCTTAAAGTACCACAAGATTCTTTGTGTTCTGACTGAAGCAGATGGGTAAAGCTATCCCTCTGGAATTGATTGGTTATTTTGCCACTACAACAAATCACCTCATAGATCTTGCAGTTACCTGTGATTTGACAATTGTATTATAAATTGCCCTGTATCCATATGCAGCACTTGAATAATCCTACGTACTCTTGGCTGTGAAGGATTTTAAGACCCTGAATGCCCTTTTGTATGTTGCAGGCAAGAGGTGTCAAATGCAGCTTTGTATGTATGATAGAACAAGTGTGTGTTTGCGTGTGTGTGTGCATGCACAGCTGTATCCTTTCAAACCAGTGATTTCATCATAATTGCTTGTGAAATGGGTAAACTATAGCTCTTTCAAAAATATGCGACCACTTGAGTTTGTTTGGTTCCTAAAATGCTTTTGAAACATTAATAGAAGAGTAACACAAATATTCCCTCTGAAATAGGAAGTCCCGTTTACCCTCCAGCCTAGAATCCAGTCCCACCTTTAGAATCCTAACCCTTCAAATTTAAGCCTTTTTCCAAAAATAACCAGAGACTGTATGCTTAGTGAATCAAACAAACCTGGCTGTTCATTAATGAAACAGACAGGCTTCCTCGTGGCCTGGAGTAAGCTGTGTTTCTATATGGGAATGCACCATTCTTCTCTTTCATACTAGTAGCTACTGCTGCCTATAATTACAGCTGGAGGAAACATCTAAAAATGATGAAACCTTGGCTGACCTCTGGGGCCAAACTATACAACTGGGAATCCCATGACTGATCTCTCAATTTATTACTTTCAAAAAAATTGGCAGAGGGAAGTATTGCTAATTTGGCTGGTTAATTGGCAAGGGTGCTGGGATATTTAGCTCTTCACCTACTACCATTTCCCAGATTTAAAACGTTCTCTTCAAGCTGCTGTTTGTTTCATGGGGAACAAAATTCAGGTTCTGTATATAATACCTGTATCTTCCTTGCTTCCCACTGCCGTGAGAAAATTGCAGTTTGGGTGGGGGCAATTGAAGTATAGGAAAAGTGGGTTACAAATATTTGATTTAATAATGAACAAATAGGGGGAAAGCCATGAGGGAAAGGGTTAAATGTCCACATCTACCATGTGGCTTTTCTGAGTAAATCAGCAGCTGCATCACAGGAGTGTTTATTTATTCATTATTTTTCTATTCGGCCATTTTCCTGAGATACCAGGGCAGCATACAAATTCAAAACAATAAATATAGGTACATAATGTCAAACCATAGCAGCAGCCCTCAAAACAATGATAAAGCTCCATTCAGAAATATGTGAAAGTAATTGAAATAATGACAATATAAGATTCAACATAAGATTCAGGTGTTAAAATCAAAGTACAACAGCCAAAAGATATGAAGCTGAAACATCTGCAGTGGTAGTATGGTTTGTGCCCCTTCCATAAATCCCTCAACTGTAAGATTTCAATTAAAATATATTTTATGAAATAACAATTATAGTTACCATAGGGAGCATTTGCTCCCATATGTTTGACCCTGCCCCCATATAGTTCAGCTTATCTTACATGTGGACATATATAATTTTAGCATCATTGTGGAAGCACAATTAGGGATGGGCATGAACTGGGAAAATGTGGTTTGGTTTGTGGTTCGTGACAGGCCCGGTTTGCAAAGCATGGACCATCACAAATTTTTAGCCACCTCACAAACTGGTTTGGTTTCTGAGGTTCATGAGGTGGTAGATTGCCCTCCCTGACATGCTAGAGACGCCAAACTTGCAGGAGATCTCCGGCTGACTCCCCTCTACCTGTCCTCCAGGTTTGGTGAGGATTGGGTTTACAGGATCCGAGTTACAGCCTCCCAAAGAAAGTGCCCCCAGGAAAGTACTTTCTGGAGAAATGACAGATGGTTATTTTCTCAGAAAGCACTTTCCTGGGAGCAACCTTCTTTGGGAGCAACCTTCTTTGTAAATCTGATCCTCAGTAAGCATGGTGGGCAGGTAGAAGAAAGTCAGGTGGAAATCCCCTGCAAGTTTGGTGTCACTAGCTTGCACAGGATCTATTTTATACACTCTTGAACCTTCACCTGTTAAAATGACAGCCTCAGGTTCAAGAGTGTATAGAATAGATCCTGTGCAAGCTAGAGACATCATAGTTGCAGGGGACCTCCCCCAGATGCTCCTCTACATGCCTTTTAAGTTGCTGCTTTGAAGTCTTGTAAACATTTTGATTGAGCAGAAACAGTCTGTCTAGGAATGTATCTGCTCACAAACTGGGATGAACCTTCTGAACAGCTTGAAAGTTCGTGCCAGTCACTCTGCCACGAACATGACTCTGTGAAGCATGAAACAGCCAACATTTGTCACAAATGTGCAACTCCCCTCTTGCAAGGCAGGAGCCGGCAGCATCTGCTGGAAAAGAGCGGGCACCATACACTCCTGCCCTGAAAGTGGGGAACTTGCCTCTTGCAAGGCAGGAGCCAGCAGCCCCCGCTTGGAAAGACCAGGTGCTGCACACGCCTGCCTTGCAAAAGCAGCAAATGTGCGGCTTGTAGGGCAGGTGCGTGCAGTGCCTGCTCTTTTCAAGTGGAGCTGCAGACTACTGTTGTGGGCTCTCCCCCCCCCTCGCTGGCCATCTGGCTGGTGTCAGGTCTGAAAGCGGAGCTGCAGACTACTGTTGTGGGCTCCCCCCCCTCCCCCGCTGGCCATCTGGCTGGTGTCAGGTCTGAGCCCTTAAAATTGGGAGAACACCTAAGACAGGGGTATTACAATATCAGCCGTTTTATGTTCAATCTGTTTCCCAATAATCCCTAATGTAGAGTTTGCCTTTTTCACTGCTGCAGCATACTGGGTTGACACTTTCATTGAGCGATCCACTACGACCCCAAGATCCTTCTCCTTTCTTCAGAGCAGTTTTTGAAACTTCAAATTATGTTTCTGTTTAAAAATGAACAAATTATGTTTAAGTACATAAACAGAGTGCCAAGCAAATGTCTGATCAAATAAACATGCAAGGTGAAGTAGGTTTAAATAAATTAAGTAGGATGTAGTTTTAAATAAATTAACAAAATACAATTAAATTATTCCAAATGATCAGTGGATGCCTAAGAGCGAGCAGCTTCTTGGACACTGAAATGTCACAGATAATCTATTCAAATCAGAGAACTGCAGGTAAACTGCATATACTTACAGTTTTCACTTCATTTTAATGAACTTGGCAAATGCCAAACCCCACTGAATGAGTGTGCTTTGTTTCTTGTGCAATAGTCTTATGTTGCAATTCTTAAATAAAAACCATTTAAAGCACCCTTTAAAACAATTTTTGGCTTAGATCCTGGTCATTTGTACACAGATCCTGTGTTTGAGCCACAGCATCTTTTAGCCATCACAGCTACAAAGGAGTTCCCTGTGTGAATGTGGGTGATGCCCAGATAAAGCAGTAAATGGAACTTCCACGTAAAGAGTAAAATATCCCCCCATTGCTCACTCTGCTTCCTAAATTGTGCCATTAAGAAAGACAGCAACATTCAGCATTTCTTTTGTCAATCATGTAAGTTTGCACTAGGATGCATTGCATTATGGCATAAAGGAACCACTGAAATTGACCCCAATCTGACTTATAAAATCCTGACATACTTCTTACTTAGTGAAAAGTGAGGGGGAACCCTTTAATGCTGACCTATTTTACCTTTAGATGTGTAGGACTGCGTACACATTCATCCTAAATACTAATTAAAAGAGGGGAAAGGATTGATTTATGGAAATAGGACAAGGATAAACACTGAATGTAAATACTCTAACTCAGTTATACTCTAACTCAGTAGAATTCCCCTCATTTATGAGGGTGGGGGGAGAACATGTCAATGTGTTCAGCAACCTGTCTTAAAGTCCCAGCTTACTCTCTCATTAGTAAGAAAGACCATTAACTCATTTATCACAGATTCAGTAAGAGGAGTATAACCCAATCTTCAAGAAGGGGAAAAAGATGGACCCAGGAAATTACAGGCCTGTCAGTTTGGCATCAATACCTGGAAAAATTCTAGAGCAGATTATTAAACTCTCTGTCTGTGAGCACCTTGAATGGAATGAGTTAATTGGTAGTAGCCAGCATGGGTTTATCAAGAATAAGTCATGCCAGACCAACCTTATCTCCTTTTTTGACAGAGTTACTAAAATGGTTGACTCTGACAGTGCTGTGGATATAGTGTATCTAGATTTCAGTAAAGCATTTGACAAAGTT
>NW_015177011.1:1618333-1624771 GCF_001447785.1 Gekko japonicus
TCGTTACCGGCTAAATATCAGGAGAAACTTCCTAACTGTAAGAGTGGTTGAGCAGTGGAACAGTCTGCCTCAGGAGGTGGTGGATGCTCCTTCACTGGACATTTTCAAGTGGAGGCTGGACGACCATCTTTTGGGTATGTTGTAGGTATGTAGGGCTATCTTTCAAGCTATGCTCCTGCAGAGTGCAGGGGGTTGGACTAGATGACCTGCAAGGTCCCTTCCAACTCTAACATTCTATGATTCCATGATCTCTGCAACAACTGTGTTGATTGTAGGCATGACTTAAAAGTGAAGAAATTAGATCTTAGCAAGAGGCCATGGGCTATGCAAAATGAGACACAACTTAATTGAATTGAAAGGAAAGTGGGGAGCCTTACTGGGAAGGGAAAAGATCACCCGATAATGGAAAACTAACAGGAATGGGCATCTTTTTCTACTACTGAGTTCTATGAATGCAGCTGGGTAACTGGATGTTTGCTGAATACTTTTGCCTATAATAGTCATTTTTGTATTAACAGGAGTGCTGTGTGTATTCCCACGCTCGTAGCATTTGCTTCTCGATTAAGAAGAGTGACCACTGACCTTTCAAGAAACAAGCTGACTGCTTAGCATAATTAGGTGCTTGCTTCCCAAATGCCAGTGCAAAGTGAGGCTACAGCAACAGCACTCACTGCTGTCCTCTATGGGCATTTTCCTTTTTCGTAAAGCTTCTTTACCTACCCCCACCCTTAGTTTTTGGAGAAAAGGTGGCAACAGTTCTACTTTAACAATCAGGTTTTAATTTTCTGGAGATAATAATGTATGCCGCTTTTTAATTTGGAAAATTATGGACAATTTAGCTATTCACATGATAAATGGGACAAATCAAAGAAGCCAACAAAAAGCTTTACCATGGTGTAATCATGGGGGTCCACTCACCTTGTTGTTAATGAACAAACAGTCAGTTGGAAAACAGTCAGTTGGAAAACAGTCCACTAATACACAGTACCCATTTAGCTTCTTGTTATCTTACAAAACAGCCGCAGTTTGCAGAGTGGATATTTAGTGTGGTTTGCCCTGAACTGGATGACCCAGACAAGCCTGCTCTTGCCAGATCTTGGCTGCTACACAGTATTGGCCCTGGCTAGTACTTGGATGGGAGACCACTGAGGAACTCCAGGGTTGCTACACAGAGACAGGCCATGGCAAACTACCTTTGTTCATCTGTCGCCTTGAAAACTCCTTGGGGGGGTTGCCATAAGTTGTCTGCTCCTTGACAGCACTTTCCACCACCAGAGAGGTCTGTGCCAGCGGCTAGATTAGATGGACTGCAATTTGCAAAACCAGTTGAGGCCAGTGATATGTTTGGCACATGGCACTATGTGACCCATCAAGCACAATGATGGATCCAGTAGTGCCCAACATTGCAGGCCTAGATTTCCAAATGGAGTACTTGATCCCAGTTGACAAAAGCACAAAACTCACCGCCAGATTAGGTTTGGTTCCAACTTTTATCTAGATTAAATCTCCCCTGGTCTGTTTGTCCATCATCCAGTCTCATCCTATGAATCATCTTTCTGCATGTTTTAATGTTTTAAAAATTATGTCTGGTGTGTGGCCTGTAAAAGTCACTCACCCATATTTTTGAAACCTGTGGCAGGACTTATTTAAAGACAATTGTGAACAAATTCCCATTATATATTTTCCTACTTCTTAATAGATAATTTTTATTCATTTTTATAAACAGCAAAGATTTACAAGGTAAGCATGAGCATAGTCAGCTCTCAATGGCTTCATACATTTCGTACAATATGTTGGTATTATACACTTTGAAAATCACCATATTACATCAGGTACTGTTTCTTTGGTAGATAGATGTAATAGTATGGGGTACCATATACATACAATGTCATTCTAACCATCTCTAGATAGATTTTGTTCCAGAGTATCTGAGATTTTCTCCATTATATAAAGGTTCCATAGCTTTTTGTACCAGAGGTTTACATTTAGCCTACTCGTGGATTTCCATGTGGCTGCTAATGTGGTTTTGGCTGCAAATAGTAATAGAGAGATTATTTTCCTTTGTGTATTAGAGCATTTTCCAAATATTAACAGTTCATGACAATTGTGAAGAGGTGTCATTGTGAAGCCACCTCTTAGAGAATTAAGGGAAGGCAGCCTCTTGGTGGCACTTGTTTTAAATGTTTGATGGCACCAAAATGGAGTCTCCAGGACTCTCTGAAAGTTCAATATATAGGAAGAAGGCTTTGTTTGGAAAAATGAAAAGGGCTTTGCCAAATCTGCTGCTGTTGTATATCTGTGCAGCTTCCTATATTCTAGTAAAATAGTATAGATGATGTAAGGAAAAAAAAATCTTAACTAAGCAGCAATGAGATTATTGCTCAAAAACTATTTGGAGATCATGCAAGTGTGTATCTTCCTTCTGTGGGGAAGAGAGACACCCAGGTTGGACTCTAGAAGGGCCTGTCCTTGAAGATAAATTGGAGGCTTATTTATTTATTTATATTTACATTTGTATCCCGGTCTATCCCGAAGGCTCAGGGCGGCTAACAGGGCACTATGTGCCGGATTAAAACAATAACATATAGTTTAAAACCAATAAATTACAATAAAATATCAAACCATTACAACAGATTTAAACAAGACAGGGAGATCTTAACCTCACATAGCTGCATCCTATGATCTTATCCTCAGAGCTGTGTCCAGCGACTCGCTCCACCCTTATAGTATGCCTTTCACGCTGAAGTCTCATCTAGTGCAGAATATGTCATACCTAACTTCTTTCTTGGACAGGGCACCAAGGTCATATTCAACCAACACCACAGCAGCTGCACTGGCTACTGATATGCTTTGGATTCAAGTTCAGGCTCTAGTGTTGTTGTCCTCGAAAAGCCTTTCACGGCCTTGGAAACCCATCCCTAATCCCATTGACCAACATTGTTGATGGTTCCTTCCCATCAGAAGAAATCACTGATGGCAAAGAGCAGGATGTTTTCTGTGGCTGTACCAACATTGTGAAACCGCTTCTCAGAAAATTAAGGAAGGCAGCCTCTTTGGCAATGTTTGGTCAAGATCTTGCGTCTTAAATAGTAAAAAGCCCAGTAGCACCTTTAAGACTAACAAACTTTATTGTAACACAAGCTTTCAAGAAATACAGCTCTCTTCGTCAGATGCAAACTGTTATGTATTGAATTGTATATATAACTGCTATGTGAACTGTGCCATTGAGTCTTGAATGTAAATACTGATGTGTGAATCGCCTGATTGAGATACCATGTTAAGCTTCGCCCTGGGCTAGGATCCTAATGTAACCAATAGGAGCCCTAGCCCAGAATATGTTGCCAATCACCGTGCAGAGCGGGATCGCTTGTGATTGGTCCTTATTGCTTCAACCAAGCGCACGACCAGATGCAAACTCCTCTGCTTCTTAAATAAACCTTTTCCTTTTAAAATGGGTTGATGAGTTGCTTTCTGATTAGTGTTTTATCTGTGCTGTACTGTTGTTACTAGTTTGGCATTATTGTACATTTGCTAGCAAAAATTAAACAGGAGTCCAGTGGCACTTTAACAAAATTTATTCAGCATAAATTTTCCTGAGTCACTTCATCAGACTTCTATCCACCATGCAAATATATCTATACTTAAAGCTACAAGCAGGGCTCTTTTTGTAGAAAAATGTGCTGTACTGTTGTTACTAGTTTGGCATTATTGTACATTTGCTAGCAAAAATTAAACAGGAGTCCAGTGGCACTTTAACAAAATTTATTCAGCATAAATTTTCCTGAGTCACTTCATCAGAATTCTATCCACCATGCAAATATATTTATACTCAAAGCTACAAGCAGGGCTCTTTTTGTATGTTATTGTTTACCTTGTTTGTGGTCAAAACCTAGGGCTTTTTTTGTAGCAGGAACTCCTTTGCATGTTAGGCCACACATCCCTAATGTAGCCAATCCTAATGAGTTTCTGCTGTTGGGTGTGGCCTATTATGCTAATGAGTTCCTGCTGGGCGTGGCCAACTTGGGAGCCAGTTGGAACTCTGTTCCTGTGCGTTCCTGCCCCAAAATAGCCCTGATTGCTATCATATAAAAGCTGATTATTTCACAGTTGCATTCATTTTTTCTTCTAAAAGCTGAAGATTGCCTGCCGTTACAACTGATCTCCAGGTGACAGAGATAACCTGGAGAAAATGGCTGCTTTGGAAGGTGTACTCTATGGCATTAAACCCAATTGAAGTCCCTCCCCTCCCCACCCTCCTCAGAAGCCACCCCCCAAATCTCCAGGTGTTTCCCAACCTGGAGCTGGCAACCCTAGTAATCAGTAATCTCACTTTGCCTATCTATCAACAGTTGGGAACAGCCCTGGATCACTGTGAGTGGGTGCTGGTAACATGAGAAGAGGCAGCTTTGGGTAGAACTAACACTTTCATTGCCATGTAGATTTTGATGGGACAATGGGGCTTATAGAGGAACTTTTCACAAGATGTATATGCCAACAAGAGAAGGCAGGCCAGCTTTTATTATGATGTAAATGAAAGATTTTCCTCTCAATGATGACTTTTTAGGTTGGTACCAAACTATGTACTGTGTCTGACTCAGACATTTACATACCTGTGGTGAAATGCCAACACCCCACAATACCCCATTTACTTTCATCTAGAATGTTCCACCATCAGTCTATAAAATTTTACCTCACCATTCATGTTTTGTATGCTCTACCTGTTCTCCCTTATCTTCTTATCTTCCCAACAACACCACGAGGCAGGTTATTATTATTATTAGCTTCATTTATAGTCCACCTTTCTTATTGGGATTCAAGATGGATTACAAATTAAAGCCCTATATGGTCATGGACCTACATACCTCAGGGACTGCCTTTCCCCACACGTTCCCCAGAGAGCACTACGACTGGGGTCCCAAAACCGCTTGGCCCTACCGGGCCCTAGAGAAACCAGGCTGGCTGTGACTAGGGCCAGGGCTTTTTCAGTGGCAGCTCCGCACTGGTGGAATGAGCTCCCGGAGGACATCAGGGCCCTGCGGGACCTCTTACAGTTCCGCAGGGCCTGCAAGACGGAGCTCTTCCACCAGGCCTTCAATTAGGGAGCCGTATCCAAGAAATTGTAGCCCTGGTCCAACAGTAACGACATTGTCAACAACCAGCTAACCCAGACTATGCTATTGGCTGGTTGTTGTCTGAGGATGCTGCTAAGCCCGCCATCTGACATAAACTTGCACTTTATATTTTATAATATTTATAATTGTATTGCTCTGTTTTTATCTAATTCTGTTTTGTTTTATATTAATGTGAGCCGACCTGAGCCTGCCTCAACAGGGAGGGCGGGATATAAATTAACTGAATGAATAAATAAAATAAATATAAATAATAAAATATAGTAAGAACTAGGGTGTGATCACATGAGCAGTTTGGCCCAATGTAGCCACCCCTGCCCTCCAGATCAAATGGGCATCATCAAGCATTCACATCTGACTCCCGTGCCCCACTCATCCCTACCTCACACTAAAATGACTCCTACGCGGATTAAATAGCCCCTGGCAAATTCGGGTGGCTACCTTGGCGAGGCACTTCCATGGTGGGTTTTCGGGCATCTGATTGCCCAGGCACGCCATGGAAATGCATGAGAAGTGTGTGTGATCATTCCATTCCGTTTTTGGTGCATCCTCCCCCCCCCAACTCCACTCCACTATGCATTTCAGTGCCCCATAGAACACGGCCAGGAGTGCGTGTGCACTTGTCTGCTTCTGGCATACACAGCAGGACTTAGAAGAAAAAGTCCTGGCACAGGTCCATGTTTGCAGTGCTTTAGCGATGTGAATGGCCAACCATGGGCCCACGGCACTATGATGCCAGCTTAGGGGACACTATCTGATCAACGCAAAATGTCCCAAAATCTAGCCAGTTATTTTGAGCTGATATACTGCCATGGCAAACTGCTTGTGTGACCACACCCCTAGTCAGTCGACCAGCAAACAAATTACAAACTATGATAAAACATTTGAATCTAGCAGCAAAGGCTCCCAGTAAAACAGAGGAATGCAACGGGAGTGGGCAGATTACAGATATGAGAAAGACTATTCAGTAAATCTGTATTTTTAGTATAAAATAGACTTAATTTTTTATCATAACAGCAGAGATCCTTAACAAAATAAAATAACGCAAAGGGACTGGGACTGAAGAATCGGAAAAACAGCACAAGCAAAAAAAAGCTGTCTTGGGCTCCAAAACAATTGACATAGGTTTGTCCCTTATATAAAACAATTCATTCCATGTGATTAACACATGGAATTCACTGCCACAGGAGGTGGTGGCGGCTACAAGCATGGGCAACTTCAAGAGGGAATTAGATAAACACAAGGGGGGGACCCGCGATACTCGCGGGAGAGGGGGAACTCCACAACTATGAGGAAGAGGAGGAAGCAG
>NW_015177011.1:1627066-1627291 GCF_001447785.1 Gekko japonicus
ACCTCCAGCATACTTAGCTGACTATGAGTGTGGCAACCTGTTTGAAACTGCCTGAAAATACAATGATGCATGTATATACCGTTGTGAATGTATTGCCTTAACTTAGGGGGGAGGAATTGTTATGTATTAACAGCATAACATGAATCGCTCAATATACTTTCCATGTTGAGCTTCGAGCCGGCCAAGGCTCCGTCAGTGCGAACATTCTATTGGTCGCTTCAAAAA
>NW_015177011.1:1627361-1627567 GCF_001447785.1 Gekko japonicus
GGTATGTTTAAAAGGAGCCCAGCTCCAATGTTAGGTTGTTCTGATTCCTAAATGCGTTTGTGTGCTTGTTCGAATAAAGCTGAATCACTAGCTGAAATCACTCTACGGGTCTTTGTTAGTGCGATCTAACATTGTTTGTTGTCAAAACCCAGGGCTTTTTTTGTAGCAGGAACTCCTTTGCATGCTAGGCCACACATCCCTAATGT
>NW_015177011.1:1627643-1636845 GCF_001447785.1 Gekko japonicus
AAAACAATGTCCAGTCAGAAGGGTGATCATTGTATGGTTGACAACTTCCAGGTGGTAGCTAGAGATTTCCTGCCGTTACAACTGATCTCCAGGTGACAGAGGGAAAGATGTTACATAGACTGGCTATTTTAAAACAATGTCCAGTCAGAAGGGTGATCATTGTATGGTTGACAACTTCCAGGTGGTAGCTAGAGATTTCCTGCCGTTACAACTGATCTCCAGGTGACAGAGATAACCTGGAGAAAATGGCTGCTTTGGAAGGTGTACTCTATGGCATTAAACCCAATTGAAGTCCCTCCCCTCCCCACCCTCCTCAGAAGCCACCCCCCAAATCTCCAGGTGTTTCCCAACCTGGAGCTGGCAACCCTAGTAATCAGTAATCTCACTTTGCCTATCTATCAACAGTTGGGAACAGCCCTGGATCACTGTGAGTGGGTGCTGGTAACATGAGAAGAGGCAGCTTTGGGTAGAACTAACACTTTCATTGCCATGTAGATTTTGATGGGACAATGGGGCTTATAGAGGAACTTTTCACAAGATGTATATGCCAACAAGAAAAGGCAGGCCAGCTTTTATTATGATGTAAATGAAAGATTTTCCTCTCAATGATGACTTTTTAGGTTGGTACCAAACTATGTACTGTGTCTGACTCAGACATTTACATACCTGTGGTGAAATGCCAACACCCCACAATACCCCATTTACTTTCATCTAGAATGTTCCACCATCAGTCTATAAAATTTTACTTCACCATTCATGTTTTGTATGCTCTACCTGTTCTCCCTTATCTTCTTATCTTCCCAACAACACCACGAGGCAGGTTATTATTATTATTAGCTTCATTTATAGTCCACCTTTCTTATTGGGATTCAAGATGGATTACAAATTAAAGCCCTATATGGTCAGGGACCTACATACCTCAGGGACTGCCTTTCCCCACACGTTCCCCAGAGAGCACTACGACTGGGGTCCCAAAACCGCTTGGCCCTACCGGGCCCTAGAGAAACCAGGCTGGCTGTGACTAGGGCCAGGGCTTTTTCAGTGGCAGCTCCGCACTGGTGGAATGAGCTCCCGGAGGACATCAGGGCCCTGCGGGACCTCTTACAGTTCCGCAGGGCCTGCAAGACGGAGCTCTTCCACCAGGCCTTCAATTAGGGAGCCGTATCCAAGAAATTGTAGCCCTGGTCCAACAGTAACGACATTGTCAACAACCAGCTAACCCAGACTATGCTATTGGCTGGTTGTTGTCTGAGGATGCTGCTAAGCCCGCCATCTGACATAAACTTGCACTTTATATTTTATAATATTTATAATTGTATTGCTCTGTTTTTATCTAATTCTGTTTTGTTTTATATTAATGTGAGCCGACCTGAGCCTGCCTCAACAGGGAGGGCGGGATATAAATTAACTGAATGAATAAATAAAATAAATATAAATAATAAAATATAGTAAGAACTAGGGTGTGATCACATGAGCAGTTTGGCCCAATGTAGCCACCCCTGCCCTCCAGATCAAATGGGCATCATCAAGCATTCACATCTGACTCCCGTGCCCCACTCATCCCTACCTCACACTAAAATGACTCCTACGCGGATTAAATAGCCCCTGGCAAATTCGGGTGGCTACCTTGGCGAGGCACTTCCATGGTGGGTTTTCGGGCATCTGATTGCCCAGGCACGCCATGGAAATGCATGAGAAGTGTGTGTGATCATTCCATTCCGTTTTTGGTGCATCCTCCCCCCCCCAACTCCACTCCACTATGCATTTCAGTGCCCCATAGAACACGGCCAGGAGTGCGTGTGCACTTGTCTGCTTCTGGCATACACAGCAGGACTTAGAAGAAAAAGTCCTGGCACAGGTCCATGTTTGCAGTGCTTTAGCGATGTGAATGGCCAACCATGGGCCCACGGCACTATGATGCCAGCTTAGGGGACACTATCTGATCAACGCAAAATGTCCCAAAATCTAGCCAGTTATTTTGAGCTGATATACTGCCATGGCAAACTGCTTGTGTGACCACACCCCTAGTCAGTCGACCAGCAAACAAATTACAAACTATGATAAAACATTTGAATCTAGCAGCAAAGGCTCCCAGTAAAACAGAGGAATGCAACGGGAGTGGGCAGATTACAGATATGAGAAAGACTATTCAGTAAATCTGTATTTTTAGTATAAAATAGACTTAATTTTTTATCATAACAGCAGAGATCCTTAACAAAATAAAATAACGCAAAGGGACTGGGACTGAAGAATCGGAAAAACAGCACAAGCAAAAAAAAGCTGTCTTGGGCTCCAAAACAATTGACATAGGTTTGTCCCTTATATAAAACAATTCATTCCATGTGATTAACACATGGAATTCACTGCCACAGGAGGTGGTGGCGGCTACAAGCATGGGCAACTTCAAGAGGGAATTAGATAAACACAAGGGGGGGACCCGCGATACTCGCGGGAGAGGGGGAACTCCACAACTATGAGGAAGAGGAGGAAGCAGCTGCCCCCCAGCTGCCCCCGGAGCTCGGATTTAGATATCTGCACTCACGGGGGCAACTTCGCTATTAGTATAAGGATATGGAGCAGAGGTGCATCAGTGGCTATTAGCCACAAGGTATAGATAGGAACTCTCAGTCTGGGGCAAATGATGCTCTGTATTCTTGGTGCTTGGGCGGGGCAACACTGGGAGAACTGCTAGTGAACTGGCCCCACTGCTGGACCTCCTGATGGCACCTGGTATTTTTGGCCATTGTGTGACAGAGTGTTGGGCTGGATGGGCCATTGGCCTGATCCAGCATTGGCTTCTCTTATGTTCTTATGTTCTTAAGATTCTTGATCAAACAAAACCGTTGTCCGAGAATTGTTGTCTAAGGCAATGATCGATCAATATAAGAAAAGTTGCACAATAGAAGCATGGGCGTCTTCCTGATAGCCTCGGGCAGTTGGCTCTCTACCCTGTGACTTATGTTCTTATGTTCTTAAGATTCTTGATCAAACAAAACCGTTGTCCGAGAATTGTTGTCTAAGGCAATGATCGATCAATATAAGAAAAGTTGCACAATAGAAGCATGGGCGTCTTCCTGATAGCCTCGGGCAGTTGGCTCTCTACCCTGTGAGCTTGGTGGCAGGGAGGGGATTTGAACCTGCATTTCCCCAGGCCTTGCCAGGCTCTCTAACAAATATATAACACTTGCTCTTAAAAGCACACCCCAAATAAGAACTGGAAGCCAGAGAATCTTACCCTCTCTGGTGACAGATACAGTTACTTCATGCCAGAGGCAGCCTTGACCATGTAGTGCACTATAGCAAGTGCCATGCTATGCTTCAATAATTCTGTTTGTATTGAGCAAAATGTGTTTAATTTTAAAACCACATGCAACCTAAGAGAGGGCTATTTGGTAGCTACTGTCACATAAGATGGATGTGGCTGCACGCGTTTCACGTTCTTATGGTAATAGATGCTGCGATATGAGTTGTGGTGGCTGCTCTGATGTAGTTATACCAACACTGATGATAAGCCTAAACTGGCTTGATGGATGTGGCAAACAACAGAACGATTCATTTGTGGGGCAATGCCTAGAAGCACATCTGTGTAAAAATCCTGTACAATATGTACAACTAAATCATCAATCCCAATCCTTGGTTTTAGTGGAGACAGCCAAAGCTCAACAGGAGAACACAGACTTTGCAGGTGTAAGGAATCAGTCCACATCATACCCAGGAAAAGGATGCCTCAGGTTCAGAGCTCTGCTTTTGAGGCTCTAAGGAGCTGCTGCTGATGATGACAGTGGACAGTATTGGACTACAGGAACCCCAACGGGTCTGGTGGAGTGCCAGCAGCTTCAGGTGTTCCTCTTACAGCAAATGCTGGAGCCTTCAGCTCAAGTGGTCAAGCCCATCACTTCACCTGCCTGAGCGGCCTGGATTATGCTTGCAATTCAAACATTTCACTGGGTGTGTTAATCCTGGGCTATTTCCTTCATAACTCTTTAATTGCTGCATGTGTTGCTCTAAGAACAGCCATTGGTATTTCCTGTTCTTTGGGTAGAATTTCTGTTTATGCATTGCCTTGTCTTTTTTAACATTAAGGAAAGTCTTAGTATTTTACACTACTAAGGGGAGCACTGTTTGGATCACTGGTTGTATTATTCATGGTACATTTCCTCTGCCTTTTCTCCCTGCTAGGTTTACTTACACACACAAACACACCTTCCCCTCTGACTTTTATAATAAAACTGCTTCTCAGTGAGAGACTACAGCTGGGAATGTCTGGTCTGATCACTGCACAGGGCGAGTGCACAATCCAACATGACAATGAGTTGACAAAATCAAAATCCTTCCATTTCCATTCATTATATGCTATAATTAAGTTTCTAATGAATAAAAAGGGAAGTATGTAGTGGCAAATATTTCTGACTTCCCATAATTTGCGATCACATGAATTTTTGGCTGCACTTCTTGGTTTGGTTCAAGAGGCCAGCAGCTGTGTTTGTTTTAAGGAATACAGGCTGGATTGTGCAGGTATTTGGCTGACACTTGAAACTTGCAAGAAGTACAGATCAGTGTTTTGCAAGCGTCTGATGGTTGCTAGTATCCCCACCCCCGAGTTCAGATTAGAAGCAAGTTTCACTTACTCCAGAAAAAGGTTTACCTGCCCTCAGAGGAGTCCACTCGCAGTGGTTCTGTTTGGGTCACAGATCTGATCGAAATGAGGGAAACCCAGGGCAGTGACCTGTGCAGAGACACAATAGGCAGCCTCCATGCACTTTTGTCCAGATTTTTGAGAAACAGTGGAAACTGGCAGTATCAAAAGGAGGTGATGACACTGGCTAGTACTAACAGGTACTTTGCTGCATCTCTGTGTTGGGCAGTGATTGAAGAATCTAGTAACGCCCAATCCCAGGGCTTTTTTTGTAGAAAAAGTCCAGCAGGAACTCATTAGCATAATAGGCCACACCCAGCAGCAGAAACCCATTAGCATATTAGGCCACACACCCTGACTGCACCACTCATTAGCATATTAGGCTGCATTCCCATGTTACCAGAAGTGTGGTCATCCAGCCACACCCACCTTTTGCTTCTTATTCTGTTTACCTTGTTTGGTGTCAAAACCCAGGGCTTTTTTTGTTGCAGGAACTCCTTTGCATGTCAGGCCACACACCCCTAATGTAGCCAATTCTAATGAGTTCCTGCTGTTGGGTGTGGCCTGTTATGCTAATGAGTTCCTGCTGGGTGTGGCCAACTTGTGAGCCAGCCGGAACTCCATTCCTGTGCGTTCCTGCCCAAAAATAGCCCTGCCCAATCCAGTGATGTGGCAAAATGACCTTCAGCAGAGGCCGATTAGAAGGAAGCAAAGCAAATTCATGTTGAGATATAGTGGGCAGCCTCGTCTATGGGAAAGTACTTTGTGCCTATTTAAATAAGGAGACTTTAACGATTTTATTAATTTCTCACTGTACCATAGCAGCTCTTTCGTAGCGCACAGTTTTTGTGAATGAAGAGTATAAAGCCAGAAAACTACAGTTTTTGTGAATGAAGAGTATAAAGCAAGAATGTGTTCAGTAAAACTCACACAGCACTGATGCTGCTCCAGGACTTCATTAACATGACGCCCTAGCAGACATTGGGCTGGAGGATCGATCTTTTTATGAGTGTTCAGGGGTGCGTAGTGGAGCAGGGATGCACTGGAGCCCTGCTCAGAGAATTTTTTTTTCTTATCTAGAGCAATGAGGTCATCTGCTAGAGCTATTGGTGGAGACAAATTATTGCTTAAAAGCAATGTGTGCTTTCACCTGGTCCCAGGAGCAATTCCATCTTGGGGCTTGCAGTCTATGGGTTTTCAGGGGACAGTTTCATCCAGGAATTGTGTGTACACGCACAAAGCCAGACTTGCCTAGGATCTGCTTTCCCTTCCACGCCCACTTTACACAAGAAAGGGTAAAACTGGCATGATGACCATCTTCCGCCTTAACCCCACCCCTCCAACTCTTAACCCTCCAATCTTCTTGGTCGACACAAATCCAAAGAGGCCCATTTGTTCCTTTCCCCTCACCACCCTCCTTTCTTAAAACTGCTCCCATCTTTCTTCTATCCCAGGTAGGAAAAGCTCTTCATCTACATTCTCTTGTCACAGTCCTCAAAACAAGTTTGTAAGGTGGGATAATATCAACTGGCTATATTGAAAAAGTGGCTTGCTTAAGCCCATCTAGCAAATCGACTGATTTAAACTAGTAACTTTCCAAACAATTTGTTAGTCACCACTGTGAAGCACGTATGTAGCTTCCTGAAGCAAACACACTGGAATGGTATTTGAGTTTCACAGCAGTGCTACGCCTCCCAGGGGGGATCCATCTGGGACATAACCTAATTTGCCACTCACTCCAAGGAACTCTCTTTAATGAAAGAAATCTGTAAGTTGTATTTAATTATTGTCCTACAGTTTTATTGGAGTGTGTGGCTACAGGGCTATACAGGTATACCTCTAGTGTGTCATGTAGAAGTGCAGTAGCTCTTTGAACATTTACCAAGCCACCCCTGTAAACTGTTCCTACTCTGCTGTTACACTCCTCAGCATGCTGCAGTAAGGGACAGGACAGCCTGTTTCCTGAGACTTCCTGCTGGAGATTCTGACAGTGGTCTTTTTCCTCTGGAACCACGCGTCTTTCCTCTTAGACTCATTGCTTCTGATACAGCATAGGCTGTTGGGCTTTGTAGTGAGTATATTTTGCTCGAATGCATTGCAAGTCACAGACAAGACCGTGATGTTGCTTGGGAAATTCAAATTGGCTGGAAGAACAGGATCTGCAAAGAACCTCGGATGATTTATTGATGCTCAGCTTCTCTAGCTGACAAATTGTACTTTGGAGAGACAAGCAAGCATGGTGTCAAACTCTGTCTCTAGTTTGCCATTATTTGTAAGGGGAGGGAAATTCCCAAAGGGGGCTGAGTGCGTGTGAACCGCTCTATTGTAGATGCTGTAACTCTTCGTCCCAAGCTACCTCCCTAGTTCAGGGATGACCTTCAAACAAAGACTGTGCCGGCTTGCCTTACAGATAAAGAAACCACATATTTACAGGTGTGTGTTGGGGGGGGGAGTGAGCACAAAAGCTAGGTGGGATGATTGTGAAGTGGGACTCTGAACTGTCTATATCTCAGTTCTGACATGGTACTGAACTAGCCTGGAATATGATTATATCTCAATAAACAAATCACTGCCAAAGAGAGTGTTGTTGAGAGTAACTCCATCCAGGAGTCTGACACATGGTTATTGTTTGCATTTTATATGGTGTGTGTGTGTGTGACAGCTTAGAGGGAACATTGGTAGTGAGCACAAAAGCTAGGCAGGATGATTGTGAAGTGGGACTCTGTTTGAACTGTCTATATCTCAGTTCTGACATGGTACTGAACTAGCCTGGAATATGATTATATCTCAATAAACAAATCACTGCCAAAGAGAGTGTTGTTGAGAGTAACTCCATCTAGGAGTCTGACACAGGGTCATTGTTTGCATTTTATATGGTGTGTATGCATGCGTGTGTGTGTGAACAAGCACACTAAAAGGCAAAGGTCTGGTTTTCAGAAATAAAAGCTAGATTTCCTCCTGAATTGTATCACTTCAGACTGCAGGTGGATACTCACATGATGGCTTGGTCTCCCATACAAATCTATCGGCTATGCAGGGGAGGGAGGGCTAGAAATCAAATAAAATATCTACCTACCTACCTACTTTTGCATGTAGAAAACTAGACCCCGGGCAGAAGGGTTCTAGCAGAAGAATGTGCATGTTTTCTGTGTGGAAGGAATTTTTGTGTGTGTGGAAAAATATTCAGCCACAGTGTTTTGCACCCTCTCCCCCTGCCTCATCTGTTATTTCTTTGCTTTAAAGTGTCCTCTCCTGAAGTAGCTTTTATTTAAAACAAAAAAGGGCCACACGCTGCAGGTGCATGCTTTTCTTCGGCATGTGTTGCTTGGCCATGAAACTGGCAGATCAACAGCAGAGGATTTTCACAGATGCCACTGGAAGTGTTTTTGAGCTTCACTTGCACCACCCTGGCATGCATATAGAACAGAATGCAGAACAGTTATGTTTAAAATAAAACCTATTGTTCAGCCAAGGTTGATTTTGCATTTGCAAAACTGATTTAAGTTAACTACCCAATAGGAATATCAAGCTGCCCTGAGCCCGTTCGTGGGGTATAAATACAATTAATTAATTAATTAAATTGGATCAATACAGCGAACAATGCTCTGCCCGCACACTAGAACATACATTCTAATTATGAATGCTCTCTAGAACGTGGTAGTATAAGTGTGCTGGGTACCTACTGGATAGTCCCCGTGACACACACGTTATGAACCATATAACCCCCCCCCCATTTCTATGATTTAGTGTAAACGTCTAAAAGGTTGTATTTATTATTTTACTTCCTTATTTCTCTAGGGTCTGTTTCACAGGAGCACTCAAATACAGAAATACGCATGAAGCCCGTAAAGAAATGGCAGTGCCCAGCAATGCTACCCTTTCTCTTTGTAGCTATATGCCACCATTCATGTACCATTTGTTTTTAAAATGTTTGTGGTCCTAGCATATCTAGAAAGAGACAGGGCAGGAAGGCCAGCTGGACAAGACAAGTCTGCACTCTTCTTTGCCTCTCTTGCACGGTATCCCTTCCTGTGTTTTGGTCTGCACCAATACATGACTTAGAGTGCATATGGGAGAGACACTATTTCATACAGTGAGCCTGATTTGTGACATAGTTGCAAAACCAAAAATGGGTTAGTAGACTCTCATGGTTATAAGGCACATTGAGATGAATCATCACTTGGGGAATTAAAATATGGGATAAATCTATCAAGGCTCCCATCCTTTTAAAATAGCAGCTGTCAATCCAGTCCAGTGGTATAGTGGTGGAAAAACTATTTCATGCAAAAACAAGCAAACAAACAAGTAAAAAGCTCTTAGAGGAGCAAAGAAGACAGATGTAAAGATCTATCCTCTGTCCATGAAGACTGGGTCTTGATATGGACACCGCTGTGTACAGGTAAGCTGACCCACAGGTAAAGCTGTGAATCCACCAAGGCAAAGCCAAGAGACATCTGAATATGCATGCACATCCACCTTGTTCAACATGACCCTCAGTAAATCCAGCCTGTGTAGCTGGTCATTCACACTTTCATTGATCTGCCAAGGTGTTTCCCCTGTTGCCAA
>NW_015177011.1:1637748-1660620 GCF_001447785.1 Gekko japonicus
TGTTTCTTTTTTTAATAAATGGCATTCCTTCCTTAAAGGTAATTAAAATAAGATCATGCTAAGTTATCATATGCTTCTCCGCAGACTTTATAAGATTTATAAAATGTATGAAGGGAAATACTGCAAATACTTAAATAAGGCTCTGATCACACGTACAATTAGCCACGCGAGAGGGACGAATGCCGGGCGGATTTAACATCTGGCAAGCGTTGCGCCCCCGCCCCCAACCTGTACCGCCCGGCCAAAGCTGCGGAGTAAAAAGGTACCTCGGAAAGTGCAGTAGCAATAGTTTGCAACAGGCCGCAGATAGACTGACTCGGTCTGATCGCTCCAGCACACTTCTACTGCCTCCTCGTTGAAGCACATCGAAACGTGCCAACAGAAAAAACCCTGGGTTTACCGCCGTTGCGTCTGATCGCCATAGTGGCGCGTCAAATTGCGACTGTGCGAATAGCCTCCCCCCCGGTGTTATCTGGTACGTGTGACCGCAGCCTATAAAGAGTATTTTATCACATGGTTTTTAGCCATTAGATGCTGGGAAATGGTCTCCAAAGTAATTAATGAAACAGCTGGGTAGAGTTGCTTGTAATATTCTACAGTAGTCTGTTAAATCATTTGGAGGTTTGTAAAGCATTATGTAAAATTAGTCCCTACCCATTGCAACATGGGGGGAGTGATGAGAATAACGATGTAAATGTATGACTGATGCACGCCCTGTCACGGGGATCTGTCCCTGTGTCTTTTGTCAGCTGCCACTGGACTTGGTGCTTGAGCTAAGGCACTTAGGGGGGTGAAATTGCCCAGGCTTGGGCTCCTCCTGCCTCAAACTGGGTTAGAACCAGCAGCATGCTCCAACCAGAAAAGCCACAGTAAAAAGTACCTTTCAAGTGCCAAAACAGTCCCTCACGGCTGTTTCAGCACTTGAAAAGGCTAGGGACGACGACAATATTGCCTGGTCCCATGGCACCACAGGCAAAGGCATTGCACCACACCCTCATGGCAATTTTAAATGGCCCAAGTTCACCTCTAAAGCGGCATTGTCATCCATGGATCAGACTGTAATGTCTAGTTCGGCCCTAGTAGCACCATCCCTCACCTTTTCAGATGTGTGTGTGTGTCCAAAGTGCCATCCAGTCACAGCCGACTTATAGCAACCCCACAGGGTTTTCAAGGCAAGTGATTAAGCAGAGGTGGTTTGCTGTTGCCTTCCTCTGCAAAGCCTTCCTTGGTGGTTTCCCCTACAAGTAACCAACTCTGCTTAAGTTACAAGGTCTAATGAGATTGGGCTATACTGTACCATCCTACGTCCCATTCAGATGTGAGGGAGTGCTTAATAATGGTTTCAGAGATGGCAGTGATTCCTTGGACAATAGCCCTGAGCTGGTGAGTGATCCAAGGTGGAGTTCTCCTGATAGAAATCAAGGTGTAATGTATCCAGTCCAGACCAGTCCAGACAAGTCCACAAAGCCTGGCAGAGAATGGAAGAATGAGCATCAGCACATCTTTGAAGAAACGGGGCATCCTCTGATAGCAAGCCCCGCTCCAGAATGTGCCGAGAGGAAGTCCATGAAGTAGATGAGCAGCTGACAAGTGTTGGGATTCAGTAGCTCCGGATCAAGAGTCTGCCTGTAAGCAGGAGGAATAAATACAGTGACTATAAAAACGCTGGGGAGAGGAAGTGCAGGTGGAAACTCAAGAGAGGAAGCCTATCGGTCAGGAGGTCAGTGGCAGCCTGTAGACATGCATTGAGGAGGGGGGACCACCCAAGTTTATGTTCATAGACACCTTGTAAAGGTCTAATTAGAAAGGATCAGGTTGGAGCTTCCCACGACTGGGATGACAGAAACAAAGCAGGACGCCAAATTGTGTGTCATCCCTATAAAAGTGGCAAAATATGCATGTACTCCTGGAGAACCAGCTCGGTGTAGTGGTTAGTATGCCAGACTAGGATCCGGGTGGAACAGGTTCAGATCCCCACTCTGCCACGGAAGCTTTTAGGATGACTTTGGGCCAGTCGCACATTCTCAGCCTAACTCACCTAACATGGTTGTTGTGAGGATAAGCTGAAGGAGGAGAGAATGACGTCAGCCACTTTGGGTCCCCACCGGGGAGAAAAATGGGGTATAAATAAATAAATTAAGGACCTTTTGCAGCTTGAACCAAGGCATGAGTCAGAATAGGCCAGGATGGAGTCTGTACATGGTTAGCAAAAAATGGAGAAATGGGAGCACTGGTAGTAGTGGAAGAAGCCTGTGGGTTTGGCGTACCATGATGCCAACAAGAAAAGGCAGCAGACCCTGGCAACTGGCAACTACGCTGAAAGATAATTTGATTGGGACTCCCATGTGATCTTCATGGAGAGATGCCCAGAGATTCTTTGTCGAGAGGAGAGAATTGCTACAGAAATTCACACAGCCTCTGCATCCCATCGGCAGAACAGATATTGTTGGGGGTGAATACAACTTTAAAATCAATTAGGAATGTTACAGACTATCCAGATACTCAATATCTGAGACCAATTAGAATTTCTTGACTGGGACAGAAAATAATTTTGCTTGAATTGACAGTAGCAAAATATTTATAGGGGACTGGCAGAAGTATAGCCACAAAGGAGCTTGCTGTTATTCTTTGGAAGGAAGGGACGAGCAGACTGTTTTGATAGCTTCTCTGCAGCAGAGGCTGATTGATATTTGGAACATCTAGGAGGAAGAAGTCCTAACTGCAAGATCTGTTGGTATTTGGGAACAGCAGGAAACCCAGTTTAGTTACAGAGTGTGCTGTGACAGCTTTTATTGGGGGGAAAATCAAACCTATTTCAGATGTTGGTGCACAGTCAATATCTATGAAGTGTAATGGCACAATGGATCTGTCTGCCTCACTCTACTCATCCTAGACACTCCATTCATCTTGAAAAATTGACTAAGTAGGGGGGGATGGGGGATGAAAGAGACAGAGGGGTATCTTAATGTAAACAAATGTGTTACTGAGACTGAGAAGTGGCTTGGGGTAAAGGCATAAATCTCTTTAGGTTTTGCTAATGGGGATGCTCTGAATGGGGGGTGGTGTGAGCTAGTTTCTATTTAATGGTGATGGTAAGACTGATTATGTATTCTGATTGCTTATATCAGAGGCAAGGAAAATATGTTTGTAAATGATAAATGGTTAGCTGCCTAGTATATTCTCAACTTTTCGTTCATTTATCTTCTATAGCCAGAACAATCTATAGGCTGGCCATAATTTGTCCAGAGACCAGAACTTCTTCCTGAAAGGGATGGGGTGGTATTACAGCTTTTATTACACTGATTGTTTGCTAATAACCAGGAATGATATTTCCTGGATGGAAGCTGAAAAGTACGCAGAGAGGCGAGTGATTTCAGCAAGTGTACTTTATTAGTGAAGAACAAGACAACATGAACCAGCTCGCAGGCCTGCTTATATCCCCCATGAAACCACCACCCAGAACACCCCCCCATCCCAATAGGTTATTTACAGTGGCCGAGAGTTCCATAGGCTCTCAGCCAGGACACTAGCTCTCGGATACGTGCGGGCTAGGATCTGCTTAGTCCTTTGTTATGTGGAGCGAAGCTCGACGTTAGCGCTTGACTGTGTGGAGCCCAACACGGCCACGCGGTCAGACTGGATACCTTACAGAAGCTAAGAAATGTTTCTGAATGAGATGTATTTATTTGCAGTACTGGGTCTGAGACCTATGATTTGAGGCTGTTTGTGTGTGGGAACAGCAGACAGAAACAATGTTACAGTGAACACATGTACATCCTGCCTGCACACACATACTTGTTTGTAAGAAAGAATCAACATAAATTCACTTTAAAAATGAAACTGGGGACCAGTTGTTAGCCCAGACGTTTTATATTGGGCTATTTCTGGACTATGTTATATTAATACAGCTTGATGGAGAGGGCTAATAAAGAGACTGTGTAATAAAAGGTCACGTTGAGGGCGCCCAGTGAGGAAACTATGTCAGCTGAAGATGTTGATCTGCTGACCCATATCGCTCCAGAGGTGCTCCTCGTGTCTCTCGCTTACCATGTGTATGCAAACACAGGTTTTACAGCAAACACAGAAAACTCATTAAGTAGCTCAGACTCCCAGTCTCCACATGAGAGGCTCATCCCGAACCCCCCCACTCCACCAGACGGCAAAGTCCTTCCATTCCACATGGAGAATCCTGCCCGGGTCACCGATGAGTCAGCCACATTGTCCCAGGACTCACCTCTCCCCCCCCCCAGGTACCAACGGTCAAGGTAGCCAATAAAATTGAAATTGGCCCCCGCTAGCCAATCCCAGACCACATGTACCCAAACCCTTGCTTCGCTTTACATTCTAGTCTGCAGCTAGAGTGCTACACGTGTTCTCAGCCGGTCTGATTACACGTGCTTTCCCCATTTATATTTTCCTCCCTACCCTAATACCTCCCGCTGGAAGATTTAGGAGCTGCGCATCGCCTGAGGTAAATATCTCCCACCAACGATAGCCTGCTAATGCGAATGTCCTATTCCAAATCTCTCTGTTTTTACTTAGTTCTTGTGTGTGTGTGTGTATGTAATTGTGTGCATTGAGTGATTCTTAGTAAACTAAAGAGAATTTTATTTCTGCCTCTGTCTCTTCATTGGGAATGTATTGGTGCAGCCCATCCTTTGTATACAATTGACCTGAACCCGATTAAACTGTTCCAATTGTCTCTCCTAGAGAGCAATTCGGCTAACACAGTACCTGGATGAATGTTCAGCTGTGTAAGTGTTGACTGTAACATAGGAATTACTAAATGCACAAAGAACCATCAAGTGTACACATGTACATGGATAGTACATGTGTTCGCTGTAACGTGTAAACAAGGGCTAGTATAAATATGGGACACATGGAAATGCACACAGCAGAGTGTTTAAAGCAGGGAGATGAACTGGATTTAAAGCTACCTGGAAGGCTGAAGAGGTCCACACTGTTGCATTCAGAAACTGATGCAGGAGAAGCAGTTGTGCTGTCTACTACAGAACTCTATTCCCACCATACTCTTTGCAGACAAAACAATTATCATAAATAAGTCTCTAGTGATTGTCCAATGGAAACCAAATCCTTTAGCACTTCCCTTATGGCTCTCATTGCTTGGGGAAATTGGGAGAATTTAACAATATGGTAAAAATTCTATGCACTGTTTTTGCCTTCATGAGATCACTATCTCATATACTCTTTCAAAGAAGGCTGGAGCAGGGGGTAAAACCCTAGAAAAATAAAGAAACAAAAAAGAATGCTCCAGTCCCTTGCTGCATTCCAGGAATGCCTCCTTTTCCTATGACATTTCCCTGCCACTGATCCTCCTTCCTTGTCCAGCCCCCTTCCCACATGTGCATATGCATGGACATCGCTGTACTGAAAGAATGGACAGGATAATTCCCAAAGGACTGTGTTTTTGTGTTGCTGATGTTGTCTCTTTCTAATGGAGCTCTGGGAAATTTAAAAGTAAGAATCTGAAATATTCTCATTGCTACTTGTCTTTGAAACACTTTCAAGCAAATTTTCTTATTTATTTATTTATTTATTAAAATGGATAAAATATTTATTATAACTAATAATTTAACAGAAGAAGAAGAAGAGAAGAAGAAGAGATTGGATTTATACCCCACCCTTCACTACTTGAAGGAGTCTCAGAGCGGCTTACAATCCCCTTCCTTTCCCCTCCCTACAATAGACACCCTGTGAGGCAGGTGGGGCTTAGAGAGCTCTCTTGAGAACTGCCCTTGAGAGAACAGCTCTGAAATAACTTATGACTGACTCAAGGTCACACCAGCAGCTGCATGTGGAGGAGTGGGGAATCAAACCTGGTTCTCCCAGATGATCAACAACCAACCATACTTCCCAAACTAGACTCCTCATCAGAGCAGCAGTCCAATCCACCAGCTCATGTAGCTTCTCCTGTATAGTCAATTCCACCATCTTTGCTGTCATTTTCTTATATTATTGATTCTCTGGATGTGACCTATTACAACATGTTGGACATAAGAATCCTTTTGGGTCTGTATCCAACCTTTGGTGGAACAATATTTCCTTTGCAGAAGAGGGGGGCAGTAATTTCCTGTAATTGTCCCTCCCGCTGCAGAGCTCCATTTTGCCCCCTGTGCTGTTCCTAAGGGCCCACTAAGCAAGTAGCAATTCTAGGGGGTAAGGAGGAGTGGGAAGTGAGAAAACCCCACTATGCAAAACCTGAGGATGGCTGGATGCACGTCTCACTGAGCATAGAAAATTTTTCCTGTGGCTGGGTAAGTTGTTTTTCAGAGTCTTCCAAACCTACAATTAGATGTAGTCTAACCTATAGCAGAAAACAGCTCATCACACCCTTTCTCACTGCCAACATAGGAGAATATAGGATAGGCACGTTGGTGGGTTCTTGTGGCCTGGTTCACTTGCACTGACCAAGCCCTGATTATATCTGTGCAGGACTTGAAACACTTGAAGAGCAGACGCGCAAATTGGCAGTAGAAGCCAGGCTACTCATACTTTTGCTGATACTTCTGTACATGTTGTTTAGCAAGTGTGCCTTGAGATCCCTTAGGCATTTCTGTTTGAAGTAACAGAAGCAGAAGGTGCTGAGAAGGCAAGGGAAAGACAGAATCTACCCACTGTCACAGAAATCTATGGTACTAACAGCTATGAAGCCTCACTTGTTTAACATTCCATGGTCACATTGTTTCTAACATGACTGTATTTAGGTTTATCTGCCAGCATTTTTTCCTTAGCAAGAGCTACACTCATTTTTTTTTAAATTACAAATTTTGTAGCTGTCTTAATCTGACCTCTGACCCAGTGAAAGAGCGGCTTTGTTA
This sequence comes from Gekko japonicus, assembly GCF_001447785.1. Lineage (NCBI taxonomy): Eukaryota > Metazoa > Chordata > Lepidosauria > Squamata > Gekkonidae > Gekko > Gekko japonicus. The sequence goes on from NW_015177011.1 coordinate 1,644,588, forward strand.
TGGCAACTTGGGAATTCGTTCTGTAATGCTGAAGGAATTTTAAATAGCCAAATATGTCTTTATTAAATTTATTCAGGTGACCAGGTTCATATGTTAAAGAGAGTGCTTCGGTGCAAGGATGAACAGTGAGGTCTCATGACACAAGAGGTCATTGCCAATTACATTCTATTAAATGAAACATCATTCCTAAGAGCTGAAGAACAGGACTGCAAGAGGTACATCTTTGAAGGTCCCATTAGTGGGACCTTCCTAGGGGCCCTCTGCAGTTGCCAGATGGCTTTTGAGGGCTTTAAAAAAACTCAGTAATTACTAGAAGACTATAGTGGTATCAAGTTATAATGACTTATTGCCATGGTCTACTAGTTAGTATGATTTCCCAGCTGTCTTTTTCTTTTAAGTCTCTAGTCCTTAAATTTAGGGAGACATAACTGTTTATACAAGAGCTCCCTGCAGAACTGTCACAGTAAGGAAGCAACCCTCATCTTTTCCATCAGGAGACATTCTAGCTAACAGTCAATAAGGTATGTATTATGCACATATTTATGCATTTTTATTTATATTCCATTTTTATGCTCATTAACATTCAAATCTCCATAAATGTCTCAGTAAAAATGGGCAGGAACGCACAGGAACGGAGTTCCGGCTGGCTCCTGAGTTGGCCACACCCAGCAGGAACTCATTAGCATAATAGGCCACTCCCAATAGCAGAAACTCATTAGGATTGGCTACATTAGGGGTGTGTGGCCTAACATGCAAAGGAGTTCCTGCTACAAAAAAAAAGCCCTGGGTTTTGACGACAAACAAGGTAAACAGAATAAGAAGGGAAAGGTGGGTGTGGCTGTATGACCACACTTCTGGTAACATGGGGGTTTGGCCTAATGTGCTAATGAGTGGTGCTGTCAGGGTGTGGCCTAATATGATAATGAGTTTTGCTGTTGGGTGTGGCCTATTATGCTGATGAGTTCCTGCTGGGCTTTTTTTACAAAAAGAGCCCTGCTAAATGTCTCAGTAAAAACGGAGCTACAACAATTTCGATCTCTGTAGCTATCTATGGCATTTTTATTTCACCTATTCTCCAAGGAACTTGAGTAGATTTGTTAGGCTCCTCCTGGCAACCGGCAGGAGCAGGGGTAATTTCCTGCAGGAGCATACAGGAGTGGCGCCCAGGGGGCTGGCACATGCAACAAGCCCCACCCCCTGCTCCCAGCAGTCCTCAGTCACAGCAAGAAGCAGCCAGGTAAGTTTCAGAGCTCCCCCCGGTCCAAAACAGTCCAGTGGCACCTTTAAGACCAAGTTTTATTCAGGTACAAGCTCTCCCTCCTCTGCGAGGACAGATCTGCGTGTCCCCCCACCAATAGCTAGCAATCCAAAACAGTCCAGTGGAGCCTGAGCGGTGGATGTTGCCTTCTGACACACTTCCGGTGATGTCAGGGGGTGTGGCATATGGAAATAAGTTATGCTAATGAGTTATGCTAATGAGCTCCTGCACCTCTTTTTCTACGAAATGACCCCTGGGCAGGAGGGATTTACCTGCAGTGGGGGAAGGCCTAGCCCAGCATCGCAGTGATGTCACTGATAACCAGAAGTAATATCATCATGTTGCTGGCAATGTAGGGTACTCTGATATTTGGGCAAAAACTGTATGGCAGAAGCTGTATTTACTGTGAAGTTTTTGCCCAAATAGCAGAGTACCCCACGTCATTGGCTATATGGTGATAACATTTCCAGTGTGTACCAGAAGTGATATTGCCACATTGCCAGAGACATCGGTGCCACACCAGTCTAGGCCTCCCCACACTGCTAGTAACTCCCTCCACCAGCCAGTTGATTGACAGCTCAGGGTAGCACATTTTATTTATGTTACTTACACTATTTACAGCATATATGGTTCCCTCCTCCCCATTTTATCCTTACATAAAAACATAAGAGAAGCCATGTTGGATCAGGCCAATGGGCCATCCAGTTCAACACTCTGTGTGACACAGTGGCCAAAACCCAGGTGCCATGAGATGGTCCACCAGTGGGGCCAGAACTCCAGAAGCCCTCCCACTATGGCCCCCCAAGCACCAAGAATACAGAGAATCACTGCCCCAGTCAGAGTGTTCCATCTGTTCCTTGTGGCTAATAGCCACTGATGGACCTCTGCTCCATGTGCTTATCCTGTGGCAGTGAATTCTATGTGTTCATTATTCTTGGTGAAGAAGTGCTTCCTTTTATCTGTTCCAAGCCTACTGCTCATTAATTTCATTGAGTGCCCACAAGTTCTTGTACGCTCAGGGTAGCACATTTTATTTATGTTATTTACACTATTTACAGCATATATGGTTCCCGCCTCCCCATTTTATCCTTACATAACAGAAGAGAAGCCATGTTGGATCAGGCCAATGGGCCATCCAGTTCAACACTCTGTGTGACACAGTGGCCAAAACCCAGGTGCCATGAGATGGTCCACCAGTGGGGCCAGAACTCCAGAAGCCCTCCCACTATGGCCCCCCAAGCACCAAGAATACAGAGAATCACTGCCCCAGTCAGAGTGTTCCATCTGTTCCTTGTGGCTAATAGCCACTGATGGACCTCTGCTCCATGTGCTTATCCTGTGGCAGTGAATTCTATGTGTTCATTATTCTTGGTGAAGAAGTGCTTCCTTTTATCTGTTCCAAGCCTACTGCTCATTAATTTCATTGAGTGCCCACAAGTTCTTGTACAGTGAGAAAGGGAGAAAAATACATCTTTCTCTGCCTTATCTATCCCATTCATAATTTTGTAAACTGCTATCATGTCACTCCTCAATCATTGTTTCTCCAACGTAAAAAGCCCCAAGCGCTTTAACTTTTCTTCATAGGGAAGGTGTTCCGTCCCCTTAATCATTTTACTTGCCCTTTTCTGTACCTTTTCCAATGCTATAATTGGCCACATGACCTGGAAGTGATGTCATCACTTCTGGGATGTCAAGATGACACTTTGGCATTTGGGCAAAAACTCTATGGTAAATTTGGCTTCTACCATAGAGGTTTTGCCCAAATACCAGAGCCTTACCCCAAACACCTTGGATGTGATGACATCACTTCTGGGTCATGTGGGCAGTGACATAGACATATCACTGCATGTCGGATGGATCTCCCTCTTTTTCGGGTAAGTACCCCCCCACCAGCCAGCTGATTGGTGGCAGGGTTGCCAGCCTCCAGGTGGGGCCTGGGGATCTCCTGCTTTTATAACTGATCTCCAGCTGACAGAGATCAGCCCCCCTGGAGAAAATGGATGCTTTGAAGGGTGGACTCTATGGCATTGTACCATGCTGAGGCCTCTCCTTTCCCCCAAACCCCTCCCTCTCCTGGATCCACCCCCAAAGTCTCCAGGTATTTTCCAACCCAGACCTGGCAACCTTACAGGGCGGTGGGGCCTGGCAGTGGGGGACCCCCGCCTCCACTGGGGGGTCTGGCAAGTGTATCTTTATAAGTAGGATTTTTGGCTCAAATGTGCATTCTCTTGCACTTGCTCACATTGAACCTCATTTACCATGTTGACACCCACTTGCCCAGCCTCAACAGATCCCTCTGAAACACTTCACAGTCCTCTCTGGTTCTCACTGCCCTGAACAATTTAGTGTCATCCACAGACTTAGCCACTTCACTGCTTACTCCCAACTCCAAATAATTAACGAACAAGTTAAAAACCACTGGGCCTAGTACTGAGCCCTGTAGCACCCCACTGCTTACCCCCTTCCTCTGTGAGCATCACCACCACCAAGAGAGCCCTATTTACAACAATCCTGTGAGGTAGGTAAGGCTGAAAGTTTGTGACTATCCAAAGGCAACCTCAGGTCTCCCCAGTTTTAGTCTGGCTGACACACTGGCGCTACCAAAATACTGTTTGCCTACTGCAGAATTTAGTCCTGCTCTGGTCAACACAGCAGGGCAATCTGCTCCCCAGATGGTAAGCCTTTGCAGCCAGGCCTACCCAAGTGGCCAGCACTGCAGCATGCCTGACACAGCAGGGCCAAACAAAGGAGGAACAGCCACCACAGGGGGCGGCCCTGAGCCTTAACTTACCAGCACCAGCTGGCTGGGTGAGGCAGGCAGCTGTTTAAAGGAGATGGAGGACGAGGCTGGAGGCAAGCCTGGCCCAGACACACCTCGATGGCAAAAGCTCTTGCCAGTCAGCCCAGGAAAGTGGACAACTCTCAGGGAGGCAGGGAGGGGAATATCCCTCGTAAGGTCCAGGGACTGAGGACTCCTGCTGGCTAACTAGTTACAGGAAGAGGGTACTAAAAACTTAATAGAATTTATAAACCAAGGTACAACGTCGTCTCCGGATTATTTACCAATGTTTCAAAAAATGAATCTTCTTCAGGAGATATTATAGATCCTCTATAATATAATATAGTCTCCTGAAGAAGATTCATTTTGTACCTTGGTTTATAAATTCTATTAAGTTGTGTATCATATTGTAATGCTTCAGAGCACAATACATGTACAGCAATTCTTTTAAGTCTTATGACTGTTGATTGCGGGTCAGACTATCACGACTGTTGGCTTTATATTTGTTTATCATTGAGGGAATGCCAGACTGTGACCTGCATCCCTGCTCACTGTCGCAGCCAGGAAGGGAGGGGCTTGAGGTGGGTATAGATGTTGCCGGTGGAGGTCTTGGGCTGGCCGTGGGGGTGTTTACATTACCTATCCCCCTTGGCTTGCTGATGCTCACTATCTCTCTCCCTGAGTCACCAGCCTCTTTCCTCCTTGACTGTCCAATCCAGCCTCCTTTTATACTCTGCCTGGTCCCTGTTCCCTCCCTCCTGTCCCCTCCCCTCCTTATTAATCCCCCAATGCTGACGTGGGCTGCCAGGGGGAAGCCTCAGTCATCAACTGCTTGGTGTTTGCTCATGTTGACAGGCTGGGCGGATTCCCCCTTCTGTCCGGCTCCAGGTGGTTCCCTGCCTTCTTCGGGGTCACGTGTGCTTCCTGGTCCCTGCCCATCCTGTTCAGCCAGTGGGCCATCTTGCTTCTGGCCAGGTACCCGCCATGCAGCCCAGTGTTGGGCCCGGGCCCGGCCACTTGTGGGTGAGGAGGCTGCAGAGAGGTTGGCTGGGGGGGGCACTGTCTGGCTGTCAATCAGCACCTTGGAGGTTGGCTGCCTGCTTGGGGGGGGTGTCAGCTGTTCTTGGGTGGGGTCCTCTTTCTGGCCAGGGGGTCAGTCTCCCGCCTGGGGAAGTCATGGCCGGGTGGGGTCACAACACAAATAAAAAGTCTTCACATGCACAAACTGGGTAATGAGCCAAAATTTAGCATGGACTTGGCCTGGTTCGGAGCCCCTGATCCAATGTTTGGAAGTAGGGGAGGGGAGAGAAACGGATCGCTGAAATGGCCTGCAGCCATTTAAACCTAACAGTGGTGTGTGTGCATAATGCAGAATTTAGCCCTGCTCCTGCCACTTGGAAGCGGGAGAGGGGGGGTGGAGCGACATGGATTGCTGAAATGGCCTGCAGCCATTTAAACCTAGCAGCGGGGCACCTGCGCCCTTCCAATGTTAGGCTGGAACTCAACCGGACATTTTTGGTTCATGTTCATCCCTAGACGGCAATACAAAAGGGACAGACAAATTTCCCAGCTGAGAGAGTTTCAGAACTTTGGTGCCATGACTGAGAAGGCCTTTTCCCGGATTGCCACCCACCTAGTCTCAGAAGGTGGGTGGGGGCACCTGAAGCAGGGCCTCTGAAGATGACCATAGTGGTAGGGCAGGTTCACAAGGGAGTAGGCAGTCCATAAAATTGTTTGGTGTTTCTGAAGTGTTGATGTGACATCACATCCGGTTATGCAACTGGAAGTGATGCTGCATTGCTGGGACAGCACTCCCCACCCCCCTTTCTCCTGCTGCTATACCAGGAAGCAGTGGGCAGCAGAGGCAGGCGGACAGGACCTCTGTTTCAGCTCTTTCAGGCAACCAAACCGTCTCCCAGTGGCCTAGATCAGGCTTGTTAGTGATTCCCATTCAGTGCTACTTGTGTGGACACCTGGGTTTCTGTGTTGTGGGCGACTCCCATCAGAGTGCAACAACAAGCCTTGGAACCCTCAGCTTCCCATTTCCTTCAAGTTCCAAGGCCACATTTAGGCCCTGGGATGACTTGTCAGTTCGAGACCAGAGTAAATACATGGAGGAGTGGCTTTTAAAACTCTTGCCACTGCAGTTGTTTTTTCTATCGCCTCCTTCCTTGTGAGAGTTGCCTCTCATCTGACGGGCACTCATTGCTAGGTTAGCTGGAGGTGATGGGGGGTACTGCTGGCCTTTCTGTACAGAGGTCCACAGGAACCAGCTCCCCCCCCACTATAGTTATGAAGCTAAATGCTTGTTGCTAGTGATGTGTCTTGTTTCCCTCTCCAAACCTCCCTTAAGGAAGCAGGCAGCGTTCCAGAATGTCAACATCCGTTGCAGTGAAAAGCCTTTAGTTCGGTTGCACCCAGCTGAACTTTATAAGCACAGTCATACCTTGGCTGTGCTGGTGTCAACTTTTCGGGCCTTGGACATCACTCCGTGCTGTGGCAATGATTATCCAAGTCCGAAGTCATAAATAAATATGTGTCTGCTTAGTCGCTGAACTGGTGATAACTGAATGAGAGGCCTGGAACAGGTTAAGAAAATACATTCAATTCAAGGTCAAACAATTAAAATGATTACCTAGCAACTCTACCCATCACTCAGCAAAGTTCCGTTCTCTTGTGCCACTCCAAAGGAATTTCCATGTTGCTGCCTCCAGTCAGCAAATAAAAATAATTGGCATTAATTGCATGATGACTTCCTTCTACCTTGTTTATATATATATATATAGTTCGTGGCCTTTTAAAAAATCTTTGTGGCAACTCTTGGTATATGCCCCCTCCCAAATATTTCAAAGAATGTAAGAAGGGAGACAGTGTGCAATTTTTTGTGTATTGGTGTAAACTGAAACAAGAAGAAATAATACTGAAAGATTTATTTATTTATTTACTTCATGTATACCCCACTTTTCTGCCCAGTGAGGACCCCAAAGAGATTACATCATTCTCCTTTCCTTTATCACGTGCTCACAACAATCCTGTGAGGTCAGTTAGGCTGAGTATTGTGTGACTGGCCCAAGGTCACCCAGCAAGGTCACATGGCAGAGTAGGGATTTGAACCTGGGTCTTGCAAAACCTAGCCCCAAAGTCTAACCACTATGCGATGCTGATTCTTGTGGTATAGTGGTCTGATATTCTAGATTGAGATTGTAGGTGCTGCTTCTTAACTGTAACTCAGCAGTGGATTTGGCTGCCTAGAGAGGCCGTGGAATCACTTTCACAGGATGTGTTCAAGAAGACATCGGCAAGACATGTGTTTGGGATAGAATTTCCCAGGTGGAAACAAGAAGTTGAATTGTTGTCTACTTTAGGTGGTCTACAAGGTTCCATTCAGATTTACCATTCTATATTATAAAAACAGCCTTTCTCCCTAATACCTTTTTAAATGAAAAGGCTTATCGGTCCACCTAACCAACACAAACCCTCATCCCAACCCTAAAATACAAATTTGAACCAATACATTCCAAGTGCATCTCAAAATTACTACATATGCCTGCTTGGATTAGGCTTGGAATAAAATAATTCGAAGATGTAAAGGCCTGAAAAAGGGGGAAATCTGTGGAAAACTCAGCTTTTTTCCTGTTTTTTTCTGGTTTTTCTGGGTTTTCCCCCCTGAGGTCTTTATTTCAAGTTTCCTGATGAAAAAATTGGAAAGTTGCTGAAGTACTGGGAAGGGAAAAAAAATCTTCCAATAAAATATTTTCTCTTTTGAAATAAGTGGAATGCTGTTAAAGACAAGGTAGCCATGCTGTAAACATACAGCTCTCAGATACAAGATGCATTTCTGCACCTAGAAGGATACCTAATCTTCTTGAGGGGAGCATCCAGGGCTTTCATTGCTTCTATTGTCCTTTTGACTTCACTCTTCCCTTGTGGTTGACCTTGTCACTTCTCTCTCAAACCATTATGACACATATACTCACAGACTGGGTAACAAGTAGCTTATTGCCCTACATTGTTGGAGGGAAAAAGGTCAGAAGGAGGTGGGGCAGAAACTGCACCAAAACCTCAGAGGAAAATTCTGAAAGTTTAATTCAGAACTAAGCTCTCTCTCTCTCTAACAAGTAGTTACAGAAGGAAGAAGACAGCATCTAACTGGAACTACATCTAGCTGTGCAGATATTATTATTGACGATTTGTGCTTTAACAACAAACCCCCATCATTTCTGTTAACCTTTCCCAAGATTCAAGAGCACTAAATACTTTAAAAGATATATATATTTATTATTTATTTATTTATTAACAAGATTTTTACCCCACCTGTCGGCCCTCAAAGGGCCACCAAGGCAGCTAACAAATTAAAATCTACAGATTAAAATCTCATTTTGAGAGCCATTAAAATTAACATACAAATACATAATTGGAACAAGTTAAAACCAAAGCTTAAAATATGTACAAAGATAAAAGAAATACTTAAAATATTGAGAAGGAAGGGGGGGATCAATGAGGAAATGCCAAGCAAAATGAAAAAGTCTTTACCCGCTGGCAGAAAACAGCAATGGAAAAGAACAGGTGAATCTCCCTCGGGAGAGAGTTCCAGAGTTTTGGTGCCACTCCTGAGAAATCCCTTCCCTTGGTAGTGGCCCTTGTAATCTCAGAAGGCATGGAGACCTGAAGCAGGCCGTCTGAAGATGGGCACAGTTGTTGGGTAGGTTATATGGTTGCCAATCTCCAGGTGGGGCTTGGAGATCTCCCACTATTACAACTAATCTCCAGACCATAGAGATCAGTTCCTCTGGAGAAAATGGCTGCTTTGGAGGGTGGACTCTATGCCCCCCCCCAATCTACAGGTATTTCCCAACACAGAGCTAGCAACCCTAGTAGGTTCATAAGGGAGTAGAAGGTCCTTTAGGTATGTTTGTTCCAAACTCTAGAGGCCTTTAAATGTCAGCACCAACAACTTGAGCCCGCTTGCGGGATGGGCGGGGTACAAATATAATAAATAAATAAATTGAATTGTACCCAGAAACAAACTGGAAGCTAGTGTACATGAGCCAAGACTGAAGTCATATGAAGAGAAGAAGAGAAGAGATTGGATTTATACCCCGCCCTTCACTTGGAGTCTCAGAGTGGCTTACAAACTCCTTTCCCTTCCCCTCCCCACAACAGACACCCTGTGAGGTGGGTGGGGCTGAGAGAACTCTGACACAAACTGCTCTTTCAGGAACAGCTGTGCCAGAGCTTGTGACTGACTCAAGGTCACATCAGCAGGTGCAAGTGGAGGAGTGGGGAATCAAACCCGGTTCTCCCAGATTAGAGTCCGCACACTTAACCACTACACCAAACTGGCTCTCAGTTCCTATATGGTCCCTATAAGGCACTTCAGTCAATATCCTGGCTGCAGCATTATGAACCCACTGAAGTTTCCAAACACTTTTCAAGGGCAGTCCCATATAGAGCACATTGCAGCAATCTAGGAATCAAGGAAGCGATGGTCTGTCCTTTCTTGAAAAAAACCGTCTTTGGACCCGGCCGAATTGGCCAACTATTGGCCGGTCTCCAATTTGCCCTATTTGGGCAAACTTATCGAGAGGGCGGTGGTGTCACAGCTACAGGGCTATCTGGATGAGGTTTCCGTCCTCGATCCCTTCCAGTCCGGCTTTCGCCCGGGCCACGGGACAGAGACGGTGCTGGTCGCACTGACTGATGATCTCCGTAGGCATCTGGATCGCAGTGGTGTGGTGGCACTGGTGTTGTTAGATCTGTCAGCCGCGTTTGATATGGTCAACCACCAGTTGCTGGCCCGCCACCTCGCCGGCGTGGGGATTCAGGGGCTTGCTCTTCAATGGTTCACCTCTTTTCTCCAAGGTCGGGGACAGAGGGTGGCAATTGGGGACCAGCGGTCCCGAAGGCACCCCCTTGAGTGTGGGGTGCCCCAGGGAGCTGTGTTGTCCCCTATGCTTTTCAACATCTATATGCGCCCCCTCCCCCAGATTGCCCGGAGGTGTGGGCTCGGGTGTCATCAATATGCTGATGATACCTAGTGTTGGGCGGCCAGTCAGACTCTGGTCCCGATGACCTCTATCGGGCGTTACAAGCCGTGGCTGGTTGGCTCAGACTGAGTCGGTTGAAATTAAACCCGGCAAAGACGGAGGTCCTGGGCCTGGGTCGAACCGGTCCAGGGCTGGGGCTCCCTCTCCCGGCCTTCGACGGGGTGCCTTTGGTGCCTGCGTGGGAGGTTAGGAGTTTGGGTGTGCTCCTGGACTCCTCGTTAACGATGGAGGCCCAGGTGGCAGCCACTGCCAAGTCGGCCTTTTACCACCTGCGGCTGGCTTGGCATTTGGTCCCCTACCTTGACCGTGAGGACCTGGCCACTGTGATCCATGTGACGGTCACCTTGAGGCTAGACTACTGTAATGCTCTCTACTTGGGGCTGCCTTTGTTGCAAATCCGGAAGCTGCAGCTAGTGCAGAATGCTGCAGCCAGGCTGTTGATTGGCCTCTCTAGGCGAGACCACATCAGGCCGGTGCTGCAAGCGCTGCACTGGCTGCTGATAGCATACCGGATTCGCTTCAAAGTGCTGGTTCTTACCTTTAAAGCCCTGAATGGCTGGGGTCCGACTTACCTAAGGGACCGCCTCTTTCCGTATGTTCCCTCAAGAGCACTACGGTCAGGGAGTCTCCACCTCCTGGAAGTTCCAGGCCTCAGAGACGTTAAGTTTGCCCCTAGTAGGGCCAGGGCATTTTCAGTGGCGGCTCCTACCTGGTGGAATGAACTCCCGGGGGAGATCCGGGCCCTGCGGGACCTTGTGCATTTCCGCAGGGCCTGCAAGACGGAGCTCTTCCGCCAGGCTTTTGAGTAGGAGCCGCCGCCGCCACTATTCCACCACCATGGTACTGTTCCATCATTTACCCCTATTATGGGGGGTATGCGTTGCCTGGCGGAAGCGGGTAGAACATAATCGCTGGAGCCCTCGCTATTTAATAGAGCTGGCCGTCGAATTGGGATTACTATCCATCTTGTGGATTTATATATAGGATAACATCAGAGCACCTTAAATATTGTTTATGGATTTTATTGTGGATGTTTAACACTGTTTTATTGTATTTTAACTATTTAACCCGGCACTAGCTGTTTGTTAGCCGCCCTGAGCCGTTTGGAAGGGCGGGATATAAATCCCAAAATAAATAAATAAATAAATAAATAATCTAATCTGCTGTCCAGAAAAGGCCACAGCTGGCTAACCAGACAAAACTGGCGAAAGGCACTCCTAGCCACAGTTGCCACCTGCTTATCCAACAGTAGGCCTGGCTCCGAGAGCACCCCCAGGCTGTGGACCTGTTCTGTCAAGAGAACTGCAGCCCCATCCAGACTGGGTGACACCTTGAATCCCGAGTCAGACCTTCTGGTCACTCACAGCACTTCTGTCTTGTTGGGTTTAAGCTTCAATTTATTTATTTATTATTTATTTATTATATTTATACACCACCCATCCTGCGAACAGGCTCAGGGCGGCTGATTTACGCATCCACTCTCAAACTCCCTCCAGGCAGTGGTTCAGGGTTTCTACAGCCTCCTCGGAATTGGCCAGAAGCAATATTGGTGACAACCCAGTCCAAATCTCTGGATGCCCTCACCCAGCAGTTTCATAGTTCCAGGTGGTCAGCAGTTTCATGTAGATGTTAAAAAGCAAAGGGACAAGATGGTGGCCCAGGGGCTGAGCAGCACCTTCTGAAACCTACCCTCTAGATAGGTGTGACCAATGTTCCCTCTAAGCTGTGGGGTCTTGTAAGCAAAAATTCTACTTTGTGAGCTACTGGCATTGAAGTTGTGAGTGAGCAGTTTGGCTACTGCATAAATTAGTTTGCTCTGGAGCCATCCTTCCTGAGCTAAGACAAAAATGTGTGAGCCAGAGGCTAAAAAACTGTGAGCTAGCTCACACTAACTCAGCTTAGAGGGAACACTGGGTGTGACTTGTGTGACTTGTTGCTATTTGTGTGATTTGTTGCTGTTCAGAATTTCTGTTAATTCCCGCAAACACAGCAAGTTTGGTAGACCATGCTTTTCCAACGAATGGCTCTGTACGAAGTACATTGGGGTCATAGGCCAGACTGAGAGTGGATGTTTCCAGGTGGATGTTTAGTAAAACTGATTTCTGAGAATCTGTTGTGTTTACTTAGCAATGCTGAAAGTGTATACTTTCTGATATCAGCCATGCATGCCTGGGAACAATCAGGGCTGCTGGGGGGTGGCTAGGGATCATAATTCTGGGGGTCTGGGTCTCTTGTGGACCTGCAAAAAGGACAGTCGTAGCATGCCTCTTCTAATCAAGCATCTTATGTGTATTCTTCTAAGCCCCCCCCCCCCATAGGAATCTTTGCGTGGGGCCTATAATGGCTTTTAGCAGTGCAGATAGAAATCAGTCCAGATCAGAAAATCAGAGCTGGTAAATTTGTAATGGATTTCCTAAATGTTTGTCGTTGGTAAATAGCAGCTATGCAGAGCCCCAGTTCAGCTAGGTAGTGATAATTCATTCACCCTACACCTTTTTTCTTTGACTTCAAACAGCCCACTGGAGGAAACATACAGGGAGCATAACCCTCACTGCAGTCCTAATCATTGCCATTCCATAACTGCTCTTTACCAAGACAAAAACTGGAAGATCCATACAGGGCCGGCCCGAGGTGTTTCTGCGTCCTACACGGGGCGCAGATGCCAACCTCCTGGCAGGGCCTGGATACCTCCCTTTTGCCACCACTGCCAAACGGCTGCTTCCCTCCCCCGCCGGGCTTCTCCTCTCCGGCTGGGCGGGCAGCGGCAAAGCCACCGCCATTCCTCCCCTCCCTCACGGCCGCACCACTTTTTCTGGGCCACTCTCCTCCTCCCTGCCCTATGCACCTTTTCCCCTACCTCCCCCACACACCTCTTGGCTTTCCTGTCTTGCACCTGCGAGCGGCTCCAGCGCCTTGCAGCAGCCCGTCTGTCCCCTGTCAGCTCCTCAACTTCCTGCCTCCTCTCCCCCACCGCTCCCGACGTGAAGGGTCTCCCTGCCTGCTTGGGTTTTCCTGGCCGTGGCCGCCCGCCCACCTCCCTCCCTAAGCACCCAGTAAACAAAGAGGAGTTCGACGCCCCACTGACTTTACCAGAGAGCAGCGCTGGGCGTTCGCTCTTTGCCCAGCAGGGTAACAAACTTGGTCGCGGAGCGTCTTTTGGTCTGGGGTGTCCCTCCCCCCCCGCCCCAAGGAAAGTTTGTTTCCAAGCAGGAAAGGGAGCGGCTCAGTGCAAGCAGCGGCGTGCGCCCTGCGCTGATGTGGCTTTTGCTGACCTTTCCCCCCTTCCCATCCGAGGTGCTGTCCACCCCCTGGGCTTCGGGGGATGCTATGCCGGAGGCACCCGAGGTACCTCCAGGAGATGATCCTCAGAATAAAAATAGGAAACCCCGTGGGGGGTGGGGGAAGTGGTTGGGTTGGAGCCTTTCGCCAGGTTGAACTTCGTCAGGTGAAGTTTTCCAGGCACGAAGGTACGGGCTCCATTCCTCCGCTCCCCCCCCCCCGGCGCTGATCCCAGCCATGCTCTGCGGCCCCGAGCAGATTGGCCACCTCTTCCTCCTCCGCCCACCTGGCACTCGCCATTGGTCAGCTGGCTCGGCCCAAAGTGGGTGCCTGGGAAGCTCTGCTCCTCCCGCCCGGCCTCCTCGTGGCCAGCTTTTTAAATGCAAACATGCAAAACTGAGCGGGCTGCCCAACGGGCAAGCGGATGAGGCCGCCCGGGTCCTGTTTGGCGCACCTAAGGGCCGGCTCGGGCTCTAGGCGAATGCCTAGTTCGCCTAGCAGGTGAGCCGGCCCTGCATTCATAAATATCCCAGTGTCTCTTGTCTTGCTCAGCAATAAGACAGAGAGCACAAAGATTAGGGAAGGAAGCTCTTATGCTAATATCTACAAACAAACAAACATAAGAACATAAGAGACGCCAATGTTGGATCAGGCCAAAGGCCCATCCAGTCCAACACTCTGTGTCACACAGTGGCCAGAAATACCAGTGCCATCAGGAGGTCCAGCAGTGGGGCCAGGACATTAGAAGCCCTCCCACTGTTGACCCCCCCCAAGCACCAAGAAGACAGAGCATCACTTGCCCCAGAGCCCCTAGCTATACCTTGTGGCTAATAGCCACTGATGGACCTCTGCTCAGATGAAACATGGCAGCTAGCTGACATCCAGCCGGTCTCCTCAAGACTCGGTTCAGCGTCTCTCCAGCTCAAAACTGCCAGTCCACAGGGGATATTCTGCTTCATCTTCGTCTGTTACCCCAGAGCTGGCAAGGGAAATCTGAAGGGCAACAAGCACTTCTTTGAGACCCCGAGCAGGGTCCCTGACCTTTTCGACACAGCACAGCAGACACAACCAAACAATGGTTGGAGCCAGCTACAAAATGGCTGCCACAGCGATGTTTTTTTAAAAAACCAGCATAGCCAATCACACCTCCAGTGGCCAATCAGAAGCCTTTCTGGGCAAATGATGCACCCGGCCCTGCCCACTTTCTAAAGACACCTGGCAGGCCTGGGGAAAGGTGTCAGCAGGCGGCACGGTGCCCACGGGTACCATGTTTGGGACCGCTGCCCCAGACAGAAGCTGACACCCCAGTCTTCAGGACTCTTCTGGGGCTGGCTGTTCACAGCAAGGGTGGCAGGGAGTCGGAGCTGGTCGGCAGGCAGCCAGTCAACAGTGGGAGCTTTCTCGGAGATGGCCCTGCAGCACTCTCAAGGACGTGTGGTCAGCACAGGGGGGGGGTCTGGAGGGGGCCGCACGGAGTAAGCACAGCAGTCTGCCCAATCCACTGCTGGACATGGCCAAGGAACAGCTCTTTGAGCCCCTCCTCCCTTTACCAAGAGAGAGGCCTGCCGGGTGCCCCGGTTGAATCTCTGCCTTTCTGCCACTTCCCTGAGAGGCCAGCTTGCTTCTCCATCCGGAGAGGTCACGTGAAGGTGGCCTCGAATGGCTCGTGATGCAAGGGGTGGGCCGGGGGCACAAAGGCTGCTTTCAGCCCGTGCCCCCCGCTTGGCTAGAGATTCCTGGGTGGCTGTCACGAGGGGAGCCAGTGCAGGCCAAGGAGGGCCCCCCCCCTATGGCCAGGCACCAGAAAACGTGGAGAGAGGAGGCCTTGGCTTTGACGCCTTCTCACGGCTGCAGCAAGAAGCCTAGCAGAAGCCGGCCTCAATTTGGCTAGGAGAGTGAGCGGCAGCGCCGTAAAAGCTTCCTTCCTTCTGCTTCATCATCGCTCCTTCTGCCCCTTCTCCGCCGAGCTGCTGTAAGGTGTTCTGCATGGGGCTGCCCTTGGAGAGGTGTTCCAGCCAGGCCTGGGCAGTGGTGGCCGTCCAAGGAGGGGCTCGGGCCTCCAGCCTGCCGCTGCCCACTCTCTGCACCTCCCAGTTTTGCCCAAGGGAGAGGAGGGTCGCCAACTCAAAGTGGAGGGTGGGGGGTGGCAGCGCCTGGGAGGGGTGAGGTTTGGCGAGGGACCTCGGCAGGGTACGCCAGAGACAGAGCCCACCCCTCCAAAGCATCGAGGGGAACTGATCTGCGTCACGTGGAGACATATTAGAATTCTGAGACCACTCCAGGCACTACCTGGAGGTTGGCAACCGTAGGGAAACGGCCAGCACCGGGGTTGTTGCTCAGTCGCACAGTCGAGTCCGACTCTCCGCGACCCCATGGACCAGATCACGCCAGGCCCTCCTGTCTTCCGCCGTCCTCTGAAGTTGGCTCAACTTCATGTTCGTTGCATCTATGACACTCTCTAACCATCTCATCCTTTGCCGTCCCTGTCTTCTTTGACCTTCAGTCTTTCCCAGCATCAGGGTATTGGCTAAAGTATTTGAGCTTCAGTTTCATTATCTGGCCTTCCAGGGAACAGTCAGGGTTGATTTCTTTTAGGATTGACTGATTTGATCTCCTTGCAGTCCAAGGGACTCTCAAGAGTCTTCTCCAGCACCATAGTTCAAAAGAATC
>NW_015177011.1:1662555-1667577 GCF_001447785.1 Gekko japonicus
CGTGCCTCTGGCAAGGTGTTTCCTTAAATAGAGGCCTCCCCCAGCAGAGGTCAGGCAGCAGCTATTCAAATTCAAATTCACCCAGGCACTCAATCACAGGCAAAACAATGCCCCTTCCACTTCCTCTCAATTACAGGCAATCCCAGTCAAACAGTGCCCGTTCCTCTCCCACACTCAATCAGCCAGGACTCTGCAAGAACTCTAAGTGCTTCCACACACTGCTAAACACAGTTTTCCCACAAAATATCCTTAGCTGAATTCTCTCAGCTGAAAGCAAGTAAAAGAAACCCACTCACCTCTCTCACAGCTCTCTCTCCTGCTCCTGCTCAGAGCTCAGCTGTCCAAAAGGAAGGAACAGTCCAAAAGGAAGGAACACATTAATTTTCAATCCCATGAATATGTAGCTGCCAAGTCAACACTGAGGACGTAATATTAGTCTATTGTGCTAAGAAGCATTGGGCTTTTTTCAACTATGCTTTCTGGCGTAAGCGCAGAATACTGGTGATTAATAGTCCCAATTATCTGAGGGCCATTTGATGATATGAAGTGAGGAGGGGCGGATCTTACCCTTCCCCTCTCTGGTTAATTTAACATATTAGTATTTTACTTTCTGTTTAAAGCCAAATGCAAAAGGGAGACTAAAGACTTTTCTGCATTTCCCCCCATCTGTTCTGATCCCATACTTCTTCAATTTATCTCAAATTCTGCACACATCTTTGTGCCTTTAGTTTTTGCTTTGTTTTGCCCCCCCCCCCACTTTTCCCAGTTCTTTTGAAACAGTTTTTACCCAATCTTTTTCTGGAAGCCAGTTTTCAGTTGCCTTTTCCCTCATGCATAATGTTTCTGTTAGTTTTCTTTATCTTACCTGCTCTCACCCACCTCCAGCCCACTTTTCAATTAGACTGTTATAATCATCAAACTACTCCCTGTCCTCCCCTCACCTTGACGATAAATGGTTTTGCTTTCAATGTTTTTTTTAAAAATACATCACTTATATTGTCATATCTATATACCATTGTAATAACAGAAGAGGGGCAGGATAGAAATATAATTAATACAAAGATAGATGACCTTCCATTGGGCTAATGATCTAGAAAGGCTGACCTTCCACAGAACCTTTTTAAACAGAATCCAATGCTTGTGGATCAACTGCCACAAAAAAATGCCCTGCTTCTAGTCACCACCTGCCCTACCTCTGAAGGTGGAGTATAGAGAGCAGGGCCTTACCAGCCATCCTGGAAAAGATGGAGGAAGCGGTCCTTCAGGTACCCTGCCCCAAAGCTGTTTAGGGCTTTAAAGGTAAGAACTACCACACAGGTGCTTTCAGTACAGGGGGTGATACGATCCCTGTAACCAACCCCTGACAGTAGCCTGGCCACCACATTTTGTACCAACTGAAATTTCAGAACTGTTTTCAAGGCAGCCCCATATAAAGTACATCTAACCTGGATGTGATCGGAGAATGATCACCACGGGCAGATCACACTCTTTGAGGAACAGCTGTAGCTGGTGAACCGTCCAGAGCTGACAGAAAGTGCCACATGCCATGGGGGAGTCCTGAGCCTCCAAATGTAGTTCAGGATCCAGTAGCACCCCCAAGCTATGTACCTCCTCCTTCACAGGGAGTGCAACCCACTCCAGGACAGTCTGACTCCACAGTCCCCAAGTAGTTTCTCCATTGACCAACAGCACCTCAGTCTTATTTGGACTGAGCTCCAGTCTGAACTGAGCATTTTACAAAATGGTTTCAGGTGTGCTGTGCAAGTTGTCAGTCTGACAGCCACTGCCACAATTAGCCATTTCTACATGCTAAACATGCTATCGTTTCTTCACCCTTCTGCCCCCTCACAGCAGTACCTTAAATGTTTGTTGACCTTGATGTGTGCCACTGCTGAAATCCTGGGTTCTTGCGGCTCAGATGGATGGCTTTTGCTTAGAACCTATTGGGCAAAAACAACAAGAATAAAAAAGAGACTTCTGCTGGCCAATCAGTTCACTTCAGCAACAACTGTCCTAGTCACATGTCTCTAGTGTTGTCTTCCCACATCAGCAGTATTCAATGGTTTAGAGAGCCAGTTTGGTGTAGTGGTTAGGAGTGTGGACTCTAATCTGGGAGAACCAGGTTTGATTCCCTGCTCCTCCACATGCAGCTGCTGGTGTGGCCTTGGGTCAGTTACAAGTTCTCTCAGAGCTGTTCTCGAGTCAGGAGCAGTTCTTGAAAGAGCTCTTTCAGCCACACTTACAGGGAGGGTGTTTGTTGTGGGGAGGGGAGGGGAAAGGAGATTGTAAACTGCTCAGAGACTCCTTCAGATAGTGAAGGATGGGGTATAAATCCAATCTCCTCCTCCTCTTCCTCTTCTAGTGTCGTCCTCCCACATCAGCAGAATTCAGTGGCTGACTGTTCTTTGGACAAAAGGCTAATCAGACTGTGTGGTAGTCAAACTCTGCCAAGTGTTTTTATCCTTGTGACAGCAGGAAAGTTATAGGCTGAGAGAGAATGACTTGCCCAGCGTTACCCAGCAAACTTCAATGGCACAACAGGGATTTCAACCTGGGACTCCCAGATCCCAGTCCAGCACTCTAACTGGTAGATGCCCTTGTGGACATAACCTTAGTTATACTACGCTAGGCTGCTGGTACGAGCACCTCAGTCACTAAAATATGAACCCCTTTAACTATGTCAATAAAAAGGTGCCTAAGGAGGCTTCTGGTGCCTTTGTGCAGTTATTCTTTGAGGCCGACATGCATGCAATGGTAGCTGACATGGGGGGAGGGGTCATCAGAGGAGATTCACTGTCTTGACCTGCTCTGTTGCATGAGAATCTGTTCTTGGAATGCACTGTGAGCCTCCAAAGGGAGGCCTTTGTTTTCTTTCAAACCCTTAAGTGGTGCCAAGTACCTTTCTGATTGAAATCCAATATTTAGCCAGCATTTCTCCTGCTGGTTTTCTGGAAATATGCCCAGTATGTGTGTGCACGTAGAGAGAATAGCCCTCAAGGTGTAGATCGATGGCAAATTTCCTGTAAGAGAATGCAAAAGTGCAAAGGGACGGAAGCATTTCAAGCAAAGAGGCAGAAGTCTTTCATTCTCAGTTAACACCTTGAACTTTGAAATACAACCAGGAGTGTTTATTTCCTTGTCACCCTCGCTACTGCCTTGGGCAATTTCGCTTTATGCAACCTCTGTTTGCTCAGTAGGCCAAAAGCTGATGTGTGACAGAGCTTGGCATGCTCCAAATATAAAGTCATCGTGTGGAATTGCCATCATTCAGGCCAAGCCAGTTGGTTTTCCCCTGTTGTCATAGACTTTATGGCTACCATTACTTTAAAATGATGTGATCCTGAAACACATAAACATCTCCTCAGCCAGGCAGTTTTCCTATGTTAGAAATGTATGCAGATAGGGTTGCCAGGTTGCTCCCTGCCACCAGTGGGGGATGTGGGGTAGGGTGGTCAGATCCAGGCTGGGAAACCCCGGGGGCTGGGGGGGGGGGAGCCGGGGGGGGGGGACAGGGACCTCAGTGGGGTACAAGGCCATGAGAGTCCACCCTCCAAAGCATCCATTTTCTCCAGGGGAACTGATCTCTGTAGTCTGGAGATGAGCTGTAATTCTGGCGGATCCTCAGGTCCCACCTGGAGGCTGGCAACCCTATGTTATTGAGAGAACTTTTCATGTTTAGTGTGAAATGACAGAGATCTTAAAAAAACTGCTGAGTCAAATGAATGAAATATTATGCTACTTAGACTGACCTGAAACAACAAAGTGGAAGATTACACTTCCTTCCTGATTTCTGGGAAGAGTCAGGGAAGGAAGCTGGGTGTATATGGTTTACAGTAAATGATCCGAAACAGAACTCCCTTCTGAGGTCATCTTGGTACCAGTGTGGGATAGTAGTCAGTCAGCCTAGGATCTGGGAGATCTGGGTTCAAATCTCCACTCTACCATAGAAGATTGCTGGGTGATCTCGAGCCAGTCACACACTCTGAGCCTAAACTTCCTCACAGGGCTGTTGTCAGAATAAAGTGGAGAGGAGATTGATATAAACCACTTTGGGTTCCCATTGGGTTAAAAGTGGGGTACATATGAATTAAAATTCTGAATAAACATGCCTAGTACACATATTCCACTAGATCTTACACTCTATCTTATACGAAATTCAAATTTTATTGTATTTACAATGCTCAAATTGGCCACAATCCAACACAGATGTAATCTGCATCCACTTGGTGAACATCATCCACTTTGTATTCATTACTACTTGTAGATGCAGAGGCATTTGCACCAGCAGTGGAGCATCTACACAGGAGTTTCTTCACACTTAAATTCACCAGCCACCATTTTATTTGCTTCCCCACTGCACCACATGGAGGGCTTTTAAAAATATCAGGAATTGCTATAGAGCTATAGCATTATAGCAGAATATTAACTACCATTTCCCAAACAACAACATTGTGGCTCAGTATGGAAAATGGCAGCTATGAAAGGCTATCAGAAGGAAAATGGCACCAGTGTAAGCAAGACCTTTAAAAATGCAAAAATTTCCCATCCAGACAGCATGCTGGCACATGAGTTCTTTCCAAAAAGATGGGAGCAAAGCAGGAGAAGATCTGGGAAAGGACTACTGAAGCATGATGTTACATGTTAACCAGGGCTTTTTTGGTAGAAAAAGCCCAGCAGGAACTCATTAGCATAACAGGCCGCACCCAACAGCAGAAACGCCTTAGCATATTAGGCCACACCCCTGACAGCACAGCTTATTAGCATATTAGGCCACGCCCCCATGTTACCAGAGGTGTGGTTATCCAGCCACACCTACCTTTTGCTTCTTATTCTGTTTACCTTGTTTGTTGTCCAAACCCAGGGCTTTTTTTGGTAGCAGGAACTCCTTTGCATGTTAGGCCACACACCCCTAATGTAGCCAATCCTAATGCGTTTCTGCTGTTGGATGTGGCCTATTATGCTAATGAGTTCCTGTTGGGCGTGGCCAACTCAGGAGCCAGCCGGAACTCCGTTCCTGTGCAT
>NW_015177011.1:1667593-1687036 GCF_001447785.1 Gekko japonicus
ATTCCTGCCCAAAAATAGACCTGATGTTAACTCAAAAAGAAAATAGTCTACTTGTCAAGTGATGGCAGAAAAGGCCTCTGTGTGGATGCAGCCACAAATGCACTAAAATCAATGGGCTTAAATTCATTTAATTCTCTGCTGGATTGTGGTGAGGTGATTCATCATCTTGCAAACACCCTTTTCAGGTTGGTTGTCAGGTCTCCAGAACAGCATCTCAGCCTGGTTTTCTCTGCTGTGTTTAAAAGCTTCATGTGCAGAGATCAGCAGGGGGAAGCTTTTCATGGCATGCAGCTATGAACAATATCACTTGCTGCTGTCTGTGCATCAACATGCTATCCCAAGCACAACTACAGCAGCAATTCATTTTGCTAGTGATCTGGAAGGGTGGGTGGGTGGAGTTAGTGTCAACCTGCTCATACTTTTCAGGAAATGTGACCATACAGATTCCAAAATAATAATCTACAGGGATGTGCACTTGGAAGTCTAAGGAAGAGTATTGCTCATCTTGTTCTTGATTTCCTGAATGATGCAAGCCACCACCCTTGCAATATGGCATAGATACAGCACCTGCCAATGTTTTGGTCGCTGGGATAGGCAAAACAATCTCAGTCTACTGGGCTGGGGAAGCGATTGCTTCATTTCTTGGTGGCTAATGGGGCATCATTGAGTTAACATACAGCATTCTGATCAGGAATGGTGTGTAATATGGCACAGTTTATATCTGTGCCAAAGGGCAAAGCAAACCATCTAGCTGGCAACACCCCATTTGTTTTTTAAGACAGAGGAGGATTATGTGGAGTTGTCAGAAGTTAAGCTGGTGAAGCATTCTACGGCTACATAGCAAGTTGCCATTGATCCCTTCCCTGTTGCATATTTGATGATGGGGGCTGTTATGACCCCAAAACTCTGGAACTCTACCCCCACCCACGGAGACTCACCTGTCCCTTTCTGTTGCCATTTTCTGCCGGTGGCTGAAGGCTTTTCTGTTTGGTTTGGTATTCCCTTGGTGATCCCTCCTTCCTGCCCAGTGTTTTAAGTTTTGTTTTTATGTTTTTCTATGTGTATTTTAGCTCTGGTTTAAACAATTTCTATGTTTTTTAGTTGTCTGTAAGATGTGATTTTTATTAGGTATGTTTTTAATTTGTTAGCCACCTTGGTAGTCCTTATGAAGGCAGAAAGGTGGGGTATCAATTTTGTTAATTTTTTTTTAAAAAACACAAGTGGTCTTGGACGAATGTTGGTTAAACAGTGGGGGATTCTCATTTGGAAAAGTTCCAGAACCTGGCTGTGCACTTGTATATTCCAGTCCTCACCACTAGATGTCACTACTGTTTATACTAAAAATGCCACAGGTTGTAGGTGGCTGTTTTCTCAGACAAACACAGATCATCCTGTTCTTTATTAACAATGAAAATAAATATTTAAAATTTATTTAGTGCATTTTGAGAACAGTTTCAATTATGCTTACCAATAAGTCAGTGTTATTCCCATATTGCAAATATGTGATTGTAATAAGAGTGGCAATCTTAAGAACACCTAATGAGACTTTGTGGTTCAGGCAAAATTTGAACCAGGAACTTAGCAGCTGGCAGACCTAGGGCATCTCCACACACAAGGCTTCTGGAACCAATAAGCTTCTCTTGTTCCAGTTATGTGAAGGAGTGACTGCTGGCAACATTGAAGAAAATACAGAGAAGAAGAACGTGTAATGTGAATCAGGGCAAACAAACTAGATGGGGGGGAGGTGAGACAAGATTGGGTATCTGTGTGTCATCCACAGGTTTGCTAGTTCACCTGTAAAGTAGGTTAAGGTGTGAGGCCTATTGGTACTGAAAATGGAGTGCTTCCCCATCCCACCTGAGGAGTTGTATTGAAACTCTGCTGTTTCTGGTTGGCCCGTTCTGTGGGGCTCTGATCCTTCAAGGCGAAAGAGGTCATGAGCAACCAGCAGTAGCTATGGTTGGAATGGACAGGTCAATAGTCTCCCAGAAATGTGGAATGGCCCCAAATCCTCAGTTCCAAATACACAAAAGCCACTTCACATATTGCACAGTTCCTTTATGCAAGGCACTGACATACAGCAGTTCATTTGAACCGCATGTACAGAAAGACAGCCAATGGGCAAAACAGGGCCTGGTGCCCCGGGCCCCACACTTGGGAGAGCAACCACTCATGGCCCTGCCCCCACAAAGAAAGGGGGAAAGAAGAAGATGAGCAGGCCACTGCCACCACCTGCACTTGCCCATCTGTGGCTCAGAAAGCCGGCTTTCGGCAGCAGTGATGACTCCTGCCCACCCTGCTCAGTGTGAGGGCCTCCCCTTGCCCGGCCCGGGGGAGGGGAAGGCAGCTGTGGGGTGGCAATGATTCTGGGGCCCCATCCTGGACTTTTGCCCAGAGCCACAGACGAAACACGGAAGGAAAAAGGGGGGAGCGGAAAAATAAGTGACTAAAACTGTATGCATTGTAGCACAGGGTTTTTCTTATGACTATGCAAGTGTAAACCGGCCCGTTAAATGCTACAGGGGAGCGGTGTCACAGTGGGTATATCCCACTGTCTTAACATCCGAACTGTGTCAGTTCAAGCCCCACGCTGGTGTGAGCAGCCAGCCTGTTGTCCGCAGCTCATCGTCCACCCAGCGATTCGAAAGCCTCGGCGAGTAGATAAAATGGGAACCACTCCTTAGAGAGGGTGGGCACACCAACTCCCCTGTGGGAAGGTGTTAGCTGTCGGTTGGGACGTCCTGCTCCAGGATCGGAAGGCGGAAGAAACTACTCGGCTACAAAAATCCCTGCAGTGGGATGCTTCGGCCAGGCGGTGGCAGTGTGGCGATACAACATACGGGTCCTGAAGCCCCAGCGTCATCAAGCCGGTCGACGCAGCCGTTCAGGACATGACTGATCCAAGCCAGAGATGTTTCCACCGTGCAGTTACGGTGTGTGCAATTAAAATGAATTATATGTTGTCTTTCCTATCCCCTATGAAAACATTGTTAGTCCCTTGTCTAAAAGTGTAACTGTAAATCACTTTGAGCCCTCTTGTGGGGAAAGAGATTAATAAATCGAAAGCATTATTGTTATTATTATTACAGTTACATGTTATAAGCAGGAGAAGAAATACATTGCAGGTCCGGGTTATTTTTTTAGCACACTTTGGCTCCCCCGCCATCCAAGACGCTCAGACTGGTTTACAGTCTGCCCTCCATTTATCCTCAGAACAAGAACTCTGTGGAGCAGGTTAGGGTGAGAGAGAATGTGACTGGCCCAAGGTGAGTTTTATGGGAGTCTGAACCAGGCTGTGGCCTGACACTCTAACACTTAAACCATTGCATTATGCTGGCTTCTGAGATAACCTGAAAGCAACTGGGGAGAATGTTCTGCCACTCCTTGGTAGTCACAGTCAGTGTTCCCTCTAATCTGAGTTAGTGTGAGCTAGCTCACAATTTTTTAGCCTCTGGCTCACACATCTTTGCCTTAGCTCAGGAAGGAGGGCTCCAGAACAAACTAATTGATGCAGCAGCCAAATCGCCCGCTCACAACTTGAATGCCAGTCGCTCACAATATAGAATTTCTGCTCACAAGACTCCACAGCTTAGAGGGAATATTGGTCACAGTGTGTTCTTCCCTTCTTGTGTGCCACCTGGTTCCAGCAAATTTTTTGGTTAGGGGGGGTGAAGACCGGTGCATCAATATCCAAGAGGGAATGAGTCATTGCCCCCCCCCCATAAAGATGCTGGGTAGCTCAACCAGTGGGTTCCCCCAGGCAAGTGTAGGCAAGAAGCCACAAACTGGAGTGTGTGTGTATAAATATTATTTATGAAATACAAAGAAAGGCAACTTCAAGCCAACATTATTCCAAAAAAGTCATACACAAAAATAACGGCTGCTACCTTCACTGCCTGACTTACAGTACTCTGGATCAGGCAGCAGAAAACTTTGGTTCAGAAGTGCAGGCCTCTATGTAGTGTGGTCTGTATCTCTGGCAATCACGAAGCTGTAAGAAAGGCCCACAAGCACGTAGAATCTCAGGTAGCTAGCTAGTACTGCTAAAATGTTACTTATAATTTCAGGGTCAGGTGAGAGCAACAACCAACCAACAAGATGGTTCCAGAACCTCAGGTCATACACCCTGCTCATACCCCTCCCATCTCAAGGAACTGTTCTCCCATCTCAAGGAACTAATTTTCAGCTGGGATGCCATGTCCTTGAGAGGTGACAAGAAGGCAGGTCAGCATGACCAATTAACACCACCTGCAAGGGAAACCATTAGCAGTAGCTTTAACCCTTAGGTGTATGCTGAAATTCCGCTTTGCCTCACACATCCCATCCCAGGAGGCTTAGTTTCCTGAAAACAGCATGTCCCTCTTCTTGTCCATGGGTGTGCTGCATCTGTCATTCAGACATGTGCTGACATCTTAGCACCAGTGGAGGATGTGAGTCAAGGATTAAGGACACTTGTGACTATTCATGACAACTGCTCAGTCCTTGTTAATGTTTCGGCCCCTTGTGTCAACACAGCTTGCTGTTTTGTATTAAGGTCATGATGCAATATGTTGCTGCCAATGTTCCCTCTAAGCCGTGGAGTCTTGTGAGCAAAAATTCTACTTTGTGAGCTACTGGCATTAAACTTGTGAGCAAGCGATTCGGCTACTACATAAATCAGTATGCTCTGGAACCATCCCTTCCTGAGCTGAGACAAAAGCGTGTGAGCTGGAGGCTAAAAAACAGTGAGCTAGCTCACACTAACTCAGCTTAGAGGGAACACTGCTGGTGGCCCATATTAGGTGACAGACATTCAAAGGGATGCCAACATCTGACGGTGTGTTTGGGCATTAAGACTCAGGTTCTTTTTGAAGCTGTGATATTTTGCTGCTGGTACTCACTGATTCATGATTTGGCATTGGATTAGAGAAGCTGCAACCTGCAAAGCACAAATCAGAGTTAAAATCTAACTCCCTTCCATGGGGCCAAGGTTTCAGGCATGGCTAGGTATCGGAGAATTCAAGTAGCCACTGCAGACTATAGTGGGTGGGAGAGGACAGATTAGCCAGTTACATATAAAAAACAGGTCTGCACTGGATTTTGGACAACAATAATGTTTAGGGGGGATGGAAAGATCTTGGATGTGTGGCTGGGAAGTTTCATTTCCTCCTTTCCCCCGCTTACCTTTTTAATTTGCTGCTCTTTGGTTGCAGTTGCTTCTTTTTCAAATATGCTATTTCTGTACCCCCCCCCCAAAAAAAGCAGGGGGGGCATCTTCCTGAGACAGTCCTGGCCAGTTGGGGATCACACTTAGGACTGCCAGCCTCCAGGTGGCCCCTGGAGATCTCCCACTATTGCAGTGGATCTCCAGCCGATAAAGAGCAGTTCCCTTGGAGAAAATGGCCGCTTTGGAGGGCGGACTCTACGGCATTATACTCTGCTGAGGTCCCTCCCCTCCACAAGCCCTGCCCTCCCCAGGCTCCAGCCCCAAAATCTCCAGGTATTTCCCAACCCAGAGCTGACAACCTGACCATGCTTCTTTCCTCTAGACTTACACGGTCTGCAGTTTCCCTTTTGCAGTGCAGCTGGTCTTTGGTTGTAGCGTGTTGTGGACAAGATCAGGAAAATTAATGGCCTGCCTTTGGGCCAGGGTTGAACCTGATGACCTTTGGCCCTTTGTCTACATCATGCCTTGGGAGGAGGGGGTTTGGGGAGGTGAGGGACCTCAGCTGGGCATAATGCCAGAGAGTCCACCTTCCAAAGGCAGCCATTTTCTCCAGGGGAATGGATCTCTGTGGTTTGGAGACTAGCAATTCTGGGAGATCTCCTGGCCCCACCTAGAAGTTTCTAGCAACAAATAAATATACACTGCAAAAACCTTATAACAAACTAATGTGTTCTATTTATAATCATTATTTAGTAAAGTGCATAGTGTATCATTATTTCATCCTAGTCAGGTATAAATATTCATTACATTCAATAAGCAATAACATTCAGTACATACAGATTGATAACTACCAGACCATTTTGCATCAGCCCCAAGCCCGCTTCTCCTTGCATGAAGTCTTCCAAAAAGGGGGACAGCTTTCTTAATAGTTGTATGGATACTTTTTTATTTTTGCCGGATGCAGCTTTGAGAATGACAGGAGTACTGCGTCCATGAATGTTAGCTGCATAATGTGTCTTTTGTAGGACTGGCAAAAAAAAAAAAAAAGCATCCATACAACTATTAAGAAAGCTGTCCCCCTTTTTGGAAGACTTCATGCAAGGAGAAGCGGGCTTGGGGCTTGACTTTTAAAACACTGATGCAAAATGGTCTGGTAGTTATCAATCTGTATGTACTGAATGTTATTGCTTATTGAATGTAATGAATATTTATGCCTGACTAGGATGAAATAATGATACACTATGCACTTTACTAAATAATGGTTATAAATAGAGCACATTAGTTTGTTATAAGGTTTTTGCAGTGTATATTTATTTGTTGCTAGATTCTCCTAACACTGCAGCTCGGGTTGCTTCACCCACCTAGAAGTTGGCAGACTTACTCTATAGATTGTATAAACTGACTCTCCTCCCCAACTTTTCAGACTCAGCCCACATGTCCTTCCTCCTCCTATCATTTCATGAACAGCTGAGATTCAGCATGTTTAGGATGAGGGAAAACCCTGACCTGCCTGTGAAACCAAAGCCACCCTCTCCAGCTGGAAAGAGGAGGGCAGTTCAGGCAATAGCCCTGTGTGGCTGAAGCTTATCTTTTACCCCCATATAAGCTGGCACATGCACACTTTGCAAATGAGACAAGCCTCACACATCAGAAACTCCTGCCTGCTCAAAGGAAAAACATCCTCTGAGATATTGGACTTTCCACTGAGTGAAAAGTTACTTACAAATAAAAAGAACTCATGAATCAACTGCAAATTCCATATCACTGCAGTGACAGGCCTTAATCCTCGCATCATGCAAAGGGTGTCTTCCTGTCTTTGACAGAAATGCAGGGCTGAGTGAGAGCTGAGTTAATGCATCTCTCTGACTTACCCACTTCAGCATAATCGGCCTGCCTACATGTACGTGGTAATGCACATGTGCTAGCCTGAGTTCCTGATGTCACCACCCTCTCTCCCACCTCTTTGTCCTGACATTATGTTTGATTTTTTTTTTACATTATGATGTAGATAAGTCCCCCCCCCCCCGGCTAGTGTCATTATGGGCCACAGCTCAGTGGCAGTGCATCTGCTTGGCAGGCAGGAGATGCCAGATTCGATCCCTGGCATCACCAGTTAAAAGGATCATGTAAGAGGTGATGTGAAAGCCTCCTGCCTGAGACCCTGGAGAGCTGCTGCCGGTCAGAGTAGACAATACTGACCTTGATGGACCAAGGGTCTGATTCAGTCTAAGGCAGTCTCATGTGTTTTACTACTTTTACTACTTTGTTAGATTATGGAGAAATGTAATGGGGAAATATTAACTTCCCCCCTTCTGTCCATAATATTAACAAAAGTCTGCTACTGTACTACTGTTGCCAAGCAGGATAGGCATGGAAAAGACTTGGGACCAAGCATTGAAAATAAATGAGGGGAGGGGGGAACACACAGAAAAATTAGGTGGAAGGAGACAGAAATTAATAAGAAAAGTGTGGAAAAGAGGGAGAGAAATGAAGGAAAAGAGAAGGAAAGGTTGTTTTAGCCTGCTGCAACATCTTAACTAACACTTTGCAAGATCTGGCTGAGCTTGGGGCAAGGAAAGGAAGAGAGAATAGACTATTGGAAAAAATGACCTGTAGGCTGACAGTTACTGTATCAGCCATCAGCATGCTGTTTTGTCTTGCTCCAGCACTGGCAAGGTTAATAGGCTTATCATGATCTGTTAGGCAAGTTTGCTTCAGTCTCGGAGAAAGGCAAGTCTAGCTGATAGTAGAATACCTTTTACTGTGCTCAGACTTCCCTGTCCCCCTAGTGGCTGCAGCCAGAACTGCATAAAAATAAATGGAAAGATGTTTGGCTGGAATCAGTAGGACAGTGGCTTCAAGGGACCTCCACCTGACTCCCCCCCCTCAATTTTGTTCCCACAGTTCCCCCTCCCTGTTGGCAGCCCTGCGCTTTGGAGAAAGGCATGACAAAAATAAATACAAATAGATGGAGAGAGGAACAGAACTGGTTTGGCTACTGTTCAGTTGGAGCAGGAAATAGTGGAAGAGGACTGCATCCACACATCCTTGGATATTGTGCTATCATTGTGCAATAGAAATCACTTGCAACTAGATTGTCCACAGAGGAAATCCAGTTGTGAGTGATTGCTATAGCACAATGGTAGCACATCTAAGGATGTGTAGATGTAGTCTTGGCCTTTAAGTGACCCCTTCATGTGATTTCCTTACACTGTGAGTCTTCAACCAGTCTACTGTATATACAAGCAAGGTGAATAAGGTGGTGAAAGGTTCATTTCTCTCCCCATCCCAGTGTGTACACATGGGTGAGATAGAGATCCAGAAGCATAATTCAAGAGACATCGAATCTTAATGATTCACTGGTTGCCAGACCCAGCCTAGATTTGGTGCTGAAGAATAGTAAGTCATGCAAGCATGCTGAAGACACAAGCATTGTGTATGGCTTCTGTCCTCTTCCCTAGCTGCCCCGTAGTGACCAGCACCTCCTTAGGACCTCTGAGTCTCCTCAGAGTGCTCCAGTCTCTCTTGCTGAAGCATATTCTTTTGCCTTCCCACAGTATTATATACTGGCACTTGTGCTTGATTGTTTTCAGTGGGAGGACAAGTGTAAGGTTGTAGGAAGAGAGAAAGCAAACAATTGTCATGTTATAAATGGTGCTGTTGAAATTTTTCATAAATGATCTATCAGTGAAGTGGCCAGGTTTTCAGATGATTCAGGACCAAACTACACATTCACGTGACTGGCCCAACGTCACCCAGCAAACTTCCATGGCATGAGTGGGGATTCAAACCCAGGCCTCCCAGATACTAGTCTGACCCTCTCAGCTACTACACCACACTAGCTGTCAGTTCTGTAGCATTGCAAGAGCTCCTGGGGAGAGTTGGTGTGGCACAATAGCTAAAGAAACTGAGCTATGAATCAGGAAATTCCTTGCCTAAACCTTTGTTGGTTAGCTTTCAGAAAGTCAGTATCTTTCAGTATCATTTATCCACATATTGCAGATGAGAGTAATAATACTAATAGTACCATAACTGTAAAGGTAAAGGTTCCCTTGCTCGAAAGCCAGTCGAATCCAACTCTAGGGTTGCGGTGCTCATCTCCGTTTCAAAGCCAAAGAACCAGCGCTGTCCGAAGACATTTCCGTGGTCACGTGGCCGGCATGACTAAACACCAAGGCACATGGAACGCTGTTACCTTCCCACTGAAGTGGTCCCTATTTATCTACTTGCAATTTCTTGCTTTCGAACTGCTAGGTTGGCAGGAGCTGGAACTAGAGATGGGAGCTCACTCTGTCATGCGGCACACTCGGGTCTCGAACTGCTGAACTACCGACCTTCCACAGCCTGCAGTTCAGCATCTTAACCACTTCAGCCACCGCAGCTCCTTTATAGTGACTAGTCAGTCTCATTAGGCTGTTATAAGAACTGCAACAAATAATATTTCTGAAGTAATTTGAATACTTTACAGAGCCACATAAATTCTAAGTATGATTATTACAGTTACCTACCAGATTGCACCTATACTTCATTGCTGCCCCAAGATACCATTTGAGTTGGTTGTACAGTCCTATCCATAACTGAGGATTTTGATCATTAGACAGGGTGGTCAAGCTCAGTCTCTTGAGGCACTGCTATGTTTTTGGCTGTGTGCCATCTCAGGCTTCACACCAAAGACATGGATGACTTTCCTTTTTGTTAAGAATTGTGGGTTGCTCTTATGATCTCCTGTGGCACTGGCCAATCTGCGTATACTCAAAGGTATACCACCAAGTCCACCAAGTGACAACCAGGCTCTGGCTAGCTGGCTAAACAAATGTCTCCTCTTATCCTGCTGTCATCACCCCTGCAACTCTTTCTGCTGCTGCACTAGCCCTCACCACCAGCTCTCACTTCTTATACTGCACATGTACATGTTTAGACACATGTGCAATATGAAACACAATTCCCAGGCCCGGATCCATGGAACCTGTTTGTAGTAGCAGGAACACAGGACAGGTCTCATGTTGACAAAGCAAGAGGAGGGCTGATCTGCCAAGCAATTTAAATAATACTGCCCTAAACATCAGTATTGTGTAGTGGGTTGCCGCATGGATGAACGACAGACGACGACATAGTGCATAGCACGCTTTATTAGGTACACAACAAGACAGGGAGCAAACGGCCGGCAGGCCAACTATATACACGACCAGGGGACCACCCCTGGGTCCCATAGGCGGGTTTGAATCTCCCGCCACGGTCCCATTGGTTCCCCCAGTGGAGGGACTAGGATCCTAGTCCCCATTGTTGTCCAGGACTGAAGCTCAGGCATGTGCGCTGACCTCCGGTGGTGGTCAGTGGACACAACAATCAGTGTGCTTTATTTGTCCTCAGAATGACTCTGTGACGGCAATCACAAATGGGGAGCCAAAGCTTTCTGAAATCAGAGTTAGATCGGAGTCTACTAGCACTTTGGAGACCAACAAGATTTTGGGGTTATAAACTTTCAAGAGTCAAAGCTCCCTTCATCGGATACCTTTGTCAGTTTGGGATATCAGTTTGCCATGGCCAATCCGTCCATTAAGCACACCTAGATGATCACTTAGGACGTCAGAGGTGTGTGGGGGAGGCTTCCAGACCAGCCCCATTTCCATCCTGCCCACCTGCGGCATCAGTGTCTGCTTTGGCAAGTGTCAGCATGAGTGAGCCTGCTCCTTCCCTCTCTCCCTTTATTAGGGGGTGGGGGCAGGCCCTCCCCTCTCTGTTGGGGGGGGGGGAGGAAAGGAGCATGGGTGGGCCATGAAGGCAGGGCTCTTTTCTAGAGCTGCTTTTCCCTCCCAGCCCACCGGTTAGTAAGCCATATCCCTTGCCCCTAGAGTTGCCAGCTCAAGTTGGGAAGTTCCTGGAGATTTGGGGAATGGAGCCCGGGGAGGGCAGAGTTTGGGAAGGGGGGGCTCAGCAGGGATTTGATTTCATAGTCCATCATCTGAAACTGCCATTTCCTCTCTGTAGTCTGGCGACAGTAGTTGTAATTGTGAGAGAACTTCAGGCCCCACTTGTGGGGTAGCCAATCCTTCAGGCCCCAGTGAGGGTGGCCTGACTGTGGGTGGCTCCCCATAGTGTGCAGGGGGCTTCCTTGTGGCTCTCTATGCTGCAGCATTGCACGGGCTCCTGGGGGAGAGTTGGTGCGGCACAGTAGCCAAAGAGGCTGAGCTACAACTCGGGAAGTCCCTTGCCTAACCCTTTGTTGATTTAGGGCCAGCCCTGCAGTTTACACAGATCCACTCAGACAATACATACGGGAATTACAGGTCGGACTTCTGTCCTAGATCCGGCCTATTCCGTCCCATGGACTTCCTAGGGTGCAGAGTCACACACAGTGCACTTTCCAACTGGATTTTTACTGTGTGAACTAGCAAAATCCAGTTGGAAAGTGCACTGGAAGTGGGTTGAAAGTGGATTATTTGGTGTGTGACCCCAGCCTCACTTAGAAGAGCTAGGTCTAGAAAAATACTGCAAAGGTTGTCCCAATGGTACCATTACATTTCTACAGAAATAAGTATTTCCCAACAAATATCGCACTACTTTTTCTTAGCTAGGAATAACACTAGATGGATAGCCTGGCTAGAGTAACAAAGTGAAACAGTAGCCCAGTGACACCTTAAAGATTAACAAAAAATTATTCCTGCATAAGCTTTTGTGGTCCAAAGATCACTCCAACTGAAGCTGATGCGGGGGTGGGGGTGGGGATTGTTCATGTTTATGGGAACCTGTATGAAGCTAGCAATCGTGGCCTGGATGTGATTTCTGAAAATGCTCCTTTTAATGTAAACCTCATACACAAACCACCTGAGAAAGTGATAACATCCCATTGAGAGCGGATACCCAATCTGCTTTCTTAAAACAACCCCAATTCAATAAGCAAGCAAGCAGTTTTAGCACACGGACAACAAATCAAAGGACTATAGAGTTAAACAGGTACAAGGCTAGGCAAACATGTTTTGCATTGCTTTATTAGGTGGAGGGGAGTTGATGAAAGAGCAACTAACAAGATTAGAGGAGATCAAAGGATACCCAAGGCAACACAGTGCGCTTGTTTTCCAGCCACTGTACAGTGTAGCATCATCACCCACGGATTACTAAGCAATCACTATAATGATACTGTCTAAAAGGTCATGCCTCACCATTGACCCTCTCTAGATCAGAAAGCTGTTTTGAAAGCAGGACATATTACCATCTTTTGTCAATACATTTGAATCAGCCTCCTGTTTTTCCACTAGACTGCTGTTGTGCATGTCTGGAAGTTGCCTTTTTAAAAAAAATCTTCAGATTATATATCAGAATTAAGAAAGACAATTCCTCAAACCCCATGTTAAGGTTATTGATGGTACTTATTGATGCACAGAGATCTTGTGATCACGCAATCAGTGTAGCTGAAGTCTGCAAGATTCTTGGTGCTTGTGCGTGTCCCCACAGTTCTGCCTCACTAGTCCAAATCAAAAATCACACACATGATTCAGCCCATGTGAAGCACTTTTAAATGCCCTTGGATTAAATGCAAGTGGTAAGCGCATATGCTTAAATTTGCCACTGAACTCAAGGGGTCTTCAAAATTCTTTACTCTGGCTGAACGGGAGAACAGGAAGATCAAGGCACAAGGCCTCACCCTCAGGTAGGACTGTTGCACGCTTCATTTTGCAGGGATGATTTGTCGCTGCTCAAAGGCATGTACCAAACACATAATTAAAATGCAGCATTAAAGAGATAATAACAAAAATAAAGCCACCATGGTATATTTAGGCAGGAGGAGAAGAGTGGGTCAATCTTGATTCTCAAAAGCCCTACATGCACCCCCTCCAGGGTGTAACCATGTGTGTTTGCAAATTGCATTTGTCTGTACTGTGATAAATGCTGTGTCTGTCAGATGTCTGTGTATCTGTGCATTTGGGACTCAGGGATTACTGCTGTGTTTGCTGCAATGTTTGTATGCTTTGCTGTACATCTCCTGCCTGCACCTGGATGAGCAGGGCTGGTGTTGCCTGCTCCAGGACACATGATCCCCTGCACCTTCCCAGAGTGCCTCTGGACAAAGAAGGCCAGCGCCATTATGCACAATGAGAGACTTGGAGAAACAACAGGTTTCCCCACCATTGCTGAACTGTGGGAAACCACGTAACCCGGCCTCCTATCTGGTATTGGCATCACAAAGAAAACTTCCTTTATTGCCTGGACCAAGAGCATCTCTCTCTGCAAGTCAAAGGTCGCCCATGGAAACAGCGTTCACACCTGACCACATGGCTCTATCTTTGAAGTCAGGGCAGAGCATCTGCATATTGCCCCTTCCCCTCATTAGGACGTCACAACTCTTTAACCTATAGCCATAGTAAAGAGGACGGACCCTAAGGGTTTATGGCCTTAAGCCAAGCCCAAAAACATAGCTTTTAAAAAGAGAAACATGGCATTGTTTCTCTGGTTAACCCATCCCCTCCCCACCTTGCAACTTAAGTGCTACCGGTGATTCTTACCGTGTTCCCGGGAGTTGCGACCCGAGAACCCGCACGTGGCTTGGCTCGTCCGGTCCGTGTGTTTTTAGAGTTTACCCGCTAACCCTTAAGCTGCCCCACTCTTCTACGAGGAGATTTCTTCTCAGCTGGAACCTCAGATAAGTATAAGCGATATCATATTGTGTTATCCCCCTTGTCTGTTGATTTTGTTATTTTCCTTGCTGATTGTATTCTATGAACTATTGTAACTAAGGAGCTTGTGTGCATCTGTGCGCGTATCTGTTTTTCGTATGCTTGAGAACTGTTTAGTAAAAGGCAACATTTATTCATTAACTCTAGCGTGTTGTCTCACTTCCTGGGAAATTAGGAGCGTTTCGTTGGCCAATCTGACCTCTGTATACACGGGGAAAGTACTCACGCCACGCCCACTGTCGTACATAAGTCTGAGTTGGGCATTCGGAACCGTCCTTAGAGGAGTTCTGGTGACAAGGGTGAATTTTAGAACTGAGATCGTTCTATGTGTCAGCTATGCTATCTATACATCAACTTAACATCACAAAGGCTTTTTAAAAAAGCATTCTTGGTGGCTCTCCCACCAGTACACAGTTTGGTGTAGCGGTTAAGTGCGTGGACTCTAATCTGAGAGAACCGGGTTTGATTCCCCACTCCTGCTGGATGACCTTGGGCAAACCATAGTTCTGTCAGAGCTGTTCTCTCAAGGACAGTTCCGCAAAGAGCTCTCTCAGCCCCACTTACCTCACAGGGCGTCTGTTGTGGGAAGGGGAAGGGAAAGGAGATTGTAAGATGCTCTGAGACTCCATGTGAAGGGCGGGGTATAAATCCAATCTCCTTCTCCTCCTCCTCCTCCTCCTTCTTGACACTTGCCAAAGTCAGGGCCTGTCTTTTTTCAAGAGGTGCTGCAAGACAGCCTTATTGGAACTGGGTTTTAGAGCAGGATGAAGTGGTCGGGAGTAGTTGCAGTTCTACTACTGCAGATTATAAGTGCCATTATGTATTTTATTTATGGATTTCATTTAATTTTCTTTTAATGTTGTTATCCACTCTGAACTGAAGGTATAAGAAATTAAAAATCCAAATAAAATAGCAATCAAGTTTCAAGTAAAGTTCCATTCTGAAGTTACTGTTATATATTATTTGGTATGAATATAGGTTTTTAAGGTTCTTGGTTTGTGTTTCCTCAAAGGAAAAAAAATGACTATCTATATACAAACTGAGAACAAACCAGTGACAGACAGATAAAGTACAGAAAGCAGGATCAGGCCCTTTTAAGACCTACAGCTTTATCATACATGACACCCTCCACTAAACAACCATATTGGGGGACAGCTGTGGATAGCAGTCTGAGTGAAGCAGAGAAAATCTGCTCTAATTGTAATGCTGCAAAGTGTCCACGCATTAGTGTACAACCCCCCCCATTTGCTGCCGCACCCAGCCGCCGCCCCCCCCCCCCGCCCCTCCTGCAGTACATCTAGGCAGGCAGCCCAGGGAATTCAGGACAGCCCTAAGATGATGTTGATCATTTGATGGAAGCAACTGGGCCACTCCTTTTTGGGCAATCTAGCGATGATGCAGGGCTGTAAACCCTGCTAAGAGGGAGTTACTGTATTCCAGCCATGTAGTAATGAGGGCCTGCGTCACTGTTGCAAGAGGGCTTCTAGGGACAACTGAGGCTGCCGCTTGTGCAAAAACAAGAGCTGGGCATAAATCCGGCTTTGAATGATGTCACAGACATGCTGTTTCCCGCAGAAAATTAAAAAGTTATTTTGGAGATCTACATTCCTAATAGAGTTGCCAGCTCTTGCCTGGGAAATTCTTGGAGATTTGGGGGCAGTGCCTGTGGAGGGGGGAGATGTGTGGTGGGATTGGGAACCTTAATTCCTATTTATGTTCTGCCATTCGTTATCATTAACATGTGTTGTAATTTTTCAGGCATTCAGCTGTTCACATTAAGGCATCTCTGCACATCGGTTTTCTATGTGATCAATACAGTAACAGTCAGGATGCTTAGAAACAACATGGGAAGATTCCCCTTTCAACCCTTGCCAGTTGCTTTCTTCCTTCCACCCCCCCCCCACATGTGCCACGTTATCTGCAGTCCTTCCTTCCTTCCCCCTGTGGTGTTTGGCTCCGCAGTAAAGTGTACACACTGTGAAGGAGGGTAAATGGTCTGCCCTAAGGCCAAAGAGACACAGCCAGGAAAACCTTCTTTAATGTGCAGAAGAGCAAGGCAGGGAACAACACAGACTAAACAAGGGCTAGAGTCCTAACTGCCAACAACCCAATCCTTTTCTCCCATGCCCCACTCTGATTTTACTTTGTCCCCCTCCAATGTTTCTTCTCATTTCCCTTGTTGTGTGCCTACTCCTTCATTCCCCAGCTCACCCAAAGTTTCAGTATAAATCTACAGCAGCAATTTTGGATTACCCAGACCAAGGTCCCCTGTCTTGTTGAACATTTTTGGAATTTTTAGGATAGAGAGTGGTCACCAGTCTAAAATGGCTGCCAAATGGCTTTCATAGACCTAATCACGAAATGTTAGGGAGGTTGCAAGCAGTGTTCCCTCTAAGCTGAGTTAGAGTGAGCTAGCTCACAGGTTTTTAGCCTCTGGCTCACACATTTTTGTCTCAGCTCAGGAAGGGTGGCTCCAGAGCAAACTAATTTATGCAGGAGCCAAATTGCTTGCTCACAACTTTAATGCCAGTAGCTCACAAAGTAGAATTTTTGCTCATGAGACTCCACAGCTTAGAGGGAACATTGAAAGCATCCTCCCTTGATGCATGCAGCTTTTTCTACAGGGATGCTTTCTGCAGAGGCAAAGTTGATGTCTCTTGGATTTGCCCAAGAAGCAAATGGGTACCAAAAAAACCATCAGTGGGTTCCATGGCACCCACAAGTGAGACATTGGGGCCCACTGACCTGGGTATCCACAGACAACTAACTAACCCTATTGTAGCTATATTGCAATATTTCTAGTATAAATTGGATTATAGGTTGGTCTAAACTTGCTGGCAGGCCACATGCAAGCCCTTTGGCAGTATATGGGGTGCCATTCTGTCATTACAGTTTTCTGTCATCATTCATATCAACATCATTTCCATGGAAATATGGTCCAGCCATAAGCTTTCTCATGGCCTGCATACACTCAAAATGTGTGGGTGTGATCCAGCCCTACATTATTTTAAAAACATTTTTGACAAGATACATTTAGAGGAATGCTAACCTGATACATTGTACATTGTTTTAGTTTCCAAGATATTTTCACAGCTGTCAGTAGATTTTAAACAGTGTGTTGCAAAAGTATGGCTAGAAAGAGAAAACAACTTTTAAACAACAGTAGGAGACATGCACGTGCACAAACGCGCGCACACACACACAGATGTAACATTTCTGTGTCCCACCTCTGCTAAACGTGCCCTATTATCCAACTCTAGGATTCAGCTAAATTAGCTAACTAGCTATTATTCTACGACTAAGAAAAATGCTGCTAAAAATGAAACATAAAATTAGACTGCCATTTTTCTGTCGCTCACTTGAGATATTAAAACATCATTTTCATAAAGTTCTTCATTTCCATTAAAATGCCTTCCTGTCAAATGAATAGCATTCCAGAGTTTGCTAAGAGGTCTCAAACAACAGCAGGTTCCTGCTTATGGTCTTTATTATGTATTATACAGACACCCTTGATGTCAAGGCGTGTTCCATTTTTCCAACGTGGGCCAGAGAGAACCCATAAATTCAGGTCTAGAATGCAACGGAAGAAGGAGATGGGCAGGAAAAGCTGCTTAACAGGTTGCTTAACTCCCTTTTGGTGTTTTATCTTTACTATAAAACAGGTTGGTGTATTTATATATTATTAAATTGGATTTACTAGGCCGCCCTTCTCTAAAGTAGGGTTCAGGGCAGCTTACAACAGGATAGTATACATTCTTGATATAAAACCAAATTAAACAGTCCAATACATATTAATAGATAAAAACAGTGTATGTACAATATATCGGATGGCGGAGAAATCCTAACTCCCCAGTCTCCCCTGGGAGGAGGGGTTATAAGGGATGGGGAATTATATAGGAGTGCCAAAAGAAGTCCTGTCGCTGTCCTCAACCAAAGGCCTGGCGGAACATCTCTGCCTTGCATGCCCTGCAGAAAGGTGACAACTCCTGCAGGGCACCGACGTCCTCTGGCAGAGTGTTCCACCAGGCAGGGGCCAGGGCTGAGAAAGCCCTGGTCCTGGTCGAGGACAGTCGGACTTCTCTTGGGCCGGGGACCACTGCAAGTTCTTATTTCCTGAGTGTGATGCTCTTCCAGGGGCATATTGGGAGAAGCTGTCCCGAAGGTATGTAGGTCCCTGACCGCTAAGGGCCTTAAAGGTCAAAACCAAAACCTTGAACCTGATCCAGTGCTCCACCGGAAGCCAATGCAGCTCACACAGCACAGGTTGGACATGTGCTGTTTGGGGGGTCCCCATAAGGACTTGCGCGGCTGTGTTTTGGACCAGCTGGAGCTTCCGGGTTAGGTGTAAGGGCAGGCCTATGTAGAGCGAATTACAGTAGTCCAACCTGGAGGTGACCGTTGCATGGATTACTAAGGAACCAGCTGCCTAACCTGGCGGAGTTGGAGAAACGCCAGGTTGGCAACTTTTGCAACCTGGGCTTCCATGGATAAGGAAGAATCCAGAGTCACACCCAGGCTCCTGACGGTCTGTACTGGTGATAGAGGCACACCCTCAAGAGTCAGCTGGCAGCCTAATCAAAGCTCTCCCTGACCCAGCCACGGAACCTCTGTCTTTCCTGAATTCCGTTTCAGTCAGCTCTGTTTTAACCATCTCACCACAGCCTCCAAACCCTCAGCTAAATTCCCAGGAACAGTATCTGGCCAGTCACCCATCAGCAGATACAGCTGGGTGTCATCAGCATATTGATGGCATCCCAGTCCGAAACTCCGCACTAGCTGGGCGAGCGATCGAATATAGATGTTAAACAGCATCGGGGAGAGAAGTGCCCCTTGAGGAACCCCACATTTTAGTGGGTATCTTGAGGACACCGTCCCTCCCAGCGCTACCCTCTGTCCCCAACCATGGAAGAATGAAGTGAGCCATTGCAAGGCTGCCCCACGGATTCCAGCGTTGGCGAGGCAGTGAGTCAGCAGATCGTAATTGATTGTGTCAAATGCTGCTGTCAGGTCCAGTAGTGTTAAGTCCAGTGCTTAACAAATAGTCAGAGAGTGATTTCAGCAAAACTCAGGTTTATTTCAGCTCGACGATCACTTCTCTAACACGGTACAACTTCTGATAGCCCGAACAGCTTTTCCATTGCAGCTGCTCGGTATTTAAACATTCCGGGCTAATGTAGCCACACCTACTATACAGTTATCAACCTATCAGGTTGAGCGAATAAAGGCCAATCACAAACGTTCCCACTCCCGGTCTGTTTGAATGTGATTGGTTGCATTTGTCTTCGGCTTGCATCCCTGCCGAAGACGAAGCTTTACATTGCTTCCTTATGAGATGATTCACATTCATCTTAATGCATTCATGGCAGCATCTGAATACATTACAGTGCCCCTCACCAAACGTTTCCTCATACTTACGTAGGCAGGTGCATGGTGATTTCTCTGAGACCGCCTCGGTGGACTAGGCTCAGGGCACATTTCTGTCAGTGGCACTCCATTCGACTCTGGGACCGCAGAGTCAGGAACACTTCCGTCCATTTCTAAGGGTTCGAGAGTAGGGGTCTGCCCTGCCTCTGGAACAGCACTGATGCCCTCAGGCCCATCAGTACTCACCTCCTGGGGAGGTCG